>NC_134327.1:3865533-4193866 GCF_964195595.1 Calonectris borealis
GAGAGAGAAGAAAGCTATCATTCCTCTTAACTTCTGCCACCCAAACAAACGTTATCCCGCCTCATGCTCTGGATTGTGCCTTAGGGCATGCTATGCCCTAAACGATACATATAGTTAAATAACAGAGGAGGAGAACAGGTAGTCAGAATCTAAAGAAACTACACTGAATCCATGGAGGGTCTGGAGAAATGCCAAGGTCCATACTGCTACCCAGGTGTTTCTGTACTGATTCTTTGGTAGAGGATGAGCTTATGTCTTTAAGCTCATACCTAGAGAGCAGGAGCTGTTTATCATTTTTATCAAGAATACAGTGTTTGTTAAGAGGTCTGAGTACAGCAAACACTGCAAGTGTAAGAATGGTTCCTGCTTTTGCTGATACAATTTTTGACTCACTTTGATTTGTATACATCGTGTGGGAGTATGTGTTTGTGCTTGTTGAAATGATGAATAGTCCCCTGACTCAGCAAACTTCACTTTAATCTTGATGTTGTAAGACTATAACAAACATAGTCTTCTACCACCCTCTAGTCTTAAAATAGCCATATTTGCTACATCCACTGTGTATGACTTGTAGTTCCTCAGTGGGTTAGCAGTGCTTACAAAACCCTGATATCAATGCAGCTAAATCAGTTAAATTTCCTGCTAAGATAACTAGTTTTGGGGTGGGAAATAACTTTATTATAGTAGTACAGATCTTTGCAGACATCAGTAATGTAGCCAAATTGGCCAAAGTAGTGTAACTAGTTTACTGCTATGATAATGGGGTATAAAGTGGTCTTATGGTTGATGTTGCTGTAGATAGCTCAGCAGTTAAATTCCAGACAGCATATTCCAGACCACTCAAATTATCAATCCTCTAGATAAAATAAGTAGCAATGGTGTAATGAGATCTTCAAAAGTGTTTGAACTGACACACCAGAAGAGGAGGCTCAGTAATATGATCTGTCTGTTCTTGAGTTGGGAGTGGAAATATGGTCCAAAGATTAAAGCAGTGGTTGGGAAAATTTACATCTTTTATCCTAGACTTTGGATGCCACATCTGCTTGGTATGACCCTGAGAAACACATTTTTCTGTTACATGTCTACTTGATGTTCCTTAAGCTTGCCCCTGTTGTAGATTCTTCCAAAGAGGGACTACCCTGTTTGTGTGTAAAGTGCTCAGAGAAGTGAATTCAAATCATAAGCTATAGATTTTTTGCATAGAACCGTGCAATTTTTCCTTTTGATAGGAAAACTCAAAACCTTAAATTTGAAACACACTGTTGGACTCTTCCGCTTCCCCTAAATAACTTTTTTTTTGTTGTTATTAAAACACTTGGAAAGAATCATCATAAGAACACAAAAAGTTTCATAACATAGGCAAAATATTCAACTGGAAAATGTCTCCAAGCTCAGCCTCTTAGCAATAATACTAGTAGTGAATAGCACTGTCTGGCCCAGTTCTGCTAGCTGGTGTGAAAGGAGAAGTTTCATGGGGAGTTTCATTCCCCTTTACTCTGTGTGCACCTGGTTGGTGCACCCACTGCACCCACTTCTAGTTGTTGGGTAATCCTGGCACTTTTATTAATGGAGACCAACTTGCTTCTACTTGAAATGGTTATAGGTACTATTTGCTGAAAGAGGCGTGGTCAGAGTCATTATGCAAACTTTATGGCACACTGAGGAACGATTTTTTTATATACTTAAGATAGCTTAAATTCCTCTATAGCAGTCCTATTTATTGATCTTAAAATTCCAAAAGGAGTACAGTAACATAGAGCCTCATTTCATGCCCTTCCTTTCTTTTTGGAAGCTCATGCAATGTTTTTCTCTGTAATTCTAGTTGATGTTTGTCAAGTCTAATATGAGAATATAGTTAAATGTAATTCTTAATATGCTAATAAGAGCAAAACTCTCTCTTCTCATTAAAGAATGTGATGACCTTGAATCAGTGTTATTATATATGCTCAGATACATTTGCCCATTTTATCCACAACTGCCTCTCCCCAACTTCCCCATGAGTGTCTAGCACTTGGCACCTCTGCTGCAAAGAACAGTGCACCTGTTTTAGCCATGCATTGCAGTCATGAAGGAAACGCAAATCAAATGTTTTTTGATACCGTTTCCAGATGTCCTTATTAGTCCAATATTATTTGATTTAGCAAACGTAGTCCTGCTACTTTATTTAATACCACTGAATCTGGTTTTTAAATCCCAAAGGGTGCCAGAAATACCCTGTTGTTATTCCCTCTGCACATTTTCCAATCATACCTAAAATTGTTTTTGCACATAGAATTGACAAGATTAAGTTACAATTAGCTGTCTTGCTGGATTTTGATTGCTTCCGTGTGAGAGGAAAAAAATCTTTCTGCTTATGAATGAGTTGGCTAGTTGCACTTCTATGCTTGGCATGCAACAGTTCGTCGTGGCTTCGAGTATGATTTTAATGATTCAACCAAATTTGATAAGTTTAGACTTAATATAGCAATGCAGCGCACACAGATATATTAGCACTAAAGGAAAGAAATTTCCGTAATCTTTTCTACCTTACACTCAGTACAATAAAGAAATCGGCAGTAGATTTCATGGACCAGGTAGAGAGGAAATGTATTTTCCCTTTCCCTCCACCTCTACCCAAACAATCTTATTAAATGGTTTTTAATCATAATATGTTCTATTTGGTAAATAATTTTGATTTATTTTCAACTATGAGCTTCTTGAAAACAATTTTATTTAACCCTGCCATTTTTAAACTCCACTGTTCAGGGATTTTTCTCCCGTTCTACTGAGAATTTAGAATAGATCCACTCCGAGGGAGGATTATCTGCTATCTGCTTAATGCAGATTTTGCTGCTTCTCCTAAAGTATTTAGTGCTGAGGGCTGTAAGAGCCAACTTACTGAAATAGATGGGCCTCAAGTCCAATCCAAAAGAAGTGTCTATATTCTTATTTGTTGCTGTCCGTTACACAGCATTATCTTCTCCTTGATTACTACACAGGAGAACAGTAAGTGACAGATACAGGAATAGATCTGATATATGTCACTGCAACTTCATCCAGTTGTGGAATCAAACTGAAAACTACTTAGCTCTCTGTTGTACAAAATAAATTGTGGAAGGGTTCCCAAGTGAATTAGAGCCTACATGCAAAGAAGACGTATCCTAAACATTTATATGAATGCAAATCTTTTTGTGTGAGGGCTTGGGATAGGGACAGAAACATGCAAGAGCCAAGCAATTGCTTTTAGCTTTAATGAATGTTCCTCGGCTCTGAGCTTTAAATGTTCTGTTCACCCCTCTGCATGCCTTGGTACTCTGGCTGCACTAGAGAAGTGCAGTGTTAAGGACAGCGCTGGAAGGATAAAATAAAATAAAGGATATTTTTCTTTATGCTTGGACCAACTCAAAGCAATGATGTTCATTTCTGAAAGTCAAAACTACCAGTATTTTACAAACTGTGTGTACCTGAAACTTTGGTAGCCTATTCTCTTATTCATGTTAAAAGCAATCATTATATGATCCTTGTTTCCAAAATACAGAACTGCAATTCACTGTCAGTGTGTCAGGTATTCATATTCTCTGTTCTGTAAGAAGGCTGTCTAGTAAGCTTTAGACTTGGATCAAGGATTGCCTCTTTCCTTTCTCTATTCCTAAAAGCAACTCTTTTCAGAGATACTGTGAATGGGACAGGATGGTTGAAATTGGCCTAATAATGGAAATCTGTGGTTTATATAAGATCTTGTCTTTTCCTGTTTATTGTGCCTTGATTCTTTGTGTTTCTGGGCTTCCCATCTTTTTCTCTGGATTCCAAGATGTGTTTCTGTTCGTGTCTTAAACTTACTAGTCCTGAAGACTCAATAACTGCTTCTGTGAACAGTAAAATCTTCCTCTTCTTCCGTCAAGTCCTAAATCCTCTGAATGCCTGAATCCTTGTTTAGTGACTCTTAACACTAGCCTTACATACATATGTATCTATATTTAATTTAAGGTAAATGTCTCAAAAGGGATCAATAGTCACTGAACTAGAAGTTTTATCTTTGTTATCAGTACTCTAATAGTTAAACTACTGCTGAGACCTTTAATGGAAAGAAAATCACCATAGAATCTCATGACGTATGTTAATTTGGGTATTCTCTTGAGTTACTGCTTCCTCTAGCTGAAAAATTGTGATTTCCTTATTACTCTGTTGTTTTGCTGTATGGAGGGAGGTTTGATCGCTCCTGGCATACGAGGATACAGTCTTTTCTGAGGGGATATTCATATCAGAATGCAATGCTGCAACTCAATTTAAGGGAAAGAATTAAGGGGAAAAAGGGAGCTACTGCTGATCAGACGGTATGTGGCCACAGAAATATACCACTGTTTGTCATTAGGACCTATGTAAATACTACCACCTTTAACCTTCAACTGGGTACAGTTATAATTCCTAAAGAAGACCTTCTTCTAGGTTTGTGGTTCAGCGAGGACCAATGCATGTCAGGACTTGAGAGATTTGGCATTGTTAAAAAAGTTTTTGGTGTCCATAAATACCTGTTTTTATTCTGTGTCACCAATGCAAAGGGGTAGATGAATTTTGAACCTAGAAGGAAATGATCTCTGGTAGTACAACTCTTCATTGCATCAAGATTCTATGATTCTAAGAATATTTACTTTTTCCTACTAGCTTATTCAATTTTTTTTCCCCGCTCTGTGATACATTGGGCTGAGTAGAGAAGGTGTGAAGAAGAGAAAGCAGAATAATGACAGATATTTCTTTCTCTGGAAAAATGCCCCACAATTGATAGGACTATGGGAATGCAGCTGCTAAAGTGCTTTTGCTTCTCTAATCTTTCTGACATCTGGAATTGCTGAAGCCAAGAAAGATATACCAGTGCTTCAACAGATATGTTCAATAGAGTGTGTAAATAGATAAGATTTAATTCAGCTAATGGAGAAGTAAAAAAAAAAAAAGTGAGGACAGTAGTTTTGGTAGACATTGCCAGTGCTGCTTGCTCTTTTTTTTTTTTTTTTTTTTTTTAGCAAATGCTATTACTGTAAGAGGCAGAGCTGATAGATTTACTTTCTTTGCTGTTGCAGCTTAGGAAAGTTCAAGAAGTCAGCTGTTAGATTCTGGGGCCCTTGCAGGCTAAGGAATTTCAATTTCAAAGTACAAGAGATTGAAGTCTTGAAACAAAAGATCATCAAACACTAATAATTCCTAACTGTTGCTGAAGCTGTGAAATGGGTAGGAAAGAGTGCCTCTTTTTAAGGGGCAGTGAGTGTGACAATGAATCTTGCACTCAATTAATTCTGTGGGGTCGTATAAGGATGATATGAGGGAACTCAGATGTGAACGAACAGATCATTTAAGGCCACTGAAAAAAAACCACCAGGTGAATGCCCACGAAATAGCTTTCAAAGTAACAGGAGAAGTTCTATGAAAACTGCTGAATCTCATTTCCAAAGCACCTCTGAAAGCAGACTTAGTAAGTCTTCGTAAGTTTTGTTATGGAAGAAAGCATAGTGTACTTCAGACCTCAGGTCCAAGGTAGCATGTGAAATGTTAGCTGCTAACTCTAAAGTATATTCAGTTTAGCACATAGATATTGTTAAATGTATGCATATCACCATACAAATGACATGCATGCATTTTACAATTAAACTACAGAAAAGTGATATTAGGCAGACCAAAAATCTGAATTTTCACCTTTGAATAATATTTCACATTCAGCCTGAATTACTTAACAAATTTTTCCCTCCCTAAACTATGCTTTGTTAAATGTATTTTTCAGCAAAGAAACTATTTGTCAGAAAAATTGCAGAACTTTCTATATGGTGACCTTTAAATCTTCTTGTGTTGCTGCTTTCCAAGACAAGATTTTTCAGCCTGTAGATTTACTTTGCAGATTTGTTTGTAGATTTAGTAGATTTACTCTGTTCCCAGATGTATTATGTTGCATTTGGCTGTATTAAAATGCATTTTTTAGGTTGCAAGTGATTCAGACCTCTCTGTAATAGTAACCTGCCTTTGCTATTTACTGCTCCACAAAGATTTGCAGCAACAAGAAACTGTACCAGCAAAAAATTCATAACATAGTCTTACTGCTGACAAAAATCTGCAGCATTGTGGGGCCAAGCTCTTTCTTTGACCTAAGACTGGAAAGGGACCAGCTTTCTGGTTCCTTCTTATTAACACCTACATCTTGAAGTCAGTCAGTCAACCGTTTTGTTGGTATGTCTTGCTTACATCATACAGTGCAAGTTCTTAATCAAAAGTTAAGTTAAAAGGCAAGGGATATGGCATCAACATATCTGCCTCTATAACTGACCGAAAATTCCTTAAATAAGTAGGCTAATAAAATAATAGATTTGCCACAGCACCTACATCCTATGAAAGCAATGCGGAGTGACTTCTCTTCATTGCTGGTAGTGTCCCAGATGTAACATTTAAATGCTTTCTCTACTGCTAATCAGAGAGGAAAATGACGTCTAGTTCTCCAGGTAATATTTAAAAATAATAATATCAATAATAATCATTAAAAAATGGAAATTCCTTGACAATCCTTGAATCTTTTAGAATTTCCTCAGACTGTTGACATTTTAGCAAAAAAACCAAAAGAAGCCAAAAAATGATCATTACTAGTTCAGAAACCTCTGTAACTACTCCTTTAAGTTGTTGGTGTATATTGTCTAGGGTTGTTGGTAAAGAAAAAGGTTCATTTTAGCAAGTGGTCCCCACTGATTTTCTTTTGACAGAAGGTAGGCTGTATGTTCTACATATGGCCATAAAAGACTCCTGTTTTTTATTGCAACTTGATAGCCGTGCCAAAAAAACCCAAAACTCCCCAGATTTCTTTCATCCAAACTTGAGCTTGTTGAGAATTAATTTTTTTCTCAGATGCTGGCCTTGAGCTAGTTGCTGTTAATAGGTGTGGAAGGAGGTGGAAATGGCATTTCCCCAAAGCAATGAGGCATGTTTAACTGGCAGCAGAGCGGATTTCTGCAGGGGAAGGATGGGGCAGAGATGGGGAGACAGAGCTAGCAGAGCTCCTGCAGCAGGCAGGATGACTTTTGAACAGAGCAGAAGATAAACCTGTACTTTGCACTTGAAGGTGGAAATAAGGAGATATCCCTAGGCGTGGGAAAGGACCTTGCAGCATTTGTTTTAACTTGAGAGGCTGCTGGAAGTCACCACACTGAAAGCAAGATTTAAGAAAAGAACGGGCCCCACAGGGGTATCATGGGCACTTGGTGGCTTTGTTTGCATTTTCTTTTAATCTATTTTCCCTTTTCTGATCTCTCTCTATTTTGAGTTACTACTAACTTAGATTCTAAGTCAGTAGTTTATAGTCTTGCAAAACCTGCCCTGAGATATTATAAGCCAGTGGTGTTTCTTCACGTGCTTGCTTTAAGGAATAAAAAAATGACAGTTTCATCTCAAGACTCAAAGTGATTTAGGATCCTGCTGCATTGTATGACGTGTTTATATGATAATATGCAAACACATATGTCTGCAAGATACACTTAGAATTAATGACACCTTGCACTGAGTGGTGACTTACAAGAATTTATTTATTTTTTCTTCTACGGGTTGAATGTTTTGGAATGGCAAGATGTACCACTCAATAGAGTTTCTTTTAGCTTGTGCGAGGTGAGTCAGATCAAAGATTCTCAGGACAGAAATTACAAGATCAGTTACTTAAGACATATGGCTTTAGCAAAGGCCAATGGATGGATATCAGTAGGAATGCTTTTTCAGTTTGAATTGTCTATGGTTCATGGGATATGCATACATAATTATGCACACATACAGAACAGTAGTTTATGTGTTATACATACACTGACACACACAGGGTGTGTTTTGCTTCTCACTCAGATTTTGAAGCTGAAGTGCCAGCTTCTTTGACTATTGAGGAAACTGTGCCAGAACACCAGTGAAACTTCTCTCCAGCACACTTAGTAGCAGGCTGCTGTGAAGCAAGCAAAAATAGGCTGGGCATAGCACTGTGCTAATCTGGCTATATTGCTCCCAAAATGAAGTTAGCTTGAGTACAACCAGCAAGGCTACAGGGAGCTTGGATATATTTCCACTGCGTTACAAGTACAGAAATAGATGGTACCCAAAAGAAAAGAGAATTTATATCCTGTATATGAGTAGATTTCCCCAAAACATCACAAAGGGCAAATTACTCAAGAACTTTAATCAAGTGACTGAGTTTGTTTGGATTAAAAACCTTTCAGCTCTATTTTCACTCAGCTCCCATGTTTGTGTGATTGCTTCAATTTGCATTTATGGGCCTAACATATTGAAGCATCAGCACTCACATCTAAAATCAGCAGTGTGAAGACTATGCACTAGGAATTTTTATTTAATCAAAATACTAATTTAAAAAAAATTTAGACAGTGGAATAATGAGAGAATACCAAGGAGCAAACAGGCCACTTAATTTTTAAATCTTCCCCTGCCATCTATGGAAGACATTACATTCATTTCTTTTCTTTATCAATTTATTGCTTTTGCCTTTAGACTGGAGGGAAAAATAAACCCCCGACCTTGCATGGCTGTACTGAGGACAGTAGCATTCATTGCTACAATGGCTTTTGGGGTGTTTTGTAAATTTGTTTAAAGGACTGATAATAAGGGGAGAAATAAGCCACTTTTCCAAATCTGTTCAAGTCAGAAAGGAATAGTTGGTGTGATTGTCTATGCAAGGCATCATTGCCCTCTTTCATTTTCTGCAGTGATAACTGCTCATGCAAGATCCGGGTAGTAGTGATACAGCTGGTATATGAAACTGTAGAAGAAGAGTTCCTGTTTTTATTTTAGCCAAGCATCAGAAAATGGGGCAAACAGCTGCTTGGGGCAATTCTAAATGTCAAAGAGGAGGCCACCACAGCACGGAGGAGCATCTCTGGTACAGAAGCCTTTGCAGTTGAGTTGCAGAGATATGAGGGCAGGCTACAGAGAGAAGCCTGCCAGCACTGTTCCCCGCACTCAGAAATGGTGAGTCATCATGAACGAAAAGTATCGTCAGTAGCAATAGGTGCCAAGATTTATGAAGAGCTGTTTTGTCTGTCTAACAGTGCCAAGAACAAAGTCTTGCTCTTCTCAGTTGTCCCAGGGTCTATCCAACAGCTTTTAAGCTGATTGAGTTTATAATACTTGAGTGACTCCATCTTCTCCCCTATTATTTTTTTTCTTACCTGACTGTGGATAATAGTAGCCATCTTCTTGTGTACTGAGAAAGCTTGTATTTCAGGGAATGCTGTTGGTCCCTGAGGTGAGACTCCCCTGGTCTCAGTAATGCATTTTTGAGGCAGGTCAGACTGAACTTGGAATATATGAGAGTTTCCTTCAGCTGAAGTGTGAATGGTCATTGATTGAATAGAATACTTATTTGTATTTGATCTCTGTTTTGCATCATTTGCAATGAGTTTGTATGCAATGGTTATGTTTTAGTACAACAGTACTTAAATGATAAACTTTTGAAAAGTTGTAGTTCATTCCTTTATGCATCAGCCATAATGCTATCCATTGCACAAGCAAGCCCTCTCTAATATGAAGAATTTGTAGCAGAGAGGTTTTCTAGCCCTTGAAGTGCAGCGAGTGCTTTCTAGCACTTTAAAGCACTGTATGTGAGCATATTACAAAAGAAAAAACCAAGTGTTGCATTTCTGAATAGTTCCACACCATCAAATCCAATATTCCCATCTTTGAGTGTTTTACGAAAAAAAAACCCCAAAACCCAGGGAATTTCAGATGGATTGTATGAGTGTCCACAATCTGGGCTTTATCCCAGCAAAAGGCCTATTTATTATTCTTTTCTTCACGCATATTGTAATTAGCACAGCTAAACTGAAGCATGTATGGGATTAAGAACTACCCCCTTACCACAAAATCTCCCACAAAATGCAAGTCTTGGGAGGAAGATTCAGCAGGACTTAAGCTATTGCTAACTCAGCTTTGTTCCTCTTTTTGGCTTAGAAACTGAGGAAAACTGATGCCCTTGTCTCAGAAAGTTGAAAGGCTTTGTATCTTTGAATGGCTATAGGTACCTAACCTCAGGTATGCTGCGGTAGGGAGTGAAAATGCTAGTGCATGTTTCATGTAAAAAAACAGGAATTATGAGATACCCTGTGAAATGGATGTGCCCAGAGCTCTGGAGTGTGTGAAATAATATTAAAAATAAAAAATCCATTCCATGTTGGAAAGGCCTTTATGTTTGTAGCTGATTGCTGCTTGGAGGGATTTCCTACTTAAGTCTGCCATGGTTCAGATTTTTTCTAGGAGCTAAATATATTTATCAAGGTGATGGAGAAGATAATATTACGAAAAGATAAAGTTTTTTTTCTCCTCAATGAAGACATTTTGTTTTTCTCAGTGATGCATATTTAATAGTTTTGAGATATATATATCATGGTCTTGGGAGTATGTTGGTGAGCACTGTTAAGTACTGCTCCTGATTACTTTACCATTGTTTCAAGAGCTGTGAAAAATCTTGGAAAATTCTTGGTTTTTGCACCTTCGGTGCTGTGCCAGATCCTACAGCCTGCAGCGAATGTGTGACCTGCAGCCAGATGTGCTTCTGCTTTGAGCTAAGGTATAAGCATTATAAAGGGTATATTCAGACCAATAAGAAGGAAAAAATTGAGGACGGGCACAAGGAAATCTTACGTCAAAGACAAGGATTTGCCATCTACCTCCAGTAAATAGAAAATATCTCACAAAGTTAAAATAACAGAAAAGGTTATTCATTCTAAGTTTATAGAGGTGAAACAGAGTTACTTTATGACTAAGTCTTGGTAATAAATGCACATATATAAGGCAGTTGATAATGTTGGAAATGTGGAGTCATGTTTTCAATAGGGATCAGGGGATTTTGATATTTAGTCAGTTCTGCCATTGATTTACTGTGTCAGTTTTTGTCAGCACTGTGCCTCCATTTCTATTATGATAAAAGACGGGTGATAAATTTGCTCCTAAAAATCTAGTGGATCTTTAAAGATTTTGAGACTGTAAAATTTGCAGATGATCACAGGGTTATGATTGTTTGTAGCATTACTTTAAAGTAAAAATATTTCAAATTCCTTTTTTTTTTTCTTCATAAGGGATTTTACTTTTTTACTGAAAAGTTAATTTACATTAGGAGTAAATGTTTCATGTGCCCCCAAAAGAAATATTTACTTCTCAAAGTTTCATTAAACCCCAAACTCTCATGTCTTCTGTGGTGATAAGACAGCTTGTCTCATTCATGGTGAGCCACTAAATCATTTCTGTCACCCCTTATGTTGATGTAACACCACTGCACGTAGAGCTAAAGTCAGAGTGTTAAGGCTGTTCTACTGTAATTTTTGTGTTGATTGCTTTGGGATTTTTCACTGGTCTATCTCTACTCGCATAAATTATTGCCAGTGGGATTAACAAAAGTAACAGCAGAGAGCAAGGACTCAACCGTGCATTCTCCACGCAGTTGTTACACGGATTGCAGTCAGAGTAGCCTGGGGAAACCTGGTGCAAAGTTGCTACTGGTACTCGCCGTGCTGTTATCAACCTGCCCTCCAAATGGAAAGAAATGAATATCAAAGGGTTCAGGGGCCCGTCTCCTTGTCCATTGTCCTGAAAAGGTTTCAAACGTTTCATTTAAAAATACTAACAATAAAAGGAAAAATTAGAAACTGTTTGAAGGATATGGAGAGGAGGAGGAGGAGGAAAAATAAAGATCCTACACATGGGCTCAGACAGCCTGGATTTGCAGGCAAGAGTCAACAGGATGAGAGAGGCTTAATCTATGGGTAAAGTGTTAAACTGGGATTGAGACACACAGGTTCATCTTTTGGCAAAGGCTTCAAGAGTGCAGTCAGCTCACACGCTCTGTGCTCGGGGTGCCTCTGCAAATCCGAGATAATAAAGTTCCTCTTCGCTCACCCTTGGCTGGTATTGTCTGCGAGGAGACTAAGCTTTTTCAGAGAGAAGCTGTTTTGCTCTGTACGTTGTACAATGCCATGCACAGTGTCATCCAGCTTCCAGAATGGTTAAATCATATGCTCAATACTGGATACAGTTTGGATCAGTAATTTATCGTAATTTCATGGGATGGAAAGGAGCATCACCAGATTTCTTTCTTTTGGAGGACAGAGAATTTGATTAATTTTTTCCCTTCTCTTCAGGGTTAGCATTTCACATTATATATATTTCAAGGCAGGGAAATTGCTCACTTGACAGCTGTGGATAAAACATGAAATTATAGATAATGTTTTAAATTCACCAGGGACAAACCTGCTTGAAGGTAATTTATAAATTAAACTAAATTCAAATATTGTCTCATGGCATGTATCTGTAATTAGAAAACTCTCTTGAAGAGGAAAGAGATGGCAGGTATACAAATTATTTTGCAGTTAAAAAAAGGAATGTCTAGAGATTGGGTGATATCAGGCAAGTCATGTGTTGGAACAGGCTTTCTTCATTTTGCATTTAAAAGTTTTTTCCCAGCTGACCAGCTTGACTAGCTTCAAGCTTTCTGTGTAAAAGTTAATGGGGAGAGATCACAGTATGAGACGCTGAATTATTTGTGACTGCGCAGTTTCTTTGGTGTGAATTTGATTTCAAAATTCCCTCTTTTCCCACCTCCCTTGTTTCTCTCTGTTATCTGTCTTTCTGATACCTGAAGTGGAGGGGTGGGGTGGGTGGGGGTGGTGGAAGTACTCCTTAGAGAAAAGCTTTTTATGTTTTGGGAAGTGTTATTTCAGAGCTGGTTTACGTTTCTTTTCTTGGATTTGGTCCTTATGGTATTATCAGCCCACTTACGCTTGTCTGCGAGAGCATGTAAATGCTATGTGAGACCATGCAGTAGTCTTAGCATCAAAGGCTGAGAGCCTCTGAACGTCCCTGCACTGCTGAGCATCTGGATGTTGGGCTGCTTTGCTCTCTCTTCTCCTCTGTTCTTTCCCTTCCAATTTATTAAATTCAGTTCATGGCAATCCTATTTGCATTCTTGCCTTTCACCTGCTCTGCTAGTTGCTTTCATTTGAGCAGTTGTTTACCTGTCACTGGCTGCAGTGGCAACGTTTTTAGGCACAGGGAGAGCAGGAGAGGTCACTGGGAGACATTTGTGTATTTTTTTGTCACAAGATTCATATTGCATTTGGGCTCGTGAACAAGGGCTACGCTCCCAAGTAAATGCCACTGGCTTTCCCAGTTTTACAGTTCTGATAAAAATTCTCTGCAGTGGGAGATCATTCATTCAAGCACACGAATCAGAAAAGAAAAGAAACAAAAATATCCTTTGCAAGTAGTGGTGTGTGGTAACATATCTCCAGCAGATTACGCTTTTATTCAATTTCTTTGTAAGAGGCCATGTGTCAAAAGGCTTTTTACCTAGATCTGCTAAAATGGTATATGGAAGGACAACATATTTTCTTCACCTTTTACCTTGGAGCAGTAAACATTGTTGCTGGAGACCATTAAAACCTAGTTGTGTCAGTTCCATTTCTAACTCTGGCACTCTTTCAGGGTTAAGTAGCACTGATATTAATGGGAGGTGACATCAGTCAAAAACTGTGCCAAGTCCAGGTACAGCAGGCTCCAGGGCAACCTGTATCCAGTAGGTTTCTAATTCTGACCAGTAATTGCAGTCATTTTCAGAGGCTTAATGCCTTCCAACTGAGTTTTCCTTATTTCACTGAAATGTAGAAGTAAAGCTGCAGCTGTGTTGCAGTTAAAGGACATGAGAAAAGTGTTTGGGAAAATATCCATCTTAAGTAAATAAGGATTTGTAAAATTTGGATAGCTTTCAAAATGGGAGAGGCAGTATTCCTCAGTGTTTTAGAAGACGCCCACTGTTTGGCCCTTGGAAGGACGTGCACCAGCTCATATACCCTCCACTTGTTAAGCAACTTAGCACATGCAAATCTGTACAAAGCAGAAATCCACTAGCAACTAGAATTATAACTGGGCAAAGAATAACAACACTAACTAACTTATTCACCTCAAAATGCAGTCGTCTTCTCACTAAAACTATTTTGCAGGATTGTGGTATTTTTGAAGGAGTAGAGGAATGCTGTGGAAAGCAGGTATTGGGGCTTTCCATTTTGAAAAGAAATATCACATTTTTTTAAAAGTAAAAATAACTAGATGAAATAGGACATCAAAATATGCAAAAACATAAGACAAAACCACTGAAAGTTATATATTCTCCCTAAACTAAAATTTTTTGAGGCTTTTAATTCAGAAAGTTAATCTGAAAATTGGTTTTTGACATCGCAATACCAATAGGACCACAAACATTCAGTTTTAGGGAAGACGAATAGGAGCAGACTGCAACTGTGACATGGTGGAAAAAAGACAATATAAACATTTTGGCACATGTAATTAGAAACAGAAAAAAAATGTTGAAAAGAAAGATAGCAAGTCATTTGTGTTCACCATAAGGGTTCAAATGAAAAGAATGTATAATTTAAATAAAAGTTATGATTAGACCTGTGGTAGCCTTATGAACTGTGTGTAGTATAACTTCTTGCTCAAAGATCGAAAGCACTTCAAACCTCACACTGCCAAATGTTTCACCATCACTTTAATGAATCCTCAGTCACCAAGCATTGCTGATTATGTGCACTGTGCACTGTGAAACACTCCTTACAAATTATTTTAGTCTCTCTAACAAGCTTTTTGCTTCCCTTGCCAATATGCAGGAGCTACCTTGAATGTTCGTTTTTGTTGTTTGTGTTTCAATGCATTTGCAAGCTAGTTTCTTTTCTCTGAATGCTGTGAAATGGATTTTTTTAATATTACATGGTGACGGATAAGCCTTTTAATATTTTAGCAGGAATTACTCCAATAAACTACTTTCTCTAATGTGTGGTATCTGTACTGAGATCATTGGCAAAAGAGCTATCTGATGAAAACACCTGGGTTTGAACTTTTTCTATTTTTGCAACACAGCCCTTAGCTGTCAGTGTGTTTTCTGTATCTTGCCTTAAGAAGTCGTCTTTATTTCATCATCTGAACTATTTTGTCCTTAGAAAACAGAGCTTTGCCTACTGTGTTGAAGGGAGAACCTGGAGGACAAATGATCCTGCTTGATTTAATATACAGCAATCAATAACTACATGAGTTACTAGCAGAGTCACCTCATACATGGAAAACCTTAGGAAGGTGAATGGGAAAACAAACATCAACATGTGATTAAATCTTTGCTATTCTTTTATAATTTAGTAAGAGAGTATTAATGAAGATAAGTTCATTTGTTCTTTGTATTTTGGAATTAAGTGTGGAGGGTTACAACCTGAACCATATAGCCTTTTTCCAGACTTCAGCTGGGGAGGGCATTTCCTTATGCAGGAGTCTGTGGATGCTCGGGTCTTTTAAGCTGAATTTGGGACATGAAAGAGGCCTGTTTGAGGCCTAACCCCAGGGTGCTGATAGCACCCAAGTGGGTGCAGCTGTGGGGCATGGTTTTGTTGAGGCAGGGAATGAAGGTCACTGCCAGGAGGTGCTGGGGTTTGCTTTCCAGCCACAGGTAGGAATGCTTGCATTTGGCTTCCTAGCAGTGCAGACAGGTCTAGAATAAGGCTATAAAATGCTTTTCTTTGTGTTCCTTGCTTCCTTATCTTCTCTGGTGTTGAAGGTTTGGGGCTTGAAAGGAGGAAAAGAGATCATAGGCATGAAAGTGAGTTCTAGTGAGCGAGGAGGTGATAACACCCAATGCCCTGCTGTATTGCTCTGTGTGATGCAGTTGGTTTTTCAGTTTTTTTTTCTCTTCTTTGGATTAAGAGGCTCTAAGGCACAAGAAGACTTGATGTATATGCTGCGGCATGAAGGTAGTGTCTATGCTGTGTTGGGTAAAGGAGCAATTGAAGAGTGAGTAGGCGTACTTCAGCTTGCTCTCCTTTAGCTGATACAGGTTAAAAAGCAGGGAAAACCCAATAGCAGGCTCATCAGATGCCTAAATACCTATGGCTTGCAATCAGCTTGGGGGATCTGTTAAAGCCCTTGTTGTACAAGTTAAAGCTTGCTCAGACGTATCTCATGAGTTTGCCATCACATTCCTGAAAATGCTATCTAGACTCATCAATAGGCAATAGACAACATGTAAATCTTTTGAGTGCGGAGTCAGGGAGTGATCATGACCTCTTAGACCAGATCCTGTAAGTAGATACGTGTCATCCCCTTGGAAACATGTCTTGGCAGTTCTTCTTTTGAAGTGAAAACAAGAAAACAGAGCTGACTTTGGAAGGAATGTTCTGTCCAGGGTTCATCTAGATTAGGGACTCTGACTGCTGCCCTCAATTCATAGCGTTTAAAAAATGTGTTAAGAATTGTGGACGTGTTTGCAACTAATGCGATGAGAGTGCTGTTGGGTAACAAGTTGTCTTATCCATGTAACTTTGTTCTGTACAAAGCCATACTTCAAGATGTAGCCAGGGCACAGGTCCAGCACTGTCTCAAATTAGCGTGCTGTTTCTCTTAGGTTGAATGCACTTGCTTCTGTCCATGTTTTCCTGCACTGAAGATTTTAGAAGTGGCTATATTATTGGGCCCTACAGAAACTTTTAGGGTACAGTTCTATTGGTGAATTCAGGAAACATTATTTTTAGTAGTTTGCTGCTGAAAGTTAAAATAAAGTGCTGGGCCAAAAATATGAGCATACAGCTGCAGGTAACTTACATTTTAGGCAAGTTTCTAAAGGCATCATCAGTGGCTGCTGCCTTTAAGCATGCTTAGTGTGACTCCAGTACAGCCTGGGCTTTTTTTATTGCAAGGGAGGGTTTAAGCCACTTGATTGTCTCGTTCATCTGTGCTAGAGGTAGCTGGACGGTCTGCCCACTACACAGATGGAAGAAAGTGGGACCTATTTCACTCACATATCATATTTGTCTGAATATTGAGAATCCTGACAGTTTCCCATGCCTTTCAGTCATTTTTAATTTATATGGGAACAAATTTCTTCTATCTTCAAAGATACTGCATTTTTTTGATTTGTTGTACAGGAAATTACTACAAGTTGGTTTTTCAGTTTCCTTCTAATACCTACACAAAACTCAATTAAAACTAATACCAATTATCTGTGAATGACTTTTGAGAACCCTATTAAACAAAAAATATGAGCAGATGACAACTATTTAAAATATGGGACTATGTTAGTTTTAATATCTGTTACGTTGCTGTATTTCCAAGCCATAAAAGTGACAAAAATGGCATGCACTGTGTAAAAGAAATTTGTTATGGTCACTTAAAAAATTGTTTTTCATTATTATTAACTACTGGAAAGTCAGATATGGATAGTAAATATTCTTTGCTATGTAATATGGATTTTCATGAACTGACACTTCATACTACACAACTTAAAATATTTGTTCCTGTTAATAAGTGTTTTGCTGCTGCTTATGAAGTGCTTGAAATATTTTTAATTGCTGTATAGGTTTATGAGATGTGTGTAGCTATAGCTATCTTATGCTTACTCTGTGAAAAGATAAAAATTGTATAGGCAAATAGTTCTCAATGTTGCGTTCAGAACATTTACCAAGTGAATCGGGGGACAGTGGGTTGCCTGAGTGATAATATTAAGCCATACCAAAAGTTCAGCTAACCAGCACTGGTGGTGCTGGTTAATAAAAGGTGTCCGGGCAGAGAACAAGAAAAAGACAAGCGTTAAAAAAGACCTTTTAGGATACTTCCCCAATCATCTATGACTTACAAATTTTTGGATACTTGTAGTTGTTAACCCTGGATGAGATTTTTTTTCCTCTGAATGTATGAATATACTTAAGTCTTGAATCCATGTAAAATCTCAACACCAACAGAATCCCATGGGAATAATTTCAATACCTCTTTATAATTAAATATATCTTTTAAATGGTCTGATCATAGGTTAAATAGCTTTGTTCTTTTGAATTTCAAATTTGCATCTGACAATGGTTTCCTATTAACCAACTCCAGTTGCTTAGCTCTTATTATAGAAAGTGTCTCAACCATGGTCCTGATTTTTAAACGCGAATTTATCTTTATCCCTTCCTGCCCCCCTGCATTTTTTTTTCCCCTTCCTTCTTGTTTTTGCTGATTAGTAGTCAGCTTAAAATTGAGCAAACCTCAATTACGGTTTCTGGACTTGCTTAGTGGAAACTGCATGGGCTGAGAAGCATCTTTAGAGCGGATTGTACACTGCAACAGCCAGTACAGTAACGCATAAAAAAGACATAATAGATGAACTGCAGAGCAAACTGAATTAGATACAGTTACAGCAGTGTAATGAACTGGTGCCTTTAGTAATTAGCCAGGGCTGAAGTGATCTATTGTGGATTATATTCTTTGACTCTCTCTAATAATCTAAGTCACATTTCCCCTGGTTGACATTTACCAAGGACCTCAAGTTAAATGTATTTTTTTCTGGTGTTTCATAGCTCACTTTTGAATGCTCAAAACCTGGATGTTAATGTTGAGAGCTTCAGTTTAAATTGTCCTTTCTGCAATTTTGTACGCTTCTAACTTTATTACAATTCTGTCCTTTAAGTCGGATATATCAGATATTACAGCAGTTATATTAGAGTATAAAACTTCTCTGGATTCAAAAATGGTGATAAAATTTAGGTCCTTTTCCCTGGAACTGGCTTTTTATGGACCTGTTTTCCCAAGGGAATATCCACCAACTTCTTCAGGGCTTCACTAGTGTCCAGGCCTGTGTTGGGCGTGTGTGGAAATGGGTATAGTGGTTCTGGCTCTGGGCCCAGTCTGCAACTGTACAGCATAGGTGCACCCAAAGGTGCGACTTCAGCGCTGCTGTGACATCTTGCTTGATGTTCCCAAAATTGCTGCTTATCCCAGGCTACCTTCTTTTGGTTTTGTTTGGGGTTTTTCTTTTGTTTGTTTGTTCCCTTATTTCTTTAGTTTGTTTTTTTTTTTTTTTAATCAGAAAGTATTGTTCACTCTGTGCAGTTTTATATTACTACAAACATCAAAAGTTAAAATAACAAAGCTTTAAGTGATATAAAAATGACATAAACATATAAAGTTGAGTATTTGATGCTTCCTTATGAAGACTTGATCATCCTTGAACTTTGGACTCTTTTCTGAAGTTATAGTTTCCAGTTTTATTTCATAACTTTGAGGCCTGTAGTCTAACCTTAACATAGGAGCTGATATTTTTGTTAATTTGTTGCCTTTGAGAATGTGAGCTTCAGGTGAAAAAGTTCTAGTATCATAACACTCATGTCAATCTGCTCATCCTTCATGTTGAGGGATCCTGACTCTGAGAAATCCAAACACTACTCTAGTATAAGTAATAAGCAATGACACGTGCTTAGTTAAATATATGTAGAGTTTTCTATTTCTCGCTTTTAAGACAACTTTGGAATTGTCATCTCATGTGCAAATCTCAGGCTGATGCATGTCAGGTGTTGCCATCAGGATTATGAAGTTGAAAAACAGACTTGCACAGTCAACAAATTTTGTATTTTCATCTTGCTCAAAATATGCATATGTTGATAGTATCTGCTAGCACTATTTGCATAGGGGAAAAGCCTTTAAATGCTGTTGCTTATCTGGTCTTTAGCCCCGTAGCATTTATAGCAAAGATGCTGTTAGCTGAGTTGTGTTATTTAATCTGGTGTTCAAAAGAAAATGTCAACCAGACCAGCTACGAAAATTAAAGTATTCCAATGCCTGTAGGACTTCTTTCTTCCATTAGCTTCAAATGAAAATAAACATAGAGATTTTTCTATTCTTTACTGAAATCCTTCTGTTCCTGTTTCTCTTTTTGTGTGATTTGAACTACTTTTCCTTGATCCTTTCCAGTATTTGTCATTGCTCTTGCTTTCTGTTGCATTTCATTTCTTCCTTTCTTCTTTTAATATTTAAATCCTTCAAACCACCTGAGTTTTTAATGATCTAGTTTTCCAAATCAACCAAATACCTAATAGAGTTGGGATTTCCTGTCATTTTGCCTGCAAGCATCCCTCTCCTTGGTGCCCGTTCAGTGACTTGTACCATGCCCACAATATTGTTCACTTGAAACAAAGGTTACGTTGCCTCCCTGTAGTCTCTCTGGTCGGTCTTCGACAGCTCGGAAGGATTCACAGTCAGCAGTTAATAAATATCTCTTTCTGGATGCATATTCTTTTAAAATTTAGCTTCTGGAATGCCAGCCAGAGGATTGTGTTACATTTGAATTTACCAACTATTAGGAATGCAAAAACTGTTAGAGCTAGGCTGGGTTTTTTTCTTCTCTTTGTACAGTTGATTGACTGTTTCATACTGAGTTCTCTTACAAATGAAGCTGAGACAATTCTTGATTATCTGTGTTAGCTGAAGGTATGGAGTGTTCCATATAAAGCAAATAACACTGCTAACCCAAACCCTCTGTGAGCTCGTGTAAAAGAGCATGCCATGAGAGTGGGATTGAGCAGAGAAGGGCATATGACAAAATTGATTGGAGAGTTTGTAGACCCCTGAGCTTAAAGTGTCCCAAACTAAAACATCCACGGCAGATTACTGTGCAGTGAGGTTATACTGCTTTCTAGGCCTGGGCTGCTTTGCTGGCATCTTTGCACATACCGCAGAGTTAACTGAGCCCAGAAAAAACACCTGAGGACACTTGGGTTATGATGGGTTGGTTTTGGACTGCAGAGGTGAACATAGCCTTGTGATTGTGTCACTTGATGCTCCCAGCCAAAAGAAGGGAGGGGGATGGAGAGTATATGAAGTATATATAAAGGAAAAAGGTGAATGTGTGTGGTCTCATAAGCCTTTCTAAAATGTCAGTTTTGACAACAGCAAGGCTGTGCCTTCTCCTGCGAGCAAGAAGGGGGCCAGCTGACTCCTCTGGCTCATGTCCCTGCTGCTGAGGGCTGGGGCTGGAGAAAGCAGGCTGGGGCTGTCCAAAATGAGAAAACCAACAGTTAAGTGGGGTGGACTATCACAGGCCCATGCTCAAACACATTCCCTGGCCCCGTTTTATGTCATGGCATAAAAATAACCTGAGGCAAATGTAAGTAAACTGTCTCAGCATAATCAGATAGGATCCTGTGTAGTGATTGCACACAGCATAGCTGCAAGGGGTGGAGGCAGATGTGGGACTGACTTGCTCAGAAATATCTTTTGAGAGCTTCCAAGTTCTTGACTCCCTCCTGTGGTTTTTGGACAGTGCATGAAGTGCATAACATGAATTATTGCATTTGCTGATTTGTAGTGTCATACAGGACTATTGAAATTTTGTCTGAGTTGCTACTTCTTGAAAATAATGTGATGGAACCTATACTTGTCTTGCTTTAATTGCTTCAAGAGGAGCAGGTTATTAAAAGAGATTTTTTAATCCCAACCTGTGCTATAGCAGAGTATTTTATTCCATTCCCATCACAAGTGCTTGAACAGGTATCCTGGGGAGACAGGCCTCTCTTCCTCTTGAGCGCTATTGTAGAGATATGTAAATGTAGAGTAGGGATTTTATTAGCCTCTTGCACAGCAGTAGATAATTTAAAATCCAGAAACATGACCATTCTGATATTTTGTAAAAAGAGAACCTGAAAGATGTACAAGAATGAACTGAACTTTTATTAAGCATGAATGAACGTTAACAATGAGTGAATAGTCCTGGAAACCTATTCTCTTTTGCTGTTCAGCTGTTTTAAATGTAAGTAATCACAATGCAAAGACTTCTCTGTTTTGCAAAATGGGACATGCCTACTAACCTAAACAGCAATCCTGATCTCATATAAAGCCATTTTGAGGCAATAAGGGGGGATTTCATCTAAAAACAAGCTCATGTTTTTTAATGAAACAAGGTACTCTTTCTTCATGTTCAACGAATGATTGATATTGGAGTGGTCACTTGTGATCATGATATACTACTCTACTTGCCAGCTTGCTGCTGACATATGACGTTTGCATTGCATTCATATACAGGTTAACAGCGGGGATAGCCAGATCATCCACTAAACACCTTTAATGAGAAGTGCCCCATGAAGGAAAAATAAAATGTCTTATTAGTATTTTAGAATACTAGCTATTAAGATATTTCTTAGTAAAAAAAATTTGAATTATGTTTTTATTGCTTAAGTTTTACACCAAATTTAAGGTTAAAACCTTTCTATTTGATGTGAGACTGCTCCCATCTCTCACATAGCTAATAGTTGACTGTTGACTGAGCTGTTAATACGTTGCCATTGACTTTTAGTGAAAAAAAAACCAGTTTTGCATAGACCTCTTCTTCCTTTAAACATAGTTTCCACACATCATCATAATACACTTTTACTTGGCAAAAGTCAGAATTTTATTTACCCAGGGTTGAAAAATATTGTTGGAAGAATTGTTGGAATAAGGCAGAAGTTAAGATGGTCATTCATCCAGAACTCCAGCCAAACTGTAAATGAGCCATTCTTTATCTCTGTGTAAGTTCAGATCACTTCCCTCCCTTTCTACTCGTTTAGCTTTGTGTACTTTCAACTGAGACTAAAATAAAAAGACCTAAATTCTGAAAAGATAGATGTAGCACCTTTTCAGAGGCTCAGTAGAACTGGAATAGTTGGGAGTATGTTTTTGGGCATTTATCCAAGCCTAAATGAATCTCTACATAGTCTGAGGAACAAGAACTGAATTGCTATTACAAAAACTGCTTTTAGAGTTGAAAAAGAAAACAGCCAGCAAGTGTGATAGGCAGAGTAAAACAATGCTGCCTTTCCCAGCTGAATAAGAAATAAGTAGGTTCAGCCTCTAGTCTTTTTCCTTTCTACGTCACCTGTGAAAGCAATATTTTCAGGGCAGTATATTTTAACTCAACTTAGAAGAAATAGTTAAAATCATCGAATCACCCCAGACAGTCCACGCAACAGTGGGCCAGAGAATGGAGCTTAATTTGTTGTTCAAAGCAATTCACAAAGTGATTTCTACAAATCAGTTCATGGTCTGTAAACTTGGTTCATTTTGTTGTATGCAGAAACAACCTGATGTGTTGCTTTTCCCTGAGTCTGTATATGCTGTGCGATCATGTACTCTTGGAGGGAATTAATGATTTTCTGTGTGCACATGTTTTCCATTATTCATTTAGAATCCTCTGTTCTCATTAATATTCTAGTTTCAAACACTATGAACGCAGTCAAAGCAAGTTGTTTCAAGTATTTAAATACAAATGTATGGAAAATAGTTGGCACTTCTTACCACCCCTCCCCTCATGTAATTGATGGATGTCTTAAATTCACCTAGTCTATTCAGGTAGCATTTCTTCCTCCTGGTAGAAAGACCCTGGCTTCTACTTCACTTGAAGGGGCAGGTTTGAAATTTGTGTCAGTAAAGCAAATCATGTGCTCTGTGTGTGTGTGTGAAATGCAAAACCACATGTATAAAACCGTCTCGGAGACGGTTTTGTTTGACTAAAATGTTCGCTGACATTATGGAGAGGTGCATCTGCGTGCAAGGAATTGATGTCCGTGCTCCTTGCTAGTGTGGTGGCCATTGCTTTCAATGTCCTCCTCCTTCTCCTCGTAGGAGAGGTTCTTACCTGTGGGCTAGTACCTGAGCAGAGAGGAAAGAAGGATCCCTGTTTCTTTGGTCTCCATTTTGCATGCTTTTGCATAAGTGCCATGTACTGCACCTTTAGTCTGTAGCTTTAGATGTGCAATGTTAATGCTGAAGACATAATCATGATGTTTTCACTTTGTAAGAGGGGAGAACTTGTTTCAGATTTATCTTTCCCCTTGAAGTGGCTGTTGTATCTGGATACTCAGAATATGCAGGAGGAAAATCTCACACTAGTCAGTCTGCTGATGATGGTTGAAAGAGGCTTAGAAACAGCATAAAGGTCAAAAATATTGTAGCTGTAAATGGAAGTGTTTAAAGTTGGAGAGAGATTTATGGAAGAGGACAGAATTAATTAGTACTGGAACCATTCTTTTCCATTATTTCTCTAAATGACTCTTTTAGTAATGTTGAAATCAAGATAGTCAAGTTTGAAAATTAATGGGAAGGAACAGCAAATAATTAGGAAGAATGCTATCAAGTAGGTAAGTACTCTGACTACTGGCGTACCTGATCCCATAACTGCAGTGAATATGAATATAGAATGAAAATAGGAGTAGATTACCTTTCCATCCGCCTCCCCCCCAACTTTTAGTACTCAGCTCTCCCTCTCCCAAACTATTAGAGCGGTATGGTGATATTGTCTAAGGAGTGGTAGACATTATTTTATTGCAGTTGAGAAATAAAAGATGTCTCTTTATTTTTCCTAAAAGTGAAGCTCCAAGTACAAATTGCCTGTACAAAGAAGCTGTAGAATTGAGATGAGGAGGAGCTGTGTATTGAATTGGAGGATGCCATCATATACCACTAGCTGTAGTTCTCCAGCATGCAGAACTCTAGGCCATGAGATACTTTGAATATGATATTCAAAGTCTCAAAACACACAGACTTACGGGACATAGTTATGCAGCTGTATCTCTGTCCTAGTTTCGGCTGGGATAGGGTTAAATTTCTTCCTAGTGCTGTGTTTTGGATTTAGTATGAGGACAATGTTGATAACACACTGATGTTTTCAGTTGTTGCTAAGTGCCCTCCTAGTCCAAGGACAGCTCCTGTGCCTACTGACTGAGCTAGGTACACAAGGTGGGAGGGAACATAATCAGGACAACCAGCCCAGCTGGCCAATGGGGTATTCCATACCATGTGACGTCATGCTCAGTATATGAAGGGTAGGCGTGATCCAGGAAGTACCGATCGCTACTTGGTTATCGGTCAGCGCGGGTGGTGAGCAATTGCATTGTGCATCACTCATTTTGTATATTTTATCATTATTATTATTATTATTTTCCCTCTTCTGTTCTATTAAACTGTCTTTATCTCAACCCACGAGTTTTTCTCACTCTTACCCTTCCGATTCTCTCCCCGTCCCACTGGGGGGGGCGGGGGGAGTGAGCGAGCGGCTGCGTGGTATTTGGCTGCCTGCCAGGTTAAACCACGACAATCTCATGAAGTGTATGGGGCCAGATCCTTGGCTGGTTTATGCTGTTGCAGTTCCAGTGATTTCTGCGCACTGCCACTAGCATCAAGTTACAGCTGCTCAAAATCTGCTCACTTAACTCTCTGCCTTCGGGTGAATTTTCTCTTATCCAATAAAAGTGGTAGGAAAGGTAGCAAGCTCTGTAAGCATTATTACGGTTCATCTACAGAAATTTTTGAAGGTGGTCACTTAACAGAGACCAAACTTGTCTCTGAATGTAGGTAGCTCTGACATGGGATGTTTAAAGGGTGCCAAGGCTGAGGCAAGAATTGCTCTCTGAATCCTTAGGCATAGCTCTGTGACTGCACATGGGAAGAAGAAGAGCCTGCTTCTGATCTGTGAATGAGAGCTGATGGGAATTGTCCTTGTTCCCTCCCCTGCCCCACAGAGTTGAGCACTTCTGGTTTGGGCATTCGTGCCTGAGTGGGAAAGAGGAGAGGTAATTTTCTGGAAAAAAAAAGAAAAATCCAAGAGTGTGGACAGCATCAAAGATGAATAGGTTAAGCTTGAGGAAACTTCCAACAAGCCTGTTAAAATCTAGCTGTGATTTGAACTTTCATAACTGGGCTGAACCTGACCTTCCTGAGCATGCAAGTCCAGGACTTAACTGGTGGTGCTTAGCAAATATTTTGTGTTACACAGTGGTCAGAAAGGAAGCATTTCATTTTGCTATTTAGCAAACTACAGAAAAAGTGCTAGAGGGTTTGAAATAACCTTGAATGCCCTGTGCTAGCATTATGGATGTTGAAGGACAGAAATTCTCCCAACACATTACTCTCTGGTAAAGGGTAATTCACTGTTACTGACCTGCTAAACCTCCAGATAATCTTTACCCAGCTATTGTCATTGTCACTTCATGATGGATACATGACATTACATTAGCGTAGCTTTTATCTCTTATTTTGATTGCTTAAAGGGAGCTGTTGGATGAAACAGCTGCACACACTACGCTACAGGCTTGGGGAAGAGTGGCTGGAAAGCTGCCCAGAGGAAAAGGACCTGGGGGTGCTGATTGACAGCCGGCTGAACATGAGCCAGCAGTGTGCCCAGGTGGCCAAGAAGGCCAACGGCACCCTGGCCTGTATCAGAAATAGTGTGGCCAGCAGGAGCAGGGAGGTGATCGTGCCCCTGTACTCGGCACTGGTGAGGCCGCACCTCGAATACTGTGTTCAGTTTTGGGCCCCTCACTCCAAGAAGGACATTGAGGTGCTGGAGCGTGTCCAGAGAAGGGCAACGAAGCTGGTGAAGGGCCTGGAGCACAAGTCTTGTGAGGAGCGGCTGAGGGAACTGGGATTGTTTAGCCTGGAGAAGAGGAGGCTGAGGGGAGACCTCATCACGCTCTACAACTACCTGAAAGGAGGTTGTAGTGAGGTGGGTGTTGGTCTCTTCTGCCAAGTAACTAGTGATAGGACAAGAGGAAACGGCCTCAAGTTGCTCCAAGGGAAGTTTAGACTGGACATTAGGAGAAATTTCTTTACTGAAAGAGCGGTCAGGCCTTGGAACAGGCTGCCCAGGGAAGTGGTTGAGTCCCCATCCCTGGAAGTATTTAAAAGATGTGTAGATGAGGCGCTTAGGGACATGGTGTAGTGGGTATTGTGTGTTGGGTTGACGGTTGGACTCGATGATCTTAGAGGTCTTTTCCAACCTTAATGATTCTATGATTCTATGAAAACCGTTTAAACCCCCCAGAAATTCTTCCTCTGCAAATCCAGAAGAATAATTTGAATGGCTGAGATCTTCTGTAAATCACTGTATAACTTCACATAACTTCAAATAACTCTGAGAGAGAAGAAGGAGCCTTCATACCAAGATCTATTTCTAACCAATGAGCCTTCATGAAAGGCGTTGATTTTTTGTTTTGTTTTGTGTTTTTTTTTTAATTTATTATGAATGAATGACTTTTGCTTAGAGAAGAATACAAAGACTTATGGAGATTTTTTTTATGAAACCGGTATTGTTAAGTTTTCTTTGTGGCCTAGATGTAAACCAGCTATCATGCTGTGTAACCCATCACTGTTTCAGAAAATCCTGAATGTCAAATGCCCATTTCTAATGGACTATTGGATTAATAGGATTTTTTTTTTATGTTATTTTGTCTTTTTCTTTTTTGCCGTCATTAGGATTTTTTTCCTCTGGAAAAAATTTTCTGATCTGAGAAGGCTTGGGAAGTTGCATAAATCTTAAAGCTTTGTAGTCTTGAACGCATGTTCCACACTGGATCAAGTGGACTGTGACTGTGCACCCTCATGCAAAACTTTTTCACAGATTTTTTACATTTTTTAAAATGGTGAGTTGCTGTCTCGGGACGCTGTCTTCAATTGTGTTGCCATTTTTCAACTTTCTTAGAAACACACTTACTCCAATTGGATTAGTACTGTAAATGGCAACCAGCTGAGAAATCATTTCAGCTTTTTGAGTGCTTTGAAACGCAATCTTTCATGGGTTTTTGTATCCCACATGGCACATAAATTGTAGTGTAGCCTGCTGCAAGTTGTATGTAATAATGGCTCTGATCTAAATTGGCTTAAGAATACAGTTAGGATTCACTAACAGCGTAGAGGAGTTTGAGAGAAAACCACCTTCCCTGCGTATTTTGCAACACTAGTGCCGTGTCTCAAATAGGTTTTATCATACGTGTTGGGGATACAGGAACCTGTGAGTCCAGTCACACTGTTATTTCAACAGGACAAAACAGGGACATACATGAATGCAGCAGAGGTAAAATGAACTTGCAGCAAATTCTGGATCTGTTCCTTCCCGTGTTAAATTCTTCAGGTAACTTCATATTTTTATGCTGATGACGCTGTTTTCTTTATCACCATAAATCATTGTTTTATGCTGATGACATTGTATTTCTCTATTGCCATTAATCATCTATAACGCTTGAGAAGGAAATGTTAATGAAGAATAGAATTTATTAAACGTCACCCAGTGGGTGGGCTAAAAAGGTGGATTAACTGCAAACCTTATTATAAACAGGGCCAACATAAAGTAATGGCCCAAAGAGAGACTTGTGGGTCCGGTGTAAGTCCTACTGGAAGAGGCGAGCAGGACACGAACGGCGGCTGGGGGGAGCAATGAAGGGTTTTGCAGAGCGGGCAAGAGCCTGGGGAAGGCTGGGGCAGCCTGACAGAGTGGGGAGGAGCTGCTCGGGAAAAGCAAGGGCATATCTTTTTGTGTGTATCATGGTGTGCTTCAGAAAGACATAGCTTCCGATTTGGCATTGCTCTGTTACTCTTTGTGAAGCCATGGCAGAAATAGACGGTAATTGAAATTTAACTTTTCTCCCCCTAAGGTCCCCCTGCTCTTTGGAAGCACAGATACCCTCTGATATTTCCCTTGTCCGATCAGAGAATAATCAACTCTTGCAAATCAGGGAAAGGGACTTGAGTTGAATGGCAGCAAAGACTGACAAAACAAATGCCTCAAGCCATAGCTATTACTGAGAGTGTGTTTCAAAACTTAATTCAGATAAATCTTTGATTGGCTAGTTTGTCTGTGCTATAAACTTTAAAGACCGTGTTAGTTACCTGTCATTTTCAGAGATTGTTTCTATACTCTGTCCACTTGAAGTCTGTGTGTTTCCCAGAAGGCACAGATTTCTTTTTCGTTTTTAATTTTTAATTTTTACCACACTTTGATTATGGTGATATTATATAGGGTCAGTGCTCAGTCAACTGTTAAATAAATTGCAAGTTCTACAAAACACAGCCAGCAGAGTCATTACTAACTGTAATGCTGAAACTTCAAGCAAAATTACATCTGGCTACAATGCTATTCGGATGCATAAATTATACAGCCTCTGATTATCTTAAAGAAAATTCAGCCATTAAACTTATTTTATGGGCACAAAACAAGGGGAACTGCCAAAAGGAATCTGTGCATCCTAAAAGTCACGAGAAGAAAAATAATTGGCAAACCTTTTCCGCCTGCAGTTTTATAGAATGTTTCTCTCCCTCCTGATGTTCAACCAGCCTCCACCACTGTCACAGATAAAAACATACAATGGCAGAACTGGTGGGGGGAATGCAGCCTGTGTAGCTTTTGAACAGCAGGTGGGTCAAACATTTCAAATCTGACCCCAAACAGCACATATCTTTACATGGGGATCTAGAAGGGAGAACAAAATAAGGATGCTTGATAGTGGGCTGTTCAGTGTGCTGCAGAATTCCTTCTGAAAGCTTTCCAGCTGCCATGGCGCACGTGAGGAGTCAGTCCTCTTCATGTACAAAGAGGTCACCGATGCGCTGGCATCATACCAGTATTAAGACTAGAGAAGAATGAAGAATGGGGCCTGGAGCAGCTGATTGCACAACAGTTCCAGTGGCATATAGGTTAGAGATCACACTTGTGTTAGTAACCCCTTAAACTCAGGGGGAAGGCATATTGCTTCTCTCCTTGTTCTCCCACACCCAGTTTTGTGTCAGTATTGTCAGTGTTAAATTCAGAGTTATCTTTGAAGAATAAGTGAGCACGTTGCTTAAAACAGTCCTGTCACCACATTTGCTGAGTTGCTTCGATGTATTTTAAACCATTCATATATTTGACAAGTAATTGCCAAAATAGGTTATATGTCACTGACCTTTATCAAAGTCTGATTTTTTTCCAAGTCTTGTCTCACAGTTCCCTCCTGTAAAGACATGCAGGGAAGATAATTGCTCCCTAAACTAATTGCCTTCTCTGGTGTTCTTTTCTGGACTTCTGCAAGACAGAGGAAAGCTTACTATTATTTGTTCTTCAAGTAGGTCTGAGCTCCTCAGTCTGGAAATAAGAGAAGATACCCCAGTTCTCTGTTTTCATTTCCTTCCTTCCTTCCTTCTTGTAACAAGAATTATGATTCATTCTGGAGTATTTCTATGCAAATCTTATGGAGGAAATAATCATTTTATAATCCAGTATGTGTTATTATATTAAGTGTAAATATGTGTAACAGGAGTAATGGATAGTGCCTACGAGTTCATGTGGAAGTACTGCATTACTCTTACCAATGTTATAGAACATGAATCTATTTTTTCCTCACTGATTAATCATAACTATTCAGTATTTAAAACTAAATCGATCTTTGAATCACAAAGAAGCGAAGATTAATGTTGTTTTAACAAAGCTCTTCTTTTTAATTAAACTATATGATAGATTCTGACTGATTTAGTCAGTGGCTAGCACATTTTTATCCAAGCAATGAGCTACTCATTGGTTGAGGTATATTGATAGCTATTAAATATGAACAAAATTATTAATGGTACTGAACCGTTTCATGTAAGTGGTTGGTGTTCAGAAAATAGAGAATTCCCCTGATGTTACAAAAGGAGTTGTTTCTTTTAGTCTAATTTTGCCTTTTGGAGAAGGCTCTTTCCCTTATGCGAGTGTGATTATAAGTGTGCAGTGTGATGCTTGTCTGCTTAATATTTATGATCAGGTTTGAATATATAGCACTTTGTGAGGACTAAATGTTTCTGTTTACCCTTATTTGGAGTTAGATGCAAGCAGTTTGTTTGCACCTATCTTTGGTTGTCTGTTACACAGGTAAGGTGTGCATGGCACTCTGCTGACAAGAGAGAGCTCTGCTTTTACAGCAGGAATCTTATAGCAGTCCTCTTAATGTCACCGATGAAAACATAGTGGTCTCACCATGTGAAAGCATGATGCAAATCTGCCTTCTAAGATTACTTCACTTAAATAGGATACTTGATTTTTGAAGGTAAATCCCAAACTATGTTTAATTACATGTGCAAATTTTTAAAATAAATTTATATATTTCCATAAGAAAACAAATGCTGTAAAATTTTTGACCGGGCTTAATTCTTGGAAAAATCTGAAAATTGTTTTGGTGAGTCCACTGAGTAGCATCTGTAAGCGTTTACAGTGAATTCCATTGGCAATCGTGAATGACTTCATTAATAATATTAATATATCATCTTAATTTATCAGAAATATATAAATGCCATTTCACTTTCAGCTACAAGGAAGACAAGAACATATCTTCCTAAGAATCTGCTGCACTTACCTTAAGACAATTTCTGCCTTTCATTTCAATTGTACTTTATTAATTTTAGAGTGCTTAAGTATAAATTGTCATTTCTCAACTTGTTGATTGTCTGAGAGTCTGATTTCCCTGCTTTGTTTGAGCCCATTCCATGCAAGTTAAAATACGGAAGGAGGAGAAAAGCAGGGCTGGGAGAAAGAGGAGTGAGTGATTTTTTTTTTTTTCTTTTCTTTTTTTTCTTTCCCTATCATAGTTAGCCTCTTCTTAAGTGACAACAGAGTGATATTCAGAGAAACTGTTTCTACTCATTATGTAAAAAAATATTTGAAGCCCTAACTGGCTGAAATGGCTCCTTTTGACTGCTTAAGAATAAATAATATTAAAGAATAGAACATATTTTAAATGTGAAAATAACATCTTTTAGTTTACCATTATAGAACATGTTAAAATCTAACTTACATAAGTAATGGCAGGTAAAAATTAAAAGAAGACAATAAAAGGTGCTATTTTTATGCAACTGGAAAGCAAGGTAGTAGAGGTGGTTAGTTGTGAGATGGTGATGGGTGAGCTCTTGTCGTGGTTTAACCCCAGCCAGCAACTCAGCCCCACCCAGCCGCTCGCTCGCTCCCTCCCAGTGGGATGGGGCAGAGAATTGGAAGAGTAAAAGTGAGAAAACTTGTGGGCTGAGATAAAGACAGTTTAATAGGTAAAGCAAAAGCCATGCACACAAACAAAGCAAAACAAGGAACTCATTCACTCCTTCCCATTGGCAGGCAGGTGTTCAGCCATCTCCAGGACAGCAGGGCTCCATCACGCGTAACGGTGACTTGGGAAGACAAATGCCATCACTCTGAACGTTCCCCCTTCCTTCTTCTTTCCCCAGCCTTATATGCTGAGCATGACGTCACATGGTATGGAATACCCCATTGGCCAGTTGGGTTAGCTGTCCTGGCTGTGCTCCCTCCCAGCTTCTTGTGCACCTGGCAGAGCATGGGAAGCTGAAAAGTCCTTGACTGTATAAACATTACTTGGCAACAACTAAAACATCAGTGTGTTATCAACATTCTTTTCCATACCAAATCCAAAACACAGCATTATACCAGTTAATAGGAAGAAAATTAACTCTATCTCAGCTGAAACCAGCTCTCTACTCAATTTTTGTCTCTGCTACAGGTTTCCTGTGCTAGTGTGGGTAAAAATGTTTGGGTTTTTTTTTCTCTTGTGTTCCTTGGGTTTTTCATCTGCAAGATTGAGTTTATACAGTCTCTTTACTCCCATTTCCAGCTTCCCTGAGGAAAGGACTGTCTCTTTGGTGTTCAATCCACTTAATAAATTAATTTTATATTCTTCTTGGCTGTAGCACTTGGTGCCTACACTCTTGTGTACTCCAGCTTTTGAGTCCTGTTGGTGCTGCTTGCCTGTAAAATACTGCAAAAGATGTCAGTAGCAGCACTGGCTGAAATCATGTCCTCTTCTGGAAATATTTAATCAGAAATACCAATCAATTTGGAATACCTCATTTCTGAATACGTTTCCAAAACCTACAGGTTTTAGCATAATGTCAAAATGGAATTTATGTTCTTGTTATATTTGCTTCATGCTGATATTCTGCTGTATGGAGCAGCTCCCTGGTCAGGTTGTAAACCTTGTGGTGCTCCAAAATCTCTGGGGGATACACACTTCTTTGTCATGGGAGTGATTCATGATAGTGCATCGTGGGAGAGAGACCTCCATTTTTTGAGTTCTGAATTCAGGGAAGAAAATGTTTAGGCAGATCTCAGCATGTGCTCTAAAATTATTATAATCCCCAGAGACACCATCTAAATATTTGAGACTTATTTTTGACAGTTCTTCCTAAATTCAAGGGAAGTGCACAGCTTTAATGAAAAAGTGTTGCATTGTTGAAAATCTTGCTGTCAAATAAACAAATAAGCCAACAGCCCTGGATTTTTAGCCATATTCCTTATACTTCCTGCTTTTTATCTTGAAATATTCATTTTCTGAAAAATGAGCTTTCAATTTCATCACCATTCTAGGGAGGTTATAAGGACTATGTTTTCAAGGTTTACGGAAAAAATTCTTGCTTTTCGGTAGAAAAAGGAGAACATTAATGTCTTAATAGCAATACACTAAAGCACAAGAAAACTCTCAGTTTTTGACAGAGGAATGATGTCTCATTTACATATAGAACTAAAAAAAAAAAATTGGGGATCCACTTTCAGATGAGTTGTTGATAGCTATGCTAGCACTTGAAGCTTCATTTTCAGTTCTAGATTTCTGTAGTTCAGGCTGCAGTAAGTTCAGAGACGATTGTCATCACATTTTGCTTATATCTGCAATACTGGAGTTCCAGTAGAGTTTTGGACCACTCAAAGTGGTCCATTACTCTCAGTAAATGAGAACTTGTGTAATTGCAAGAATCCACAGCCACTTCACCTCGCTGTTTGAGAGATGTGTTCAACTTCCTTTGAAAGCTATTCATTATACTATATTTCTTCTAAACTTTACCTTTTTTCCAGTATTTTGAAGCTGAAATAGTTCCTGGCGTTTTATACTACTGTATCTGACAGCCTTTCTACTTCGGAGATTTTAAAGTTACTAAACTTACACTGCAGACATGCGCTTTTTCTGTGTGTGAATGTGGATTGCAATCTTTTAGAAAAAAGAAACATTTAGAAATTGGGAAGCTACTTAGGAGCACAAATATGTTTTTTAAATGCAGTTAAAATGCATAAATGTCTTCTGTGCATTTGCTGTAGCTTCCTATCTTCATTTTTGTGACCTCTAGCAGAAGTTTAAAAGGAAATTAGAAAAAATATTTCCCTCCATTGAGTGATTAAAAAAAAAAAAAAATCTCTTGCAAATTCTGTAAGTAGTGGATTATAATAAACCGAATTTTGTACTCCTCCTTCTGGTTGTGCTTTTAAGGAATGTGCATACATGGAAGGCAGGAGTACGATTGTCAATTTGTTATTTGAAAACAGTTCTAAAATCTATTTCTAACTGTGAAATGTACCAGCTAGGGAGCATATGGTGTCTTCTATTAAGATGCTGTGTGTATATAATTTAAAATAATAATGCAAGCAGATATGTCAGTGTTGTGGTGTTTTCCATTTCAAGCAACTTAAAAAAAGAACAATTTCTGTTTGCTTGGGATTGCAATGTGATAGTCCTTCTCACACAGAGCAATACTTTATTACTTAAATGTTACTACCAAGATCAGTAAGTTTACTAAAGACACAAAGTATGGGTCAGACGAGCAAAGTCACAAGGCCGGTATGCTAACAGGTAATGAAGGCTTATTAGCAATGTAAGGTCACTAAGCAACGCAAAATGTATTTATTATAAAATGCTGCCTCCACAAAAAATACATAACATGCTACCAGTGTAGCACAAGATGCAACAGTATAAAACAACTTTTTTTTGGTAAACCAAATTAAGTTTTCCATCTGTATAGGCAGAGATGTTCAGAAACAAATGATGGATTTCAGTATGAAGTCTTGGCAGTACGAGGATTTTTTTCTGGGCTGCAGACTTGCACATCCTTGCTGTACGTATCCATTTGTTTAAGAACTGTTCTGCTGGTGTGAGTGTTGGCAGAAGCGCGCACGTCCCTGCAGGTGTGGTAATGACTTTGTTACAGCTGTGCCAGCTGCGGATTGGGCCCACTGAAGCCTCATTTATTTGAGACTTACATTATTAAAAGTGTGCTATTTAATTCATTAGGGAAGCTGCCGTCACTTTAGAAGTGCTAGCGATGTTTAGTAGTTTATATGTTCTGAGAGCCCAATAAACATCATCTACTTCAGTTACACAGTGTAGCAGTTTTAGATGCCTGGTTGCTTTCCCAGATTGTGCTGCCTTTCTAATTAAATCAGACTTGGGGATTTGGAATTGAATTGGTGCGAAATGCACAATAAGAGACTGTAAGTAGTTTAAGACTGGCAAGGTCTGGACATGTGCTTAACTACCATGGAAAGTCAGAGGAACCTGAGGTTGCCTTCCTGTCCTGTGACTGTGTCCCACTACAAACAGTGGGACAAGAGGGACAGGCTCTGCAAACAGCTCTAATGCTGTTTCCTGACACTTTATTCTGTAAATAACTTTTGTTCTTGAATGAGCTATGACTTTCCTTCCTATAGTGCTGCTTTAAATGAGATGACAGTAGCATCACATCCTCAAATTTGACTACCATCATCAGCATTGAATGACCCATAAAAGCATCCCAAAGCTGCTGAGATGGGACAAAAGATGACAGTTGGAAAGTAAACCACTCTCCTAAGGAATATAAACCATGTGTTAAAAAATAGGAATAAGGTATTTTTGGATAGTAGCGCTACTTCGTATTTATTTCAAAATGGACAATAAATGGAAACTGCAGATCAAATCTACAAGCTCTATTCAGATTGTGGCTGTGCGTTAAATGTAAAGAAGACAGGCCTTCCAGCTTTTCCTGGAAGAATAGCCGAGAAAGTAAATTATATGACAACAATATCACTTAGGAAAGGAAAAAGATGAACACCTCTGATCACAGCGTAAGAGATATGACATCGTGAAAATGGCAGCTATAAACCAAAGAGGTCTAAAGAGGGCAAGTAGTACTTCAGATAAAAGTATGAAACAAGGGTTCCTTGCTGTGTAAGGAGAACGAGAAGCATATACTGTGAAAAGCTAAGCCTTGGGCAGAGTGGCATCGTTGTTGAACAAATAATTAGAGGAAACCCTCAATTTTTTATAAATATTTCTCTGTGTCTTATAGTTAACATTACTTCTTTGCAAGCTTCTTGCAGCTTTTAAAAGATGTGCAGGAGCCCATTGCTTAGAAAATTTTCCACAATGCAGCAATTCATGTGGGGCATCTTAAATATTGCCATTTTGCAATGCCTCATTTCAAGGCCATAGAACTCCAATATAACTAGACAAGCCATTGCTGTGACAAAGCTGGCATTCCCAAACAACATAATTTTGTATGGATTTAATGAAAACACATATACTGTTTGCACATTCAGCTGAAATCAAAAGCGGTGCCCACACATTCATCAGAACCTGAAGCATCTCAACTGTTAAAGCACGAGAAAATAGGTTACAGTTCTGATAGTGTAGTCTGTATTAGTGTAATGCAGAAGTTAATGCATATGCTTAATGCAGCATAGTTTTAAAGATTGCAAGGATATCAAATTTGGACCAACTTCCTATCCTTTTGAAAGCATTTTCTTATTTCATACTCCTGTAATCCTTTAAAATATGTATATATTGTGCTCAAATTATAAGGTAGAATGATTTTTACGTGTATAAAAATATGTTGACTAGTTTCTAAATGCTGGACTCCATGGCTGTCGCTGCCTATTGTATATAATTTTCCTAGACACACAGCTAGCCTTAGGCTGTGAAGGTAGGTGCTCTGTGTCAGAAAGACTTTGACAAAAGATATATAGCTTTTAATTTGCCCAAGGAACAGAGGGAGCAGATTTATGACCTAAAATACAAGGCTGAGAATTGGCTGTATACTTTCAGCTAATGGGTATAGAAATGAGGAAATTCACAATGGCTACTTCATGCACAGACTGCCTTTTTTGCATGTTGTATAAACAGTCCAGAAAAATTTACAGGGCTATAATTTTTTAAAAAGTAAGGTAAATGGTAGCCCTGTGAATGCATTCTGTATCTCCTATCTCTTCTTGAGCTTACCATTTAATGTAAAATTATAACTCTAGCCTGCTTTAATTGATTACTTTTGTTTGCATGTGTATCAGGCTAGAATTATTAGCATTTTTAAAGAAAGATTTATGAGGACGTGCATTTTGTTTGTTTATTGTCTATTTTTCATTAAAGGCCTTTGCAGACATTAAAGAGTTTCACAAAATTGTGGAACTTGCAAATAGTTAGGTCCAGTTCCACAGGTAGTATAAAATCCTGTCAACTTTATCTGAATGAAGTTGCACTGATTTATGTTGGCTGAGGATTTGGTCTGCAGAATTGATCTTGGATTGTAAGAGAGAAACTCTGACCGTGTCCTCTGTTCTTAACTCCTTTGACAAAGATAGCTTCAGAAAACCATTTTGATTTTGTGGATTTATCCTTTGTCCTGACTGTCAGCAGACATAGCAGTTTAAGATCAAAGGGGAAGAGATTTGAAGATTAAATGTCTTTGAACTGAAAATGTCCTGCAGCCCCATAAATTCCAACAGAGATCACTAAATCGAGAGTGCAATCATCAGCTGATTTGTTTTAATGATGCATGGATCGAAAACTGTCTCAGAGGTACTGTGAGCTCTGTACATATGCTCAAAGCAGTAGTGAAGGTGAACCGTCAGGGATCCTGTGCAGGGGAGTTCTCTGATCATCGGTACCATCACGTCTCCGGGAGCTGCTGGGCACAGCCTTACTGGGGCCACGGTCTCCTGCTCTAACTTGTGCGCAAATAGGGCTGACCCGATAAGATGTCTTTTGCCTGCTGATAGCTCCTAGGGGCTACAGAGCTGCCAGAATTGCAGAAGCCTTATGGTGATACTAATCTTGTCACTATTGTTAGATAAGGGGGTGCAAGGAAGTGGATTTAAGCTTACGACTGCAGCCAGGACAGTATGTGAATGAGACGCTCTGCTCCGCAGTGGCACAGACCAAAGGACTGTATCTCATAATTTCTATTAAGGCCATATTCTCTGCTCTTTTATCTTCAGTTGTTAAAGACACTGAGGGATAGAGACTCTACCTCATCTTAGAGAGTTTCTAGAGGTTAATTATCCTAACAATTAAAAATTGTTTGTTTATTTTTTCCTCATCATCTTCCAACAACTGAATCACATTATGATGTATCCTGTTAAAGTGCTTTCTACCAAAACTGCTAGGTTGAAAGGAATTGTTGGCTCTAGTAGTGACGGATGCTTCTTTGGAAGTAGTTCTAAGGAATAACTACTGTGAGTGAACACCTACAAAATATAGAGAAACAATGAGTTGCTTCATTCTTTAATTCTTCAAAGATTTAGGAACATGAAAACAACATATTAAAAAAAACTCTAGTAGGATTTTTCTGCTATATTTATTCTTTTGTTTCTCCATGTAATATTAGTATTTGCATGCTAATTAGTGATTAGAACTGAATTTTCTAGGAAGAAATTTTTTTTTCTAACAAAGCTTATTTGGGGAGGTAAAATTTCTACTACATTCATTTTTCATAGATAAACAATCCACTTAAGCCTACATGCCAAAGGATAACATAAAGATGTTATTTGAAAAGAAATTACTGCCTGAAGTAGCTTCTGTAGTGTATTTGCAAAATGCCAGGTTTAGAAGGGCTATGGGATTATTGACTTAAGATAAATGTCTAGAGATGATATAATTATGAATTTTATGAGACGCCCTTGTCACAAGAAAGATAGAGATTGAAATTTTGCTATTTTCTTCTTTTTTTGTTGTTTTCTTAGCATAATCCATATGAAACAAGGATTGAGACATCAGAATGACAATGATTCATACTTTCTGTAACTTTTACTGATTATTTTTTTTTTTTTTTTAACCAAAGAGAGGCTTGGGTACTATTTGTAACTCACTAGATTTTAGCAAATGCTGCATTTGCTGAACTGCAAAACCGAACTGCATTTTCTGAACTGAAAACAAAAATAAAATAAAACATTGTTTCATGCATTTAAAAGTAAGACAACCCCTGGAGCAAACAGCAGCTTTCCAGTGAAATCATCTTGGGGTTTTGATGGAAGAAAGAGTAAAAATGAAATTTCTGGTACCCTAGTACCTGGCATAATCATGCACAACTATGTAAAATACTCTTAAAGATCTAGAGGTCAGGTTTGGTGGCATTGCCCTATATGGTTTTAAACAGTAGGCACTTTAAGACTCTGTAAGCCAGATGGTTTTGAAATTACTGCATAAAATCCCTCTAACTTTGGCTAATTTGTAGTGATGGTTTCTAGAGGTACTGATTTCCTTTTTCAGATGGATTTTTTCTAATTTGTCTTTTAATGCTAGAATTTCCTTTTTGCTGATGTCTTGATATTCTGGCAGTTTCTAAATGCTCGGCTCATGAATCGGGTCCAATGCTATTAGGTTCCTGTGAAGAGAAGAGAAAGAAGTTTGTTTCTGTTGCAAAGATTTTCTAGACTAAGCACTCTACATGAAAAACTTGCATTTAAGTCAAACTCCTCTCAGACTTATTTCTTTCCAGCTAGTTCTATGCTCTGCATTTCATATGTTGAGTGATTGCAATGAAATATAACTTTGTGCATGTATAGAAAAACTCTTATTCTTGCTTTTTGATTGTTACTGTGCATTCAGAACTCTCTCAATGATACTAATTTAATTAGTAAGTGTAAAAGTTGTTCAGGGCCCAAAGCAATATTTTTCTGGGTTTCCATGAAAATGTGTAACTGATTCTACTGTCAGGAGATAGAGAAATGTCTATGTCAATCAGCAATTAAATAAGCAAAAGATCTTCTGTGTGTTGGTAGAAACTTGGTGTTACAATTAATCAAAAAAGAAGAAATCTTTTACATGGAACAGAATAACAAAAAGTATATCAAGATGACCTCAAACTCAGAAATGAATGAAGAAATTTTTAGTAGCCTCTCAGACTCTAATGAAAAGTATGTGTAAAATAAGCACTAATCAAAAAATAGTTTAAGTACTAAGCTAATATCCCAGTCCTGCAAACTTGCGTGGCTCTATTAACCTTGCACACTGTCATCTCAACTTTATTAATGGCTTCTTTTGTTCATTTGCCATCTGCATGCACTCTGTAAATTCTGCCTTTGCTTTGGCGACAAGCAGAAGGCCAGCCTCTTTGCAGCTGGGACCTTAGTTTTTAAAGAGATTGAAGCCTGGCAGATAAGAGCTCGGGTGGCTTTCAGCACCCATGGGTGAGCAGCTTGTTGGCAACAACCAGCACATAAAGCACAGGGCTGCAGTCTGCTGGGAACGTGCCCGTCTCCAGCCAAATTGCAATGCGTATAGGCATTTCTTCCTTAGCAACTTGAGTGACTATCAGGCGTTATTACCTGCAGGCTTGAAAGGAACTGGGCCTGTGCAATGACATCCCTCTGGTCCCCACGCAACCCCTAGATGAGCTGCTACCAGAGAGGACTGCTGCTCAGCAAGTGTTCCTCCCTGTTCCCAGTGTCTGTGACTGCCTAGTTTTTCTGCTCCTTGGTGACCCGTATATTTCTTGTCCAAGAGCTGGGCAAAAAGAAAACAGAGTGAGCTTCTCCAGCCAAAAAGCACAGAACAGACCCTTAGAGGGGTTTCTTTGGGGTAAAATTGCTTTTAATGCAATGCAGCTCTCAAGCTAACATCCCTGCAGATATGTCATATATACATGTATGTTTTTCCCCTCCTTCAGAAAAATAATCCTAGAAAATTTTTCCTTAAGAGCCCTTAGGAAAATGAATGTGCGTTTTCCCTCCCAGTGGGAGGGGAGTTTTCATTGGAATTGGCCGCTTCTGAACACAAAAAATACATGCGCACACTGCGCGCACACACATGCAGTCTCTCTTTAGAGCCTAGTATGTCAGGATGGTGGAGGGGAATAAAGATTTGCTTGCTATTATTTTTGTATACATATCCTTCCCATTCACGAAAGACTCGCATGGCCCCTTTGTGCCATTATGTCTAGAAGCAAGAAGATATTTTTAATAGCACTCTCGCTTTTCAACCAATCCAGTGACAGATACGAGTGAATAATATAAATTCTCTAGCCATTCCTTGGCATTTATTTCAATGTAAGTGTATTTTTTTTCAAGTAGAAAACCCAATAGTAATTTATCAAGGGACAAATCATTTTTTCTTGGCAGTGGAGTCTGCAAAATCCCCATTTTTAAAGCACTAAATCTCCTTCCTTTGACAGGAGTAAGAAAGCATTAAAAGCTTTGATTTAGCTGGATCATACAAAATAGTTTCTCATAATTATCCTTTTGGATGATATATGCTTGTCTTTTTTCCCCTTCTTATTAAACCTGAGGTCTCCATTTTTCATCCAGCTGTATTACTAAATTAAATTGCCTTTTGTTGTATTCAAGTTAAGCACTTTGCCGAAAGCTTTCCTTGTTCAGGGAAATAACATTTACCCAACGTGCTCCCTGTTTTACTGTTTAAATTTACTGTTTGCAATTGTTTGGTTTGCTAAGCAATTTGAGGTTATTGTTTGTTTTAATAGGAATAATGAATCAGTGTAATTTAGTGTTGTATCTTAGAGTACAGTATCCGGGGGAAAAAAACCACAAAAAACCACAGCCCACAAGGAATACTTATTTCGAATTGAAATGTAGATTGCAAAAATGACAGAAAGAGCTTCTCTCATGTCCAGCTTTACGAACTTTCCATTTTTATTGCTGCATGAAAAGGATGTCTAGTTGGCTATGAAAGAATTCCATGGGGGATATAGTCATGCTCATTGACAAAATAATAGAAAACAGTTCAACGTGCCACCTTTCTTGGACTGTTTGCATCTACACATTAAAAAATCGCTGTGGAAGTCAGAGGCAGCTTCAGCCAGAGTTTTAATTCTGTTCTTGCAAGGAGAAAGCTAAAATTTTATTGGATTAGGTTATATAAAAATCTATACCAAAATTTAATAAAAAACTATCCATGATCAGCATAGCAAAATAAATTGCTCATTTAAGGATTTATGAGATGCTGTTCAAGATATTATACAAGGAAATTAATGCAGTGGCCATTGTTTGTCATGTAGTTCTTTCCAGTGACCTTTGCCTGGGTAAATGCTCAAAAAGCACAGTGTGTGTGAAACATCCTCCCTGACCACTGTCCCCTTCTTGCTCAGGATATTTCAGATCATGCCCTGTGTCTGTCACTAGGCATGTCATTGTTTGCCCTTTGTTCAGTTGCAGTGAATGTCACTGTCTTGGAACTGGTCTTTCCTGGGCTGTACCAGCAAGACTTTACAGCCATGATAGCTAGATTATGGTCTATAAAGACACACGTTGTTCTCTTTAACATTGATCCCAAAGTTAATAATGGTATGAATTATACAAGGCCTGATAAATGTGGAATTGAAGGTGATAATACAGGTCAGTGCAGCTTTATGAAAAATAGGTCATGTCAGAATCATGTGATGGGCTTTTGAAGAAATTCTAAATGTCATTGATAAAGACTGACATCATTGATGTAGGTCTATCTATGGGTTTGATTTCTGTGGCACGGTATCTTGACTAATAACTTAAAATAGTGAAAGATCAACATAATATACCAGTGGGTCTAGTGTTAAAGACAGCTTATGTATGCTTTGAACTTCACCAGGATTTCCTGGCATGATCAGGAAGAACTGACTTCCTGTAGAGAGGTTGGAGCAGAGCAATGAAAAGGATCAGAGATCTGCAAAAGAAAGCACAGTGATCCATATAAAACAAGTAGACACGGCCTTAAAAATTGTACCTAGGAAGGTTTACTTTGACTACTGGACAATAGACATATGGAGGCTGTGGAACTTTTCTAATTTGAGGGGTTTTTAAAACACAGATATAGATTATTCTAACTTGGAATAAGAGGAATGGAATAGGTTAGTTCTGAAAGTCGTATACAACTTCCATGATACAAGGATTGGTGAGAGAACATGCAGAAAAGGCAGGAGTGAAGAAACCCAAGGGAAAGGGTAACATATAACACACAACACACACGGTATGGCTGTGGAGCCCCTGAAAACATTAAGGTACAAGTGACTGGTGCTCTGAAGAAGATTGTCAAACAAAATGTTAGAAACTCAGAGAGTACAGGTACAGTCATCAGAGCTGGCCCACATATTTATGACTGTATTGGTAGGATTTTATTGAAGGGAATAGGGAAGAAGTTACGTGACAGTAGATGGGAAGGGAAGACTGAAGAATTTCCAGGAATGCCAAAAGATTTGTGGGGTGTTTGAATGTGGAGCATGAGTTTTGGCTTGTTGTACAGGAGGTTATGGTCATGGTGGCCTATATCAGCCCTGAAAATCTATGAATGTGTAATTTCCAAAATAGCTTTGAAAATCTCTCCTAAAAGGCTCTATTTGCCCTTTGTATCCTTCATAATAAATTGAAAAGACAGTCCTTTAGCTTTTTAGCTTTTTCTTCTCAGTCTCATACTCCCATTTTTTCCCCATTTTTCATCTAAACCCTGCTGCTGTAACAGATGCTGATATAACTTCTTGTGTTGATAGTTCCAGACACAGCATTAATTTGTTGCCAATTTGATCATCTTTTAAATGTATTTATTTATTTTTTAAATTAATAGTCCATGGTATTTTGGGTTTTCAATCTTTTTCTACCTCTGCAGTGCCCACTACAAATGCCTTGAAAGGGAATGCAAGCCTGTGTAATAAAACATTATAGTAAACACTCAGCCTGTTGTATAAGTTAGGCAATAGGTTTTCTGCATGCTTTCTAATATACTTGTGATGTTACTATTAGTGATTTGCAAGTACCAGAAAGGTTTGTGGAGCTCCACCTCTGAGCAGCTAAATATTGCAAAATAGATACTTATCTAAGGCTTTTGAGGAAGGCCTGGGCCTGTAAGTCAGAGAAAGATTCAAATTTCATAGTATGGCATTTTGTTTTGGGTAGTTTGAAGTCATAAACTATTCTTTCTTTTGGTATTTCAGATTTTGCGTTTCATGTAGATTATAATGTTGATAATAATTAGAAAAGTGTGGGCTGAATTAATCTTTTTAAAAAGTCAAAAATCAGTCTTAGGATTGCTGCCAACACTGCATGGATATTTGATGTGGAAAAGGTACACACACTTTGTCACATGCTAATGAATGCTAAAATTTATCTCACAGATTCTCTAAGTGTAGTTAGTACTTTTTTCTTCTGCTAAGGCTCTGGAGCATATAAGCCATATAAAGTCTTTCATAAGTTAAAATTTTCTACCTTTTTTCTGCAAAAAACAGCTCAAATATTACCGAAATAGAATTTGTCTGCACTGCTCTAGACATATGCTCCTGCACTAATGATCACTTCCTGCTATGAGATTACTCAAATATTAATAAACTAATAATGAATGCCAGATCTACAGAACTGTCAAGCTTTCTTTTGGATTAACAGCACTTTTCATTGAATTATCTGTGAATCTACCTTATGGTCCAAAGCTGATTATTAGTTTCTGAGTATTCTGAAATATCAGCAAAAAGGCAGACATGAAAGTATTAGTTTTCCTTATTGAAGTATGCTGCATGAAACATCTACCTGGTTTCCAGGCTCTTAAAATAAAAAGTTTTTGCTGTTTTGGGTGGATTTTGGCTGAAATTTGCATCAAGCTTTCAGATAGGAAATTCTAATTTGTTTCCAAAAAGAATAGGCACAGTACTACAGAGCTCTTGTCTGATTCTGCTAATTATGCAGTCTACCATATATTTTGGATTTAGCCATGTTAGTAAAAGCATTTAATTATTAATCATAAATAGGGGGGAAAAACCCTACCCACATGAAAGTTGAAAAGCTCTGCTAGAGTATTTTGCTAAGTTTCCCAAATCGTCATTTAGGCAACAAGAAATTGGATGAAACTAGAGGGATATGAGACAATTTGTTCATTGCATACGTTGATAACCTGAAGTTGTTAGCTTGCCAATGTGTTGTCAATCACGTGGTGAAATTACATAGAAAGGGTAAACTGTTACTTTGCTTGTGTGGCTAAAAAGATATGGTAGCAATCAGAAGACGTACTACAGATGGATGAGAAAATGGAATGAGAAAACATTCCTGTTACACTCGCCATAGGCAATGCATGCTCTTCTTTAGCTAAGCATCTGCCAGTATCGGCCTTCAGACCTTAGGGTTTTTTGTCACTGTACGGAGGCTTGTTTAGCCTTGAGCTTACTTGGAGACTATCTGCTCCATTGGGTTCTCTCGAGGGATGCGTCTAGCCCATCCAAACAAACTTGAGAGCTCTCTAAATAGGGGAAGCCACAGAAAAACTGAGGAACCAAATGATTCTAGCAATGAAAGGCAAATTGCACTATACAGACCTTCATTTGGATGTGTCTCAAGACTTAGAGGCTTGGCTGCTCTGTGTTCTACAAATGGACTTTAATCTTGTTTGGAGGATCTAGAAGGAGACACTACTGCGCCTGACACAGAGCATGGTACTCCTCATCTCAGTGTGCAGCTTTGTGAGGTTTGCAGAAAGATGTTGTGAGGAGAGATGAAAACTTCACTTAGCCAGACAGACCAGCCAAGTCCACTCCAGTGATCAATGAGGAGACAGACTTTCTCATGCAGGCCTCCGATTACTACCCGCTACTGGTTATACAGGCTGGCAGTGAGGAGGTTGCAGAGAGAAGTCCCGAAGGGATCAAAAGGGACTTCAGGGCGCTGGGGCGACTGGTGGGAGGATCGGGAGCACAGGTAGTGTTTTCCTCGATCCCTTTAGTGGCAGGACGGAACACTGAAAGGAACAGGAAAACTCATCGGATCAACACGCGGCTCAGGGGCTGGTGCCATCGGCAGAATTTTGGCTTCTTTGACCACGGGGAGGTTTACACGGCACCGGGCCTGCTGGCGACGGACGGAGTTCAGCTGTCTCACAGGGGGAAAAGGATTCTCGCGTATGAGTTGGCCGGGCTCATCGAGAGGGCTTTAAACTAGTTTCGAACGGGGAAGGGGATAAAACCAGGCTCACTAGAGAAGAGCGTAGGGGCGGCATGCCAATGTCGGGGGAGAAATCGGTAGCCCAGCTCAAGTGCATCTACACCAATGCACGCAGCATGGGCGGCGAACAGGAGGAGCTGGAAGCCATTGTGCAGCGGAGTAGCTATGACTTAGTCGCCATCACGGAAACATGGTGGGATGAGTCTCACGATTGGAGTGCTGCAATGGATGGCTATAAGCTCTTCAGAAGGGACAGGCAAGGAAGGAGAGGTGGTGGGGTAGCCCTGTATGTTAGGGAGTGCTTCGACTGTCTAGAGCTCAATGGTAGTGATGACGAGGTCGAGTGCTTGTGGGTAAGGATGAGGGGGAAGGCCAACAAGGCAGATATCCTGCTGGGAGTCTGTTATAGACCACCTAGCCAGGATGAAGAGGCAGACGAAATATTCTACCAGAGGCTGGCAGAAGTCTCCCAGTCGTTAGCCCTTGTTCTCATGGGGGACTTCAACTTTCCGGACGTCTGCTGGAAATACCACACGGCAGAGAGGAAACAGTCGAGGAGGTTCCTGGAGTGTGTGGAGGATAACTTCCTGAGGCAGCTGGTAAGCGAGCCCGCTAGGGGAGATGCCTCACTTGACCTGCTGTTCACGAACAGAGAAGGACTGGTGGGAGATGTGGTGGTCGGAGGCCGGCTTGGGCTTAGCAACCATGAAATGGTAGAATTCTCGATACTTGGGGAAGTAAAGAGGGGGGCCAGCAAAACCGCTACCATGGACTTCCAGAGGGCGGACTTTGGCCTGCTCAGGTCACTGGTCGAGAGGGTCCCTTGGGAGACAGTCCTGAAGGGCAAAGGGGTCCAGGAAGGCTGGACGTTCTTCAAGAAGGAAGTCTTAAAGGCGCAGGAGCGGGCTGTCCCCATGTGCCGCAAGAAGAACGGGCGGGGAAGGCGACTGGCCTGGCTGAACGGGGAGCTCTGGCTGGGACTCAGGAAAAAAAGGAGAGTTTATCACTTGTGGAAGAAGGGGTAGGCAACTCAGGAAGAGTACAGGGATCTCGTTAGGTCGTGCAGAGAGGAAATTAGAAAAGCAAAAGCCCGGCTGGAACTCAACCTGGCTACTGTCGTGAGACACAACAAAAAATGCTTTTATAAGTATGTTAATGACAAAAGGAGAGCCAAGGAGAATCTCCATCCTCTATTGGATGCGGGGGGGTACGTTGCCACCGAGGACGAGGATAAGGCTGAGGTACTCAACACCTTCTTTGCCTCAGTCTTTAGTAGAGAGTGGTTATCCTCAGGGTACTGAGCCCCCTGAGTTGGAAGACAGGGAGGGCGAGCAGGATAAACCCCCCATAATTCATGAGGAAGAAGTTAACGACCTGCTACGCCACCTGGACGCTCACAAATCTATGGGGCCGGATGGGATCCACCCGAGGGTACTGAGGGAGCTGGTGGAGGAGCTTGCCGAGCCGCTCTCCATCATTTACCAGCAGTCCTGGTTAACTGGGGAGGTCCCGGACGACTGGAGGCTCGCCAATGTGACGCCGATCTTTAAGAAGGGCCGGAAGGAGGATCCGGGGAACTACAGGCTGGTCAGCCTGACCTCGGTGCCGGGGAAGATCATGGAGCGGTTGGTTTTGAGGGTGCTCACGAGCCATGTCCGGGACAACCAGGGGATCAGGCCCAGCCAGCACGGGTTCATGGAAGGCAGGTCCTGTTTGACCAACCTGATCTCCTTCTATGACCAGGTGACCTGCCTCGTGGATGAGGGAAAGGCAGTGGATGTGGTCTACCTGGACTTCAGTAAAGCCTCTGACACTGTCTCCCACAGCATTCTCCTAGAGAAGCTGGTGGCTCATGGCCTAGACAGGTGGACTCTTCACTGGGTAAAAAACTGGCTGGACGGCCGAGCCCAGAGAGTTGTGGTGAACGGAGTTAAATCCAGTTGGCAGCCGGTCACGAGCGATGTTCCCCAGGGCTCAGTACTGGGGCCGGTCTTGTTCAATATCTTTATCAATGATCTGGACGAGGGGATCAAGTGCTCCCTCAGTAAGTTTGCAGACGACACCAAGTTGGGCAGGAGTGTTGATCTGCTCCGAGGGTAGGAAGGCTCTGCAGAGGGACCTGGACAGGCTGGATCGATGGGCCGAGGCCAACTGTATGAGATTCAACAAGGCCAAGTGCCGGGTCCTGCACTTCGGCCACAACAACCCCAGGCAACGCTACAGGCTTGGGGAAGAGTGGCTGGAAAGCTGCCCAGAGGAAAAGGACCTGGGGGTGCTGGTTGACAGCCGGCTGAACATGAGCCGGCAGTGTGCTCAGGTGGCCAAGAAGGCCAATGGCATCCTGGCCTGTATTAGGAATAGTGTGGCCAGCAGGAGTAGGGAGGTGATCGTGCCCCTGTACTCGGCACTGGTGAGGCCGCACCTCGAATACTGTGTTCAGTTTTGGGCCCCTCACTCCAAGAAGGACATGGAGGTGCTGGAGCGTGTCCAGAGGAGGGCAACGAAGCTGGTGAAGGGCCTGGAGCACAAGCCTTATGAGGAGTGGCTGAGGGAACTGGGATTGTTTAGCCTGGAGAAGAGGAGGCTGAGGGGAGACCTCATCGCGCTCTACAACTACCTGAAGGGAGGTTGTAGCGAGGTGGGTGTTGGTCTCTTCTGCCAAGTAACTAGCGATAGGACGAGAGGAAATGGCCTCAAGTTGCGCCAAGGGAAGTTTAGACTGGACATTAGGAGAAATTTCTTTACTGAAAGAGTGATCAGGCCTTGGAACAGGCTGCCCAGGGAAGTGATTGAGTCCCCATCCCTGGAAGTATTTAAAAGACGTATAGATGAGGCACTTAGGGACATGGTTTAGTGGATATGGTGTGTTGGGTTGACGGTTGGACACGATGATCTTAGAGGTCTTTTCCAACCTGTATGATTCTATGATTCACTCTGCTGCTCCAAATTTGTCATTAGTATGTTAATGAGGCTCTGATAGTCTCAGGTTATTGAGAACTGGTGTCCTAGGACTTGTTTCAGGTATTTTCTGATCATCCAAATGAATTGTTGCTATCTGACTCAATAGTTAAGAATCCTGAAAGGAGTGACAGGAACTGCAATCCTAGAAGGAAAGGTGATGGTGCATAGTCCCATATTACAAGAAGATACCAATAGACGCTCAGAAGTCTTTGGCATAGGATTTTGCCTTCACTATGGACGATCATTAGGTACATTTCCTAAGTAGATAAGAGTTGTGATGTGGGTAGGATGGCATTTTGTGCATTCCTTGTGGCTGGCTTTTATGGTCTATGCTGACATTTAGCCCTCTTCACTGCGCCTTTGAAAGCTATTTTGTATGTGGTCCTCTGTAAGTACTGTTAAGTCATGTTTGGCACTGATTATGCCCCCGCTTTTTGCAGACCCTTTGGCCTGAAGGCACTCATTGTATTAGGATTTAAGAATTTTCAGGATTGGACTCCCTATTCAGATGGTAGCCTTAGGATAGGACAGTGATGGAAAGGGTGGATTTAAATGGCAGTGATGTTATTTGTTTGAGTTTAGCTAGCAATCTGATTTTGCTGAGGTATTTACAACTTTGGAATACCCCATAAGCCTGAAAAGGGCATCTGCTTGTTTGTTGCAGCTTTAAGGGTTCAGTATTTTTATTGTTTTAAAACAAAACTCAACTTTTCCTTAATTATTACACATCTTAACTGTATTTCCATTATTAAAAAACCAACAACAACAACAAAACCAACAAAAATCCCAAAACCCAAACAAAAACCACACTCCAAACAAAAACCCTCCAGAGTCTGCTGAATGAACTTCTACAAATGTAATAACATTTAGATTACACATATCATGTTCGTGGTGAATAGAATAGTTGAGGAATAGACGAGAATGTCAGAGGAAGATTGAGGACTGACACACTCGCTCTTAATTTTAATGAAATTATGCATATCTGGGATGTATTAGGGAGTATGTAAATTGACTCAAATTCAGACTTTTTTAAGTACAGATAAGAGATGACCAAAAATCAATACAGAACCTGATAGAACTACAAGGCAATACAGATATTTATTGTCATGAAAGCAATTTCTGGCTCCTTTGCATCCCATAGGTATAAGTTGATGGCTTCATTCATTGCCTGCTGGGATTCAAGGAGAAGCCACAAATGTTTCCCTTATTCAGTGGCCTGGTAATTTAAATAGAAAAAATCACTATGCATTATCATTGCTTGGCAGTCTTTTACCTAATTATTTAGGCCAGTCCTTTTCTGTAACTGAGAAAGTTGTACTGATAACAGGCAGGTCAAGTTGTAACTTCGAGACATTAATAAAATAGTTATGCATTCTGGTGGTTCCTTATGCTGATAGAGAGCCAAGCCTGGATATGAGGAACAGTTCTGAAAGTTATTACCCCATTCTAGAGAATCAGCAGGTCACCTCAGCTCCTGTTGTTAGGAGGTGATGGGAAGGGGAATCCCAGGATGGTAGACTGAGAAAAGAAAAAGCAAAGAAATTGCATGGGATACAGGGAGGAAGGTACCATAGGTTACACCAGTAGTTGTGCATTCTGGAGATTGTTTTATTAAAGCAATATCATATAACTTACGATGAATGTAATAATTTAGTTGTGTATACTAGACCCTCAGCCAGTTTCTGATCTGTATGAAACTTCTTCAATATAGGATACCTCTTCTTGGATACTTTTTCAGGAAGAGGCTTCATGAGGGCTTACCCTTTACCTTTGGCAGTCGCTGGTAGCTTTGGGCCTAAACTCACCTTTCCACAGCACCTGGTAGCTGTTAAGCAAACCTAATTTCCTTCTGCTAAATAAACTTTTTCCCCATTTTATCTGCTGAAGAGGATATTCTCATAATAGACAGTGGTAAGCAAGTCTCAGAGAATTCAGCTCACGCATCTTCCCCTGCTGCTTTGTGGAGCATAGTGAGTAACAGAGAATTTAATGTTCTACTCCAAAGTCAGACTGTTATTCAGAGGCAGTCTGGAAACTTCATTCAGATTCAACAAAAACCTTGCCATAACTACTGGATTCTTCCAAACTGGCTTATGGGAAGACCAAAAAGACGTAAGCGGTTTGTTTTTTGGATGTTGGAATGGCAACTTAAGATTGTTAATTATCTTTAAAATTATTCTTTCTGCAGTCTGACTAGACTTATATATGAGAAAAATATGAAAGGGGAGGAATTCTGAAGTTTATTATGAAATCAGTTGTGAAGCTGTGATGAAAAAGTCAAATACAAAGGTAATTATCTATCTTTTTGTATCTATGTCAAGGCTTTCATTCATTTGCTCATGTCTGAGCAAATGCTTAAGTCCATTTCTAATCCTAAAGCACTTGGGCATAATGCTAAGTCTTACTACCACTAAAAGCTACTAAAACTTAGAGTGCTTAAATAGTCTACAGATATGTTTGATTTATTAATTGGAGGTTAAACTACTGTTCTTGAACGCTTTTGACGGTGGCTTCATTTCCTGAGCCCCCACCTGAATAGCAGCATCCTCCCTCTGGAGCACCATCCAGGCTGAGACCTCTGAGGTGCCAGGGTGCTTCGTCCAGCTGATGCTGAAGATCTGAGTGAATGAATTGGTATGGGGCAGTCTGAGGAGTTGTCATTTCAGTCCAGGCAAACACTCCCACAGTTAAACTTTATTCAATTAATATTTTAATAGAAAGTTGTTTCTAATGTCTCCAGGTGAGGTAGCCAGAACCTAGCTCCTCTGAACTGCATTGATATTCATTTCAAAACAATTAAAGAATGCAGAAATCAAGAACAAGAACTGAAAATTAACAGTTGTCAATTCACTGCCTTAGCACTTGCTTTTATTGTTGAATTAAAAAAGCTCTGGCAGCTACAGCTGGCTCTACCAGATGTTGAAAGGAGTTTTTAAGATGAATAGTAAAGAGTGTGTCAGATGATATAAGGAACATTAATTTAAAAAATAAAATCATACTCTTGTCAGAACTGATACAGAATGTAATGAAATATCAAAGACAAGACTGAAAAGATGTTTTTTAAAAAAAAACTCATGTAGAATAGGCTCATTTAAGAGACTTTCATGAAATCAACTTCCTAGTTCTTACAAATATGGCACAGGTTTCAACCAACAATTTTTCTCATGTACATTGACTCAACTCCTCACTTTCATGGGTGACATGAAGAAATGTTGTTCATTAACGTGGTTGTGGGGAAATTTCATCTGGATGATAATAATACCACTACCTGATAGCCAACTAAACAGAAAAGAAAATCAACACCTATTGAACATTGTCTTTATACCCACAATGAAATTCTGATAATGTCTGTTTTCTTATATATACATACATGCATGCATGCCTTGAAGGTGATTAGAGGACATTTGCATATTCAGAGACTCCTATTAAAACCAATGGGATTCTGATCATGCAAGTAATTTTACATGAAATTTTCATTAACAGAAAATAGGCTATCTATGTCTAGATTTTATTTTTATTGTGTGTGGTTTTGGTGATTTGCTGTGCATCCACGAAGGAACTTCTCTTCCCTTACTTCTTGTTGGCTAGGCGTAGGATGGGTAGCAGAAAGTGCTGTTGTGTGTCTCACTTCCAGCTGTATTTTGGTCTGGAGTAGAGAAATGGTTAGGTTTGTCTCTGCAGTGTCATTGCCTAGAAGGCTGTGCTAGGCTGGAGATCGGTGCGGAAATTGTTTTCCCATTGCTGTTAATAATACAACACATATAGAACAGAATCCCCTATTTGTATCTTTCCTCTCATAAATTTCACATTATCCATAATCTTTTTACATTACTGCAGAAATATAGGTACAACCACTCAATTAGGCTGTGACTTCAGCTATTTGGCAAAGGGCTGTTCATTGATAGTGAACATGGATTAGGTCCATTTTTTTTCAAGGTAAAATTTGGCTATCAGGGAACAGTTTTGCCGTTTATCTACAAAGTAAATTTCTACTTTGCTATTTCTTAGCAAGCAGTAACTGAAATCAGTGGCTGTTACCATTCCTCAGCTGGGTTAGTTTGTTTGGTCACCTCTAGCCAGGCACAAAGAGACTCTGCAAGTATAATACAACTAAAACATTTAAAGCAATTACTTATTGAGTAGCACACATAGAAATCAGCTAGGACTTTGCTTAAGTACCAGTATGCTCACTGGCCCTGATAATGCACCTAAAGACTACATGCTGTCTCGGGAGGCATCACTTATGAGAAGAAGGGTGGCCTCCTAGGATGAATCTTCAATGTGGTTGAGTTACTGTCTCCCGTCAGGTCAATCAAAATAACAACACTGCCAACTTGACCTGATTACCCAAACAGCCTCTCTGGTTTTCTTCCTTCAGGAGTTTGTACTCTTCTATGTTGGTATTTTTCCTTTTGATCCTTGAGCTACTAACAATCCTTGGTCTCCCCAGTGCTACCTCTACTTGTAACTTTACCTTTCTTATTGTTCTACAAGGCTTTCACTCATCCCTAGGGTATCTCAGGAAAACTGCTAGGAAAACTTTGTAGTAGGAGCTTAATTCTCATTGGGGTTAGCATTTCTAGTTAACAAAAGTTTCCTTGCGTTTATCCATCAAACTTATCATTCACTTTTTTCTACTTTTACTCTCTTTGCTAAGGGCATAGACTGTTACTTCTTCTACTACTTCTCTCCTCAAAAATGCAGACCATGATGAGCAAAGCTGCAGGGGCATCCATGGTTCAACCATTTGAAATGGCAAATTACTCCAGGAGATAGCCAAGTCTTAGCACCCTTCTGAATCAAGCCCATTAAAGTAATTTCTTTAGAATTTTATAAATAAATAAATAGAAATTTATGTTGAAGCCTTGTAGGTTTGGGACCAAATACTCTTCTTCTTGGAACAGGTATTTATTTGTCTTCTCAGGCAGAATAGAGAAGCATATGTTGTACTCATCGGATTTACCAGCATTCTGCTAAGTGAAAGAGTAGCCTCTCATGTCTGAAATCAGGACAAGATAGTTTAAAAAAAATCCTAATGAAATTTAAAAATAAAAATCAAAATCAGTAAAACAATTTTACTTGAATTCAAGTCAGTATATTCCATTGGGTAATAGCCTGAAAATACAAAACTTTTCGTGTAGGTGATTCAGTTCTGAAGATGAATATTCTTTCTCATCTTTTTTTCTCTCTTTTAGTTTAATAATGGTGGCTATGAGAAGGAAGGGAGTTGGGATTTGATGGAAATATCTCTCTTTAAATGATTTATAGTGAATTTTGATGTTAAAAAAAGTGTGGTATTTCTTAATATATACTGGTATACATCACAAATTCAAGAAGCTTTGTTTGTATAAATACTTAGAAATTTCCTGGACCATGTTTTGTTTTGTTAACCCTAACTCTGTACATAGACTATAGTCTTTTTTTTTTAAAAAAAAAGGTACTTTCCATCTATAATCCTGTATTAACATTAAATTGGCAACAAATCTATACCTGATTTACTGTAAATCCAGTACTGTTGTAAATTCTGGTAAATTTGATGAGGAACTTACCCAAATAGCCTTGTGAGACTGCGCTAAAGTGCGGATGTGTAAAAGGTAGTAGACGCTGGTCCCGCAGTTCTAGGTTGTGATTTCTGTCTCTCCCTGTTGTTCAGATACTTCTTCCTGTGGAAGATCTAGCTAAAGTATAAATTGAGAATTTGCATGCAGACTAGCAGAGTATTCAAATAATCTTAAGCTATCTTGAATCATGATAATTTTTAGTTGTTCTGTGGCTTCTGGTTTAACAGATATCTATAACTACAAGTTATGGTTGTTTGTTCCACAGTATTGTACTTCACGGTGCAGACACATCTAGCCAGCAGCACTTAGACCAATATGTCTCTCATACTTGCCCTCCGCGGGAAATGCGGAGGGGTCTCCTGGAGACAATCTTCAGGTTTTGACATAAGCTTCCCCAAGAACACTTGAGAATTTTTGTATCTCACCATATCTTCATATTTTCTCTGTGAAGCTGGATGCACACCAAACTCCTCTATCCCTTTGAATCTTTATGGGATAGCCTTATAATATGTTGACAGAATTTCTACTGAGTAGCAGTAAATGCTGATGTTGAAGATTTAATTCCTCAGGGTTACTTGCGTTTGATTGCAAGAGCAAAGTTAAAACCAGAGTGTGTTATGTAGTGTCTGATTTGCTTACCTTTCTTATCTATTTCAACACAGTATAAATTTTATACACCTAACAAATGATCAAGACTGAAATTATTTTATAGTACTGTTCTGCGTACAATAGCCTGTGTATTCCTATTGTTCAGCAATGCAATATGTCCTCATCAGGAGATTACCTTTTCTGGAAATACAACTCTCTTTTTTTTTGTTTTGTTTTTTTAAAAAATTTTTAAAGCTTTATTTTCAGACCACCCCACTTTTCAATGTGAATAAGATCTTTAACTTCTTTTATAGCAAAAATGAATTTGTTCAAATTGTCTTCTGTGCCTTTATTGTCACTGAAGACTTGATCCCTTAAGGTGGGAGTCTGTTTTTTCTCTGTTTTAGCCGTGCCTAATACAAGGGGATACAAATAATTAATGACCCCCAACTAACGCAAAGTCACTGTGGCCTTGGGATTTTGCGCATCCCATAAAAATCTGTTCACAGCTATGTGTTTCAAAGATTTGGATAGATACTTCTTTGACAGCTACACGATACAGTAAAATGGAGAATGTGTATTTGGCCAGCAGAACTTTCGCCAGATTATATATCTCAGCAGTCAATGTTGCAAGAGCTATGTAAAGGTAATTGATAGTTTAAGACCTTAACAAAATTCATCCTGTTGGGCTTTTTATAGAAGGCTGGGGAATCCAGCTGCTCTGCACCTTAGCTAGTCCTATAACATACTGTCACTATTCTTGCCTTCAGCAAAGGCAAGTTGAAAGAAAGGTATATCATCCATCCAGCCCACTGAAGAGAAGAAAAATTGCAATGTGAATTTTGCCTCTTCAGTAGATCCGTCTTACTTCTGAAACTATTTTTTTTTGCTTTTCTATATTCCCTTCTTTAATCCAAAGGAAAAAAATCCAGTGAAGATAATGAAACAAAAGGGAAAAAAACCTTCAGAATGCTCCCTGCTCTGTCAAATTAAAACTAGTAAGCAATCAGTGTAGTGTGCATCTAGAAACAATACAGAGTATGCTTTTTTTACAGTGCTATGCTATTTACAAGAAGTAAAGCCTGGAATGAGTTATGGAAGTCATTTCCTCATGTATAGAAGTGAATTTTATCACATCTCTCGCCAACTTTATGTCTTCTACTTTATCACTAGAGTTTCTGCTGGCTTATAGCCACTGTCCCATTTTAATAAAGAAAGGAGAGAGGGCCTAATCTGGAAAATGCTTTAAGCCCATATTTAATTTTAAGGCTGCTGAAAAGTTGATGACATTGGTGGAGATGTTCATGTGCACATAAAATGTACTATGTGTGTGTTTAAAGGCTTAGTTGGATTTTTCCCAAAAGGGGTTGCTGAAGTCCTGTGCAAGTGTTTCAAGTAACGCTGTTCTTAACATCAGTGAAAGCTTCTCAGGGAATTCAGAAACTTTGGTTTGGGTAAAATACAGCATGATTTTTATTTGTGATTTGGATTTGACAATATGTCTAGAAATGTTAATTATTCATATTTGGAGGTGGTGCTGCAAGAGAGAATACTGTTACACATTTTGTTGCAAAAATCCGGCAAAAAGTGGTTGAAGGAAAACATGATCTGTTGGATACTTCAGGAGTTTGATGGAAACGCTGAATGAGGTGTACATTTTAAAGCAAAACAAATCTTTCTTGAAAATCAGAATGAAGAGAATGGTCTCTTCTACTTTTCCAGTTTGATAAATGAACATTTGGGAGTATAAACTGTTTTCTTTGCTATTAACAATAGTGCTTCCTTGTGAAAATGTATATATAAGAACGTGCCCAGTATTTATTAGCAGCTTCTAGGTTGTTTTTGTTTCTTCCATTTTGTCTTCCTACCTGCACCATAGTTCAGGTGGACTGTGAGAAAATCCCAGAAAAGCCTGCCTTTTCTCTTTTTATATGCTCCATCTGTTGTATTTTGTATGTCAAATAACTTCTCATCGTGCTTTGCAGTAGCATTCATGCATGAATGATACTCGGATTTATCATTCTGTTGGACTCATTTGTGGATTCATTGTAATAAAACGTAATACAATTTTGATGCTTTTGGATGCAGAAAACATAGCTGCTGAAGTCTCAGAAATACTGAGCTGATCCAGTTGTTCCCTTCCTCCCCGCTCCCCCTCCCGCCATATTCTGCTACAAATTATGTGGATTTTCTATTTTGCCTATGAAGGGTACTGCATTAAGATGTTGTTCTTAAAGTGACATGAAAACATTCTAGAAATGAAACAAATTCAATGTGACACTACTATTTTGAATTAAGTTGTGATTAAATCTGGTCAATATCACAGTTTATGGCTTTGTGAAATAGAATAATTTTGTAACTGTTCTCCTATTCTGAACATAGGTAAGTGAATTGCTCCTTAAAATATCGTATATACTTTTAATTCTTTATTGACATTGCTAGAACTCTGAATTCCTTTTAGAACTGTGTTGTAAAATGTGATTGTTCCATACACTGTGTTGAATTTCATGGTAATTTTAAATCCACTGAGGATATAGCTGAAATAATTTGATGAAGATATTTTTTCCCAGTACAAATTGTCAGATTGATCTTTGTTATCTTAAAGTCTAAATAATATTTGTAAATGGTTTAAGTTGCTTGTGAGTACTAGATAATCAAAAGTTGAGGACTTTAATGAATGTATTTCACTTTGCGCTTCTTGTCCGTCAATATTGTAAAGAATTAACTTTACAATAGGAATGTTTGCCATCATCGTTTCTTTAAAGGAAATCCCAGAGAAAATTATGTTTAAATATTCACACTGGAAAATGAATTCTAAGAATAAAGGTTTTGAGGGAAAAGGCTTATGGATATGGTGAAGACAAACATTTAAATTTGGCTTGATGCTGTTTGTGCATCTGTACAATATTGAAATCTAATTCATTTGGCTCTTTGTCATTTGGAAATCTAAATCTTTTGCCCTTATCTACATCTAATGCCTTTACATTTGCAGCAGTTTTCCTACCAATTTTCTCGCAAATGTATGCGAAAATAGATGAGACTGTATAAACAGCAGTGATTGTGATCAGTGTCGTCACAGGTTTCCTATAACTATTGCTGCTCACCATTCAAAGTAGGAATAAATGCTATGTTTTTGGGGTTTTTGGTTTGCTTGGATCTCCTATCAGTTTGCAAGTTGAAAAAAACATATGACAGGTGGTATCCTCAGTACCTTGCTGAGAGGCAATGAGCTTTATAAGGAAGGTTTAATCATCACAGCTACTGCCTTAAAACGGACATAGCAGTTCTACTTAGCCTGTCAAGCATGGAAGAAATTGCTATAGGGGAAATCACCTCTTACTGCAGGTGAGGCCAGCTTTCTAACACTGTGTCAGTGCTCTCCTCTGGCACCAGTGAAAAGAGAATATAAACCCAAAATGGTCCTGTGGAAAAAAAAAAACCAAACAGATGATCTTTGCAATTACCTCTTTTTAATGTCCGTGCTTACTACCTCTTGCATCCTGTGGTATGATGTGGTGCCTCTGAGGGTAAAAAGATGTGAGGAAAAGTGGATGGGTGGATGATTGTTCTAAGGCACCTAACAAGAGAAGAGGCAAGGGGAAGCACGTAGACGTTGGTGAATGCGGTCCTCTCGGCCTCCATTCCCCTCTGGCTTGCAGGCTAAGGGTGCAGTCAGTGGTGAGGGAGATGAACACTTGCGGTGGATTTCGGGGGCACGCTGAGGGTTCCCTCTGTTGAGAAAGGCAGAATGCCTTTTTGGAAGTCAGGTTTCCTCAGCAAAACTGAAATCAATACATTAACCTGAAGCTAAACAGAAGGCAGCAGATCACCTTACCGTGCTGGGGAGGAGGGGCCGGGAGTGGTTACCCCCATGTTGCAGTTTAAATCAGACCAAGTGGGGACCAAGTGTGGCCTGGGCCCCCAAACATTTTAATCGCGGATGGATGCAATTTTACGAATGGAACAACCTCCCACGCGGGGGGTGTGCTGCGGGGCCCTGGGGCCCAGGGCTCTCCCGGGGCTTCTCCCTGCCCTGCGCCCAGGCACTGCCAGGACGATAAGCACCGGCAGGGAATTCCTGCTTCTGATTGGCCTGTTTAAATTACCTCAGGGCCTAACGGCCGCCTTGCGCTCACTGTCCCTCCCCACCCTGGGGTTTGATGGGGACCTGCAGGTGGTTTGTGCTCAAGGCACGTCTCTGCTCCTAGAGCCACGTGCCTCCCCTCATCCCCGGGGCTGCCTAACCTGCGAGGGGCAGGCCCGGCCCCGGCCAGCTGCCCCTGTCTGCGGCCGTTAGAGAGGCTGGTGGCCAGGGTAGGGCAGTGCTACCACAGGCAGATCCCTACACTTCTAGATGTTTAACCTGCTGGTGGCAGGGATGGCACTCAGAAATACCATCCCGAGATTTCTGAAGGCCAGTAAAACCCGTGCTGCGAGAGGGGCAGCTGTGATGGTACCGCTGGATGCGGTTCCCAGCATTGGTTATCAGAAATATGATCGGCACTAAGAAGGGCTGGCAGCCTGGAGGGACCTCATCTGATGTGTGATTAACAGTTCAACAGCACGAGCTGCAGTCTGGCTGCTGGCAGACGCACAGAGCTGGGTCCGTCAGGTCAAGAAGCAGTTTAATACAGCAGGTGCTATGCGCGAGCACTGATAAGAAAGGCTGGAAGCGAGAGGCGTGAAAGGTTTCTCTGTCTTCTGTGCCTGCCCAAGGATACATCCCTCTTTAGTTGTGGGGCGTGGGTTTCCAGGTATGGTAATAATAAAAATGAATTGTTACAAGCTTTGTTGTTTCATCTTTCCAGACAGGCAGCTTCTGTTCTTATGCAACTAAATCTTTCATGTAGTAAAACATAGTCACTCATTTTAAAACTAGCATGGTTGACCTCGCTAAAGTCACTGAATTAAAAGCTGACCGAAAGGACACCTGGCCTTTCTGTTTGGTCAGGAAGATCAGGAGATATCTTAGCTGCCTGGGAGATGCACCACTGCTAGGAGAGTAGGTAGGTATCAGTAGACAGTTATCAAACCTCAGAAAAATAATTTTAGGCCCCATGGACCATTAAAGGCCATTTTAGTCACTAGAGCTTTTGAGTACCTGAAGATAACAGCTATTTGGCTTAATAACAGTTTTCTCCACTGCTGTGGAAGATTTTTTTTTTTTTTTTTTAAATTTATTTTAGTATTTTTTTATTCTTAGCAATCTTTGGTGAGGGGAAGAGATTTAGAAGGTCACGTGGGGTAAAATTTATGGCAAAACTACTGAGCCATTAGAGAATTAAATGAACAGCCTACATGGCCAGGACAAGACCTGTGGACTCTCGGAACAGACGTGAATTTCTCCTGTTCTCAGGAAAGATCGATTTTTCTAAAAGCTGCTATGCTATCACTGAAGATTGTTATTTTACACGGTATACTCCTCCTGCATATTTTCAGCAACTGAAGAGCAACATGTTTGCAGACAAACCATAAAGATCAGTGTTTTTCCTTCCCTCTAAGTCTTCCAAAGGATCCCAGTTTGATCTCAGCATGATTTTGAAAGCTTTGATCTTTTAAGGTTTAATTTAGTCCAATGACAACATGGTTCTCCAAGGCAATTCACCTTTCCCTGACTTGTTTAAAAGAAGAAGAAAAAAAAGGGGTGAAAAGGAAAGGCAAAAACCACTTTGTAAGTGAGGAACAAAACCTTCATTAGAGAGAAAGCATCTGAAAATCTCCTCTCCAGCAAAATAACCCTTTGCAATCCCATTAGCCTGCCATCAAAAAATTGTTCTCTGTGGTGATATACTCTCTACACACCCTTGTTAATCCATTTTGAGATACTAAAAAAAAAAATCCAAATAAATAGTTTATTTACTGTTTCAGTTCAAAGCTAATACATTTAAAAAGTGTAAAATTGTTTCACAGTTGTGTAGGACAACCTTTGCTAAACTCAAATGGAAATAAATAACAGTTCATTGTATCCCAGCTGAATCTTTTTTTGTCAAACACTCAGATGCAGCCCTCTGTTAAAAATCTCATTATATCTCTCATCACATGGCTGCATGTTCAGTTTAAGTTCCAACAAGAATTGGCTGCAGTAGCCGTGTCTCCTGTAAGATATGACCTTAATAATGAATGTAGCTTTGGAACCTAATTCTCTGTCTGTTTTCCATCCCTGTATGACAAAGGGAAGGTGCTGGTAGGAGTCCTGAAATATGCTTTTGCTCTTCGGTTTGTTGGTTGTTTGAGGGAGCACTGGGGTGTGTGATTGCAAGCATGGTCTGTTTCATGGTCATTTGACAATTGTCAAGGAGCACATATGCAAAATAGGTGCTCCTTTTAAGTGGAAGAAATTAAATGGAATAAGAGTAGCACGGCTGGAATGCTGCTAATATATTTATTTTGTACCATACTGGTGGGTAATTGGCATTGTTACAAAGCCCACTTGTCCACCTACCCCAATAAAAGTTATTGCTAGTTGCCTGTACCAAGAGCTTAGAAAGAGCTAAGAAACCATAATGTACTTAACTGATTATGTAATTCTGTCCCCTACAGGGGAAAAGTTTCTCAACCCAGTTGGTGATGAACTTGTTCCCTAGAGCATGAGACATTAATCTACATTTCTAAAGCCTCTTAGCTGAATATTAGTTAGCGGCCTGTGAACCCAAACAGGTTCAGAGCAGGGTGAATTGTTAGGGGGTGGTTGGTGCTATGAATTTAGTGCTTCCTTTCAGTCACTGAGATCTGTCTTTGTGTGCACTGAATGTTGTTCAAAATTACAGTTGAATACATTTTCTTAATTGCTAGTAAATTCTTCACTTTAATTTTCATTTCATCATTTGTTTCTCATTCTTTTTGTTGTCTGTTTAATGCAACAGAAAAAGATGACTTACAAACAACGTTTCACCTTGCCATCATCTTGGCAAAGTACGATGGTGTTTCATCTTGCCATCATTTTGGCAAGTGTATAGAAAGGACTATACAACACAAAATGTATGCTTTTAGAAGGAGAAAACTGAGTGTGGGATATGAACCCTCAAGCACTCAGCATGTTGGCGTCACCAGTGGGGTTTAAAAGAGACTAAAATTCCATTTTTCTGCATCACATTATATTGTATTAAGCTTTTGAGGTTTGTAGCGTATACTTGAATAAATGAGTAACAAACTATTTTACCTCTTGTAGTTCTTGGGTTGACTTTTTTGTCCCCCTCCATCTAACTCTGAAACACCAAACAAATTAGGATCAAATAGATGATATGATATGCTATTATACCTTGTGCTATTAAGATAACCATTTGCTGTGTGTTGATGATGAGATAAAGCTTAAACTTGCACGTGGGATGCATAGAAATTTTACCTAGCTCAGAGTAGCCATACTTGTTGCAGGTTTTTTCTATTTTTCTACAGAAAAGGGGTGCAATTGGAGATGATCTGGAAATTTTGTCTACCAAATCCCCTGCTACTGCAGGAACCTGAAACCCTGGTGATAGCTTTGCTCCTACCTCCACCCAATCTGTGGCATTTTATGATTTCTATGCAATTTAACTATTCTGTTGTTACTTGTTGAATATTGGATACTGCATTTGAGGATTCAGTCCAGTGTTCCTAAGCAATATTTAATATCTATTTAATATTAATATTCTTCATCAAAGTCACAATTTTATTTTAAATAATGATTTTTCTCATTATTTTTTAGCCATTGGTCATGTTATCATGGTTCTGTACTCGATATGACAGCTTAGAAATTTTTTATTTTCTAATAATGAAAACTGAGGTTCTCATGTTATCGCTGGCATCTGAAAATGATAGTTTTAGCCAGCATCAAGAGTAATGAGACTTTCAGTTTGGTCACAAGAGATGGTAAAACTATTTGTTGTAGCATTTCCAATTTTTTGCCCATGTGAGAAATACTAGAAAAAATATTCTAATGGGTTTTGACTGTCTGCTCTGTTCCCAAAAGGATGGAAAAAACCTCTTTCATATTAACTTAGAAGGAAAGGTTTGGGATGTTGTTTTCTCTGATCCATTTCATGCATTTCAGTACCCCAGGTCTAAATAATTTGGAACTTCAGGGATATGTAGAATATAAAGTAAGCCCAGTATCGGTGATGCCATCTAAGACAAATGGATTCATACCTTTCTTTTATGCCATGTCTTGTCAAATTGGTAATGCGTTCACATTAGCTGATTCTACAAGATATACAGCTCTATGTGCCCACATATCTAACATAAAAATCAAATCCTTTATCTTTTCCCATCATTTGCTAGGTAGCTCTCTTCTTCTTAGTCTTGCTTTTTTTTTTTTTAAAGGGAATTATGATAACTTACTGCTTTATCTAATCGCAGAATGCAGGGAAGAATCCACATAATTAAGTTTTTAATTAATTTTATGGCCCTAACTTTCTCATTTTGCCAATAATATCAAAGTGAAGGGAGAAATTTACAATCGAATGATAATAGTAAGTTTGATAAACTGTAAAGAAAATCTAGTCTAAAGCATTGTTAATCAAGAAGACACCTCGACAGATCTATGGATCTGTTTGTGGTTCTTTGTCTGGTACGTTAAAAAAGGTTGATTGAAGGTGGAATTTTAACAGCCTTTATGTGTATTTTCGCATCATTAAAAATAAAAACACAACATCATTCAACTGTTATCTTGAAGTAAGATATTATGGATGTATTCAAATGCTAAACAAGAGTTGGTTCTTCCAGGGTCCCAAGAAGGCGCACCCCCGTGAGAATTTTATTGAGAGTCACATCAATAAAATCTTTCTGAATTACTTGGGTTTTGCACTTGGCAAGGATGCCAGAAGCAGACAGCCACAGTGTATGTGCCAATAACCTGCCCAGCATCACAGCGTTTAGAAGAGGAAGGACTTAGTGCCTCCCTTTTGAGATCCCATTGGGCAAATAGAACGACAGCAGCCAGTGGAGTAACGTGCTGAAAAATAGTGATCCAGGACACACAGTAACAGTGGGGCTCAGAAGGACTGCCAGGGTAATTTGACAGCTGTTAGTGGAACTGTGCACTCAGCACTGATTAAACAGGTCGAGTTGCTGGCCTGGGGCTCAGGCTGTGCTTGGGGATGAGATCGGAGTGAGGCTTCTGAGAACAATAAATCTCAGATATGTACGAAGAGCAGGGAACAGAAGATGTTGCTGCAGCAAAGCAAGAGTGCAACTAGACCACTCTATGAAACAATTGAGTTCAGGGACTGGGGAGTCCCATGGCTGTTGTCTCAGCCTAGAGTAAGATTCAGTGTTCGAGAAGGAGAAAACCGACTCATACATTACCTGTGTAGGCTTGTATCTCTGGGATTGTCATTAAACTTGTCTTACACTTAGGGTTCAGAGAAGGAGAAATGGGAGCCTTATAGCGAGGCTGACTTTGCCAAGGTCAGATGAGGGCTGCTATTAGATATATTCTCAGTGCAGCCTTAGGAATATTGTCCTGTGGCTTTAGTGTCAGCTCACAGTTAAGGTTAGACTACTGAGAAGGAGAATTAGTAGACCTATAGGAAGACTGAGGGGACTGAGAAGAAGTTGCAAATGTCACCTGAGGTCTGCTACTAGTTATCCACTGAGCAGTCACGGTCCCATGGCATTAGTCTCTGCCTACTGTATTTGGCAAATTTGGTAAATCTTATAGTAAGGAGTGAGGACTGGGAAGTCTAGCCCCATCAGAAACTCGGACCCCTCTCTCTGAATCTCATGTCTCCTGCACCAAGTGCTTTGATGCATGGCAGTGCCCTACTTGGCACTAGAGCACACCTGAACTGGTAGTATAGACCAGAATCTGTAGTACGCACATTAGTGGATGTATGCTGCAATTGCACATAGCCCTCAGGATGGCAAGTTCTGCCCCAGTCCAAGTGTGGTAGAGCTGCCGTTGTGCTGATCTGTCCTGTGATTTACTTAGGTAAATGCAGTTTATAATCTACTTTCGCTATTGATGTTTATGTGAATTTGTGAAATGTCACCTGTTTTGTTTTTTTTTTCAGTGTTTATATTGATGATATGTTTTTTCTGGTTTGACAGTTTTTCTTGTTAATCTCTTTTTAATAAATAAAAAAAAACTGTTCTGCACATGCCTTCAAGCATGGAATTGAAAGTCATATGTCTCTGCACCTGTCAAGGGTATACAATGTGTGACAAAGATCCAAAATGCGACACAAACATTACTGAGGTTGGGAATGTAAAAGGAGTGAGATCCATTCCCCTAGCAAATAGCTCTTTCTGACATATAGGCTACCTTAATGATGTTTTATTTTGGATTGAAAGTGCTCTCAGGATGAGTTTTTGTTAGTACTGGCATGAAGCATTGGCACTTTGAGGATAAAATAAATGATGTGTCTTGAGTTAAACCATTCATGACATGTTGTTAATAGGTAACCATAGGAAAAATTACTGGAATTTACAATTCTGGGGAAAGAAAGTGGGACAACACCAGCAAGCACATTAGAAAAAAACACTACCTGCTTTTTCATCGTTCAGAAATGTGAAATGGGCTAAGCTTTGCTTCTGTATTAATTCATGGCAAATCGTTTGCCCAGTTCTGACACTAACAAGAGTCTATTTCATATTTGCAGGCCCCCAAACCTCCCATGGTAGTTCAGTGCATTTCAGCATGATGGCTGATCAGGCCTGCACTCTGACACATCCTGCACTGATCATTTATCACAGTCATATATGATTTATTTACTTCCGACCCTTCCTGAGTCGGCAGGCTGCCTTCAGGATAATATGGCTACTCAGTTTAGTTATGCTGTAAATTAATAGATTCATTTCACTTCACACTCAAAGATTGTGCATGCTTGGGTTTCCTTTCGATTAAAAATATAGCGGGAATTATTACTGAACTTCAGAATGTTCATTTTGACCAAATTACCTTTGGGTGTAAATCTGACTCTGGAATAATTGAGACTTTTGCACCTCTGGAAAATTTGGTGCTCTCATTTCTGTTATTTTACTACTGTGTTGTATGGTACCATTGCAACTGTTTTGTTCTTTATAATATAGCAGAAGTTTGTCCCACCGTGTACCTTGTATGCAAGTCAATCTGGGGGCATTTGGGATAAAAATGTATAGAGGAGCTATACATTTCTTTTAGTACCCTACTAAAGTGGAGATAGCATTACCAATCCCATAATGTTCTCGTTGTAAATTCCAGCATAAGGGAGCATGATGGAAGCAGGGGTTGCAAGGCCTGTTCCATGAGACATGTTATTCCAGGGCTTCTGTACTGTGAGGCTCTAAATTACTGCTGATCTGCATTACGTCGATGCTGGGCATTTTTTTTCCTCCCATGGAAAAGTACTGACAAAGCATGGTTGAGCTTTACAAAGATGTCTAATTTTGTTTTTAAAAAATTTAGAACTGTATCGGCTAATTCTGGGGAGATTTTTTTTCTACCTACATTTTTAACATACAAGGACATTTTAGTATTTAAACCTTGTCAGAATTTGGGGGTACCATGAGGCTACTTTGCTTTAGCTCTCCTTTGACTATATAAGTGTGCATATTCCTGCAGGCATCTGTCATAAAATCCTTATGTGGTTATAAAGCTTTCCATTCTGCTGAGACTCCAGGCAAAGCATCACAGGAAGTATCTTCACTGGAACCCGTTCCTTTGAATAAAAACTCTGCCAGTCCAGCATTAACAAAACAGTTTCAAAATGTATGACAAGTGTCTGGATCTTTGTCACACAGACTATGCTTTATCTATAGTAGGTATGAGTTTAGCTCATCTTTCCTAAAATGAGTGCAGTAGTAACACAGATCAGTAAATGTTGCAGTCAGTGCTGCAAATGGGAGAATTATAGATCGTGTGCATGTATGTGCTGTAACCTTTCAGAGTGAAAAGCAAATTTATTTATATATCTTTCATAATTCTCTCCGTTTGCCCGATCATTGCCCTTGCTGTGCTGTGTTATAGCTTCTTATTAGCTTTCCCCTTTGTAATGGAATATTTTATGTTGGATACTCAAATATCTATAAAGACACTAGTAAAAAAGTCTACATTTACAACTTAACGCAAAAAGGGCTGCTGGGATGTCTGTAATGTCCCTGTATTGGTATTAGACATGGATTTAGTAGTAGAAAGATGCAACCAAGATGTTCCAGCAAATGGAAATCCATGGAAATGCCGGTGCCAGTCAGAAATCAGAATGTTTGCACCAGGCTGTTAGTAGCCTTCCCTGATAACCTTGATACTAGATCTCTTAAGGCTAGGGAACTCTACAAATAAATGCGGTGAAAATTTCAGAATGTAGAGGTAGGTAGACTCGTTAAATATTTATTTGTCTTTCAGCATTTTTCTTTGCCTTCTGCAGAATTGTCTTTCATGAGAGAAAATTGAAGTCTATACGTTTTGAGTATCAGACTCTCGGACATGGGTCTCATTGTAGCAATCCATTCTTTTGCTCTTGGCAGCTCCTGAGCTCTTCTATAACTCACTACTTTGGGGTATTTTTTTCCCCATATGTCTGTCTGAAATATGGTCCTGAGCTTTAATCACTTGTTTGATTAAGCATAGTTCAAATTTATCTGTGGACTTGGGAGGTTTTGTATCACTTTTTCAAGTTCAAAAGATGTGATCCTGTCTTGCTTCTACAGCTATGGCATCACATCCGTGAAAATCAGTGCACCATTTTTTTCTAAACTTTGACATAAACTTCATGATCCACTGACTATATGATTATCTGCAATACCGTTAATTTGGGATAATTATACATCCTATGTGAACTGGTATGTCTAGTTTTATCAGCTATCCCTCACTGTCTTTTCCTGGCATTTTTGTCAAGAGCATAATACGTAAACATTGGGTTAAAGAATATGAATAAGCAGTCTGAAGTTAAAAAGTTGATCACAGAGCAACTTTTGATTAATTGCTTTTTAGTATTAATTGCTTTTGAAAAACCTATTGAAAATCATGTTGTTTGTTTAGTAGCCAAAGTTTCTAGAGTCATGTTCTTGAATTCTGGTATCTGTCTGTCTTTTTAAGATCAGCAATTCCATTCATCATTTCAGCTAACTATTTGTTGTCCTAAGACACATCTGGGTTATTCAGAGCCCTTCTTGACTAAAAATATTTATAGTGTCATAATTTTACTTTATTGGTTCAGTATTGGAAAAGCCAAGTTAAGTCAAATGCTTCAGATTCATTCCTTTAAAACTAAAATATTAAGCTTCTGACAGTGTATAAAAATGTTGCATTTGAAAAGATGTGCTCTGATTTTACTCTAAGCAATTAGAATAAATTATCACTGGGATAAGTCTAAAATGCTGAAGAACTTACTAGAAAATGTATTCTCATTAAATCATGGAGTAGAAAACAATTTTATCTGTATCAATATTTATTGTGAAATTATTTCTTTAACAGGGAATAAAAAGGAGGAGAGGAAAAAACCCTTACAAAATAACTGGTAATGATCATGCCTCAGAAAAGCAAGTTATAAGAGTTAACTTACTCCAACAGAGACAGAGCCATGATTATGTTAGATGTTGGGCCTTTTAGTGCATTAGCGGAGAGAGTTCAGGTACTAGAGCAATAAAGGTGGTATGAAAAAATCCTTGAAATAACCGGCACCCAGAAACTTGAACTTTCCAGAGCTTTGCAGGCTATTAAAACACCCAGTCTGCAGATGACCAGAGTGAGTCCCTGGCAGCAAAGGGTTTCCAGGACAGTACGGGGGTCCGCAGTCTGTCTCCTCCTGTGCAGAAGTCTGGAGCCCAGAAGCCTCGCACTGGGACTCAGCTCAGGCACCGAAGCTGAAGTTGCCTTTTTTTTTTTTTATCTGCTCAGGTCTCTGCCTTAATCCTGGTCTTGTTTTAATCAGACGTTACTTCTGCAGTAATCAAGCTCTGTAGAATTGGTAATTATTTATCATTTGAGGCCTTTTCTCCTCTAGGCTCTGTCTGTTTGATTTATGTACCTGGCACCTCCTTTAACAGCTGCCACCCTAGTATATATTTATTTACAACTAAAGAGGGAAGAAAGTGTACTGAGTTCAACGCCTTTAAGCAATCTGAACATTTCCTTTTAGAAGAACATTACATAGCAATAAAGTGTGGAAATGTAGCAAGGCAAGCTTGAGAAACTGAGAAATGCAGAACACCTTACCTTTCTGACTAGGAAAAATAATGTTCCAGTTACTAAGTCTATTTTTTGAAATAGGAAGATAGGTCTGTCTTAGTGAACAAGTTTTAACCAGATAAGTTTGATGCCTAAGTTTTTAAGGGAATATTCACGTAGGTTATTTTGAATTTCCCATCCTTAAACACAATTGTGAACAGTTTGAAATGTGATAATGGTCATCAAATATGAGCTTTCAAATCTGGACAGTGACTAGCAAACTCATCCTTAAATATCTTATACCATTATATATCCAAGGATGAGTTAAATCTGTTCATGACTGTACTTGTGGCCATGACCTGTTTTCCTACAGTAGAGATGAACTCATGTTTTAAGCATTGTGTGGAACTACTTGTGTTCAGTTATCAAAAGACTTCTGAGCTGAATACTGAGGGGTGGAGGCCAAATCCATGAATGGTTTTGATTTTATTGAGATAACTAGTTGGATGCTGTCTCCTGCTCTCTGTGAATAGGAAAAATAGAGAGGTTCCTCTCCAGAGAGGTGTTAGTTCCCCCTCAAAATAACATTTCCTCAGTAACACAAGGGGCTCGGGACATCCCGACAAAAACCCCTTTCCCTTAATACTGCCCCAGGCTTGCTTCATCCCATTGATGCTCGGGGACAGTCCAGATGGATTTCTTTCTCAGTCCCACTCTTCCCTCACTGTGCAGGTTGGTTGTTGAGGCAGTCCTTCCAGGATGCATCATCGGTCATCAGCTCTTTGCGGGTGGAAAACTTTGGGGAACTGGGAGCAGGGCCGATGTGCAAAGGGATCCCTTCACCTTTAAATCAATCTGTGTTTCTCTTGTCTGCATCGAAGAATTTGGTTGAATATAATACATATTTCTTCTGAGGTGTTTTTGAGAGTGGGTTATATTTTTTGTTATCTCTTATTATTTTGTATCCTTTTATGTGCATGTCATTAGGATTAAGGACCTCAATAGACTATAATTTCAAAAGCTTACTATAAAATTTCCTCCTTCCTTTCCCATTTAATGATGCCTCTTCAGCAAAATGCTTAAGTATGCATTTAACTTAACTTGCGTAAGTCCATTCCTGTTTGGAAATTCACTTAACAAGCACACTGGGCAGAATCTTGACCCCACTGGAACCTGATGGCACTGACTTCCTAACACTATTTATTTTAATAGGATGTGGGTGTATGTGTGTCTATGTCAAAAGATAATAAAGGAAAGAATTTAAAGTAAATACTATATGAAGACATGATAGCACTTTAAAATTGTAATACAAAGTAAGTGATGTGGTAGCAGTGATCATCAAAACTGTGGTAACTGTGAAAGAGAAAGGTATAACTGCCATTTGGTTGCAAATTATGTCTGTAATCTTAATGAAATTTTAAAAAATGTGGTAATATCCAAATAATCCAGAAAAAAAGAAGTTAGGTGGTTGGTTTTTTTTTTATCATTTACAATTTTGTAAGAGGTTATCCTGGCATTTAATCCTCATAGCAAATCAGTTGGTAAAACAATGAGGCAGCCTATTCAGATAAGATTTTTAACTAACTTTTACCTAATTACAAAAGTACAGTCAAACTTAGGATATTTTGCTTCTCTTTCTCATAGAAGCTTTTTCCTGGAAATGTTTTGAGAGTTCAGCATTTATTTATATCATCAGAGACCTCAAGTCAAAATCTTGTCTTTTGTAATCAATACAATAAAGCAAAGACAACTGGAATGTTAAAGATGATTTTCTTTTATCTATTAAATGAGGTTTAAAAGCTTTGCTTTCTTTCTTTCTACCATGCTAACCCTTAAATCTTTTATCGCATTAATGCCAGTGGCTCAATATTGTGAATTTTATATCCTGCAGCTCTAGCTACTTAACAAAATTAACAGAATGCACTGCTCTAATGCTGTTTGAGCTTGAGTGAATGATGACTCGAATGACTCTCTTTGGACATCCCTAGTATCCTTCAGAGTCTAAAACTGCTTCACTCTTAGTTCTGCCTGTGGGAAAGATTACTATGCTCAGTTCATGAACAGAGAAGTCTTCCCCCTCTCACTCTAACCCCCCCCCCCAAAAAAAAAAAAAAAAAGAAAAAAAAATACCAGGCAGATGAAAAGAATTGCATACAGGACCAAGACATATCTTAGGTATAAAAAAGAACAATTTTGGTTGTTTTTTTATCTTAAGCTTTTTGTGCGTACTCATGGGGAGGGCTTAGAAGACATGGAAAAATCTAAATTGGGTTGTGGCCTGATCTCTGGAGATTAATTTGGATGTGGAGTCTGGGTTCAACATCCTGGAGGTCTGAAAGGTTTCTCCTCCTGCTTCAGTAATATTCCTCTAACTGTCATCTCTTTTACTTGTATATTGTAGTAAGGTTTTAAAGTGTATTCCAGGAGAATTGCCTTGTTCAGTCAAGATATTAATATAGTGGCAAAAATACAAAAAGACACTGCTGTGTGGACTGTCCTTGATCTACAGTGTTAACAGCAGTAGGTTAGAATAAAAAAAAAAAAATCTGCAAATCAGAATGTTGTTAAAATTTCATTTACTTCTGTTCATCTGAGATTGTTACTAAGATTGTTACTTCCAGTGATCAAAAAGATTGAATGTTTTAATCTCAGAATCTGTCTTGGAATAGGGTTTCTTGTAACTAAAAAAAAAAAAAAAATTGTATGTTTTAGCCTCAAGATAAAATTTTTCTATCCCTATAAGGTTACATTAAATAGATTATATAGATTTTTTTGTTGTGAAGCTTTTAGTCACTTACATTGGTTAGTGTTTAGTCTTCCTCTAATAGTATGTATTAATACAAAAATGTTGTGCTAGAACTTACCTGATGATGATGACAAGGAACCTCTGGCTACACAAGTAGTATTATTATTTGTGTGAACATAGTGCTTCAAAATTGATAGGCAAATATACTGGTTAACCTGTGTTGAAAGTAGATGCTATAAATATTACTTCTATTTGCAGTGAGAAAAGAAATAAAGACATGAACTGACTCTCAGAATACACTTAGAACTCGGGCACTTTTACGTTTTCAGTCTGTGATGAATTCTCTGGATGATGCAACAGTACTTTCTCCTAATAAATTCCTATTAAACTGTCAGAATATTCAGCTATTCAGTCTTCCTCTCCTGATTTTGCTAGTCATGTTGCAATAGCATATCTGAAGAAATGCAAACATTTCTCGTGTTAATTAGAAGACTGGGAATTCTTTGTTATTTACTGCTTCCATCATCAAAGGTGATTGCAGTTTTCAAAGAACTGGTGCGTTTGCTCATGTTATGATTTCTGCAGAGAAACTCACCAGATGTATTCTATCAGTTCAGCTTCCTTCCCAGAAAAAAGGGAATAAGCTTTTACTCTTATTTATTACACTATTCTGGAACAGACATCTATGTGAACACTGTTTTCTTCTTTTGCTAAACAAAACATGGAGAAATGAACTTGACTAGTACAAAGCAGGGCTCAGCTAACACTGGGGACTGCAGAGAAGACCCATGATGTATTTCAGGAAAGAGGTTGGACAGTAAAGTCAAGTAACAGGTAGAGCTGTTATCTGAATGAGGTAGCTGTGTATGCAGATAGGTTGTCTGCATGTTACCTACTAGTCCATGCTGACACCACATGGGACAGTGCTTATAGAGATTTGCTCTTTTCCTTCACCCTCCCCAGGCAAAATAGTCCTTACTGTTAAGCTTCAGAAGTTCAGAAGTCGTGAGTTAAATTCCATAGCATTTTAAAATATGAGCTCTGTTTGCTTTCCTGCTTCTTAACATGCGCTTCCTTATGTCCTTTCCCTCCCCACTAACTTTCCAAAATACCACCAAAAGGTGATTGAGATTTTCAATGAAATCACTAAAATGGGCAATGCAGTTATAAAAGCTTGTTGAGATTATCAAGGTTTGATGCTTTCAGTGGCGGGAACTTTGGAGAATTCCCACTAGCTTGGGGTTGGATCATGGGACATAAAAAAGTTTAACCAAAACATTTCTCACAACTCTTCTCCTGGTCATAACAGATGAACAACTTCCAGATCACTTGGTTGTTCAGAACCCCAAAGAATCCATGTTGCCTTTAGTTAGTATCTTGTTAACATCTATGCCCAGATATTTCTTTTTTCGTGTTACTTTTCCTTCTGATCAGCTGAATATGTAGCAGAAATTTGGCAAGCTTGTCTTCAGAATGAGAGTTAAGGACAAAGTTTATTGAGAATGTCATCTTGTAGGTTTGGAATTAAATGTGTTTCAGCTAGAACTAATGCACAACTGTGTGCCAAGCCAACCTTGCAAGGTAGTAAATTATTGCTTAGAAGCTTTTACAAATTCATATTTATGTTATAGCAAAGAAGTTTACCTTGGGAACAGTATATTTAAACAGTTCTCTGAAAAATTGCTTTAATGGATTTTCACATGGTAAAATGTATGCTTCACAGATAACATCTTGTTTGTATCAGATAGTGCTGTGTAAATAATTGTAGGTAATGTTGTTAAAGTAAAACATAAATCCCTGATATTAAAGAATTTAGTAATATTTTGTGTGTTTTGATCAAGAGATTTGACACAGCTAACTAAATAAGCTATTTTGAAGTAGAAAATATTACATGGCGATTAAGACAGCTAGAAGACCTTGTTTAAGATAAGAGTTGGACAAACTCCTAAAATAATATTCAGAGCTCTCAGAAAAGGTATTAGTTGATATCTAAGTAGCAAGGATATTTGGAACATTTTTGGAATATTTTAGAGATTTAAAATAAAGTTTGTGGACTAATGTTGGCACTAATTGTCTTTACTGCTGCAATGCTAATGTGGTAGTTCTGTATCTGCAGGCTTTACAACCTGACTGTATAGGATCATTGGGACCCATTGATCTTTCTCAAAGTAACTACATTACCTATTATAATAACAGAGTCATTGAGTAAGAAGTGCAGATAGACATAATAATCCAGGAAGGCTGATGTGAATGAGATTGCCCAGGATTAAAGTTTTTCATATGTCCTCACTAATCAGAAGTATGGACAACAGTGAATTTATTAGATACACACTGAGCTAGCCGCAGTCTGTAAATGTCCGATTACTGCTTTTACCTTTTTGTACATCAGAAGCAATTAAAAGCACTACAAATATACCGGTGAAAATGGGAAGAGAATCAGGACATGTTTCTTCCTATTTGCTGGTCATCAGAGTATCCTTGTGGGACTATTTCATCAAGACCAACAAAGTTTAACTGCTTAATTACTTCCCTGATAACTCATGGAGGAGTTGTGCTCTGGGAAATCTTCTGGTACCGTCATATGTTTTGTGTTGCGACGTGAAGATTGCATTGGTCATAGTTATTAAGCTTCTGTTAAACCCTGGGAGAGTTTTCTATCAGAAGCAATAAAGTTAGTTCAGCTTATTGATAGTCTATAATCTCCAGGTTTTTTTCTTCTCTCTGTTACATATCTCCAAAAAGACAGGACTTTTCAGCAATCATGGATTGTGACTGAAGTCAGACATGAAGCTACATACCAGAATTTTGTTAGATTTGGTCTTTCCAGTCTGAGGAAGCTTTTATTTGGGAGTTACGTTTAAAGTTTACGATAAATTTCATATTTCCTTGCAAGGCTGTCAGCACATCCTTATGCTTCACTCTGGTGACCTCATCGTTATGTGAAATCATTGCTGTAAGGCAAGGTGACACACAAAAAACTCTGCTAGGGAAAAATCTGGAAAGAAAAAATCATGGATAGAATGTCAAACCTTGTGACTCTGGCTTTAAGCATCTTAAAGTTTATTAAGTATAACTAGAGTAACAATAGGAACCACAGTTTGAAAATGTAACCCATTTTTTTAATCAAAATGTGTTTTTTAAGTGTTCTTGAACATGATAATATATTCTACAGTAATTAGAAAATCTGCCTTTAGTTTTATTTTTCTGTAAAATCTGTGGTTTTAAAGAATGATAAGTGACATAAAATCTTTGTTGTGCATATAAGGTTTCTTTATATAAGTAAATTATATCTTGATTTTTTGGTTGGGTTTCTGCCTTCATTACATAGGAAAACTAGTGTTCAAGTCTTCAATCAGAGAATTCCACTGTCTCAGAAAAGTTGAAATTGTTTTAACTTGTAATTTTACTAGATATTTGGTGACCTACTCTGACTGTTATTTTAGCTATGGTACAACATGCTCACTAAAGACAGGAAAGTCTTTCAACCTCTCTGCCAAGAACAGAAGATCTCCTCTCATATATTCTGAGCATATGTTCAAATATAACTTTTATTACAATGATCCTTTCCCTTCCTTTTCAGAATTCTGTGTGGAAAAAAGCAGTGTTGAAACAAGAAGTAGAAAGCCGTTCCCCTTCAATACCATGCCCATTAGACCTTCTGTCATCCCCCTATGTGATGAAGCACGAAGAGCTCAGGTATTGTTAAATTACTCTGTATTCATGTGAGGTCTAATTGCAAGTGTATATGTTCATGTATGATGCAAACACCTAGACACACTGTTGTAAATGTATCATATGGAAGTAATCTTTTATCCAGTAAGATAAAAGTACCTTACCGTTTTCAGACCTAGTTGGGTTTGTTTTACAGAAGTGGATGCAATTTGTAGCTTTGGACTTAACAAACAAACAAAACCAACCAATCCCCAAACCCTCAACTGAGTAAGCCTTAGGGATGTCAGATGATTTTCTCTTTGGTCTCTCTTGGTACAAACTACACCTTAATTTTTTCATTCATAGTTGTTGGGTATTCTGAGGTCAAGATCTTATTCTCTTTAAGTCTCTCTACATAGAAAGCCAAATGTGGAGGAGCTATTTTAGGTAAGAAGCTACCATTTTGAGTTAACAAAACTACGGATTTAAAGACTTCATTAGACATAATGAGACAAGAAATAAGGATTCAGCATTTGTTCGATATTTTTTTTTTATTTTCTTACTTTTTCTGTCTTAAAGTAAGAGCACTTACTGTATCAGCTCTTGTCTTTGTAACAGTTTCTTCCCTTTCTTACTTAATTAAATCTGCTCATCTGGCCAAAGTGTTATTTTCAATAGTGAAAATGAAATTTAGGCACCATGCAGAATGCTTACATTTACAGCAGAAGCTAACTGACCTTTGCATAAGGCTCAGTGAATGCTCTAGATTGATAGTTCACCTTCCTCACTTTGAAATAGGTATAGCTATTTCTGAAGAATACCGATTCGTTGTTGCACAATGATCTAAATCCGTCTGGAATGACTGTATTTTAATACTTAAAGGGTGTCTATAATGGCAGAGAGGGAGGCAGGAGTCCTTGTTTAGAGTTCAAGGATAGAAAAGGTATGTCAGAAAGCTCTCCCAGTATATCACATTTATTGTGTTCTTATACTTTGTTGCAAATGTCACAGCACTACAGTTGCATGGAAAGTGAGTCTTAGCTAATAAAAGGCTTCACCTTTCTTTTCTTTCTCTACACAGTACTTTGTAATAAATATCTAATAAAACAGCATTTGTTATTTCCAAGTATTTCTGATATACCATGACGAGGTTTCCTCATAGGGGAAAGTCTGTGTTTTGTACAATGTTGTTCACCATTTGGAAAGAACTTTCACAGCTATTTTTCTTATGTTAATGTGCCTTGTTTTGTGGTTTTCATCATTTAAATTTTGCTGACTTGTTTTTTTTTTCTTTTAATCAGTTCATTTGACATTTGCTATAACTTAATATTGATCAAGAGGAAGTCGTGGTATTTATAGAAAAGAAAATATGTAACTAGTTTCACAGGTATTATCTAATGATTTAGAAAACTTAAATATAATTAATTTGGTCACTGAAATGGATTGGTGGCTGAATTCATGTAATATATCTGTGTATGAATTACTGCTATAGGTTGCATCCCGTGAAATGAAGTTCTTTTAAAGAAGTGAATCGTGTTTTTTTTTCCATCAGTTCACTGAACATGGAGAATATAGTACAAAAACTAAGAGCAGAATTAAAAAATAAGAGTATTGCTCATCTTTCTGTTTTGTCAAATATTTTTCTTGTCTGGAGATGAGCCTACGTATCTTTGTGAAGTCAACAAAAACAAAAATTCTAAACCAAGAAAGCTAAAGATATATAAAAGATGCATAAAAATATATAAAATTCTGTAAATTCCATTTCAGGATCATGGGACAGTGAACAAACAGTGTAGAGTCTTTGAGATTGCTTTGTACCAAGGAATCATTTAAATGGAAAATTACAAAAAAGTGCTGACTTCCCTGATGAGCTGTCAATAGGAGATTTAGGGCTCCCCATGTGCCATCAGCATGCTTTAATTGATTACAGTGTTACTATCTTGGAGTGTGCTAAAATAAAGGTTAGAGAAATCCTGAGGATATCAACTACCTTTATCAAACTGCACAATTAAGGGTACAGTACATAATCTGAGAACAGAAACCATCGTTCAGTGATCTACTTTACTTGTAATGAAGAATCTTTTTCTAAAAGTCATGAAATAGTCCGCAAAATGGCTGCTCAGAGGAGTGGACTTAAACTGGATCGTTACATGTTTCAAAAGGATAACACTGTAGATTATGTACTGTATTGCACGTGGGTCTTGGAAAGATGCTTGAGTCAGAATCCACATGGTCCCTGGTGTAAAGTGGCTGTGTTAAAATTGTTCCTTATTTTTGTGAGCAATTTGAAAGTCCATCTGCTTTTAGTATCTCCACAGAGGTACAGAGAGGCACCATCTGTGGACCGGTGGTGACGCTGGTTAGGGTTGTGTTTATGCTTTGGAGTCTAGGTTGGCTGGCAGTTGACCTGCACTTGATTCTGACTGCCCTGAACTTCTCCTTGTAAGGTACAGGCCAGGAGCATGCAAACAGTGGAGGGAGGTGCTCTGAAATGTGTTCTGTGGTTGTGCCTCAAGTCTGAAGGAGAAATAAACAGACAACACTTGGCAAGGGTTAGGGACAGGGTGCCAGGAGATGGTCTGCACAGGGAGTGCCCGTAGGTCAATTGTTCTTGGTCAGTATGGGACATCTTTATTCCACACTGTTGCCTACGGGTCAGTTTTCAATTAGAATCATAGAATCATTTAGGTTGGAAAGGACCTTTAAGATCATCAAGTCCAACCATTAACCTAACACTGCCAAGTCCACCACTAAACCATGTCCCTAAGTGCCACACCTACACGTCTTTTAAATACCTCCAGGCATGGTGACTCAACCACTTCCCTGGACAGCCTGTTCCAATGCTTGACAACCCTTTCAGTGAAAAAGTTTTTCCTAATATCCAATCTAAACCTTCCCTGGTGCAACTTGAGGCCATTTCCTCTTGTCCTATCGCTGGTTACTTGGGAGAAGAGACCGACCCCCACCTCGCTACAACCTCCTTTCAGGTAGTTGTAGAAAGTGATAAGGTCTCCCCTCAGCCTCCTTTTCTCCAGGCTCCCAATTCCCTCAGCCGCTCCTCATAAGACTTGTGATCTAGACCCTTCACCACCTTCGTTGCCCCTCTTTGGACACGCTCCAGCACCTCAGTGCCTGTCTTTTTGAAGAAATTTCTATTGAATTTCTTCCTGAAATAAAATGATCTCAAGTTATCTTCTCAAACTTTGTCAGTAACTAGTATTCTTTACAGGACAGACAAATAATGCCATGGGAGCTCATGTATTATAAAACTTTTAACTACAACAGCTATATACTTGGAAACTGTGTTTTTAAAAAAAGAGAGAGAGAAACCTTCAGCAGCTAAATATTGGGCAAAATACTATTTCCTGCAAATGAAAAATTATACTAATATTCCTTAATGGACGTAGATTATATTTAAACTCTCATTCCTATTTTAAATTTGATTTTGCTTTTTGATCAGCTACATTAACCCAATAAAGATATTAGGAAAGAAAAAAAACATCTAATAATTTGCTCAAGGAAAATATCATGATGTCATAATACTTTATGTCCACAAATCAACTTCTCAATTTAGATAAATATCTGCTTGATATAGTATTGAAGTATTTAACATTTCTGAAATTGATTATTTTGTTTAAAAATGTTATCACGTAGTCAAATACAACACTTCAAATTAATAAAAATTTATTAAAACTATTCTCTAAGAATTTTTAAGATTCTAGTTTCATCTCTGAACAAATAAAAACAAAATTTTGAAATGTTCTGATAAACAAAAGTTCATTTTTCTCTATCAGTTCTAAATGTCGCTTGTTGAAAAATGTTTCAAGACATTGAGAATGACAGTAGTGTATTGTGGCTTTCATGAACAGCTGCAAGTGGAGTGGTGGTGTAATACATTTATAGCTATAGTAAACTTAAATTGTTGTAGACTCAATACTCTTTTCCAGCCAATAATTAACACTTTTTAATGCTTAAGTGTTGTACTTCAATATATTTGTATAAATATATGATAATAACAAAAGGAAATAAAAGGGGCTAGGAAGATTTGGTGTATAAAAGAGAAGTTCAGAGTTTTGAATCCAGAAAATCAAACTACTACTGTCTGTGCAGCTTTTTCAGAGAATATAAACAAGATGGAATCCTATGTAGTACATGACTAAAAGCACTTTTGATTGGAACATACAGTAGCAATCATTAAATATATCATGTGCAGTGACACTGGGGAAGGCATTGTTCTCCATTCTGCTCAATGGACCATGCTGGCACACTTGTTTCGTGTCTTGAAACCATTTATGATTGCTGTTAAAGAAGTCAGTGCTTTAGCAGTGCCAATGAATCAAAGAAAGTCATCCCATTCATCTGTCTGTTAAAAACAAAATATTGGAGAAAATAAAGACAAACACAGAATCTAACCATACCGAAAGTTGCATTAAAAATTCCCTTTATCTGTTTGTCAGTGGAATGTGCCAGATCAGGAAGGAAGCAGTTTGTATTTTGTTCAGGTTTTAGGTTTTTGCCTCCACCTCAATCCTTATTGTTAAAGTAATCTTAATGAAAGTAAAAGTTTCCAAAGGATAAGCTGAGTTTGTCTTTTCACCAACTGTCCACATGCAAATTTGGGTCTTCGCAAATAAAATGCAGGTTTGTTTGTTGTTTTGCTTATTTATTCGTCTTCCTCCTTTGTAACCAGGGCATAAAAAGGAAAATGGTTTTGTCTAGTCTTAATTCCTGTGAACAATCTCAGTTCAAGGTGAATTTCTTTGACTGACAGACTTGAGCAAACTTGTCTGAACTTTTTTTCCAAGAAGGTAGGTCATTGTGCATTCAGCCCTCACGTACAGAAAATAACAAATTCTAGCGAAGAAGGACAGGGTATTTTGCTTCGTTTGTGAGTAGAATAGGATTGCCTGGAGGACTGCCTCATTAATACCAGTAAAAGCAGACGGCCAGAGAAGCTAGCCTGCCCGCAGTTCCAAGCTGTAATGAGTGGATCACCTCCTGCTGTTAAACAGAACTGCGTTTCAAAATGGATCTCTGAAAGGCATGAAGAGGTGGCCAGAGTGGATTGCCTGCAATTCTTAGATTATATTCTGCAGAGCTTAAGTGACATCCCAGAATACATGTCCATCCAAGACATGAATTCTGGCTGGGTTTTAGACTATTTCTATGTTTACAAGATGTATTTGGAGCCCCCTAAGCAGATACTGCACTCATCAAACTCATGCTTCAATTGCTCTTTGTCCAGTTTTCTTGTATCTACCTTGCATTGAACTAAATCCTGCTTCTGAGGTGCCCACACTGAAATATGGCTATGGAATATCACCACATGGGGTGAAGAAAATTACATGAATCACATGGAGAAGGTATCATAGATCACCTTCCACCTATTTGTTTTTGACACCTGGCACATCTGACACTTAATAGTTGAGAAGGAATGGGAAGAGTGGAAAAACTCCTCCTTTAGTTGTGTTGGTGCAAAGCATGGGGACCTGCGGTACGTGCTATTACAGGTACTACTAAGCAAGGTCTGAACTCAAAAGTATGCAACCTGTGTGCTGGCGATGTGCAGATGTGTATAAGCATATCTGGAAGAAGTCTAGTTGCTATTTGGCAACGAGCTTCTTTTTCCCTAGTGGTCATTGGAAGGAAGCTGTATAGTTTGGAAGCCTGGAGTTTACCTATCTACCTGACATCTTTTATTAGAAGAATGGCTCCAGGATGTTAATTTCTAAAGGACACAGACCCTTCTAGAAAGGAGAGAGAAGCCCAGCTTTCCTTGGCAGTGAATTTCAAGGGTCCTTGCTGTTGGCTGGCAGTGTCTTTCACCACCTTTATCAGTAGTAGGGAGGAAGAGTGTTATCAGCTCCCTGTTAACTGTATGTTACTGTATCTTAAGGTGAAATGTTCTTGCTACGCACATCTGTGTTGGATTGTTTGACATACTGAACTTGGCATGCAGCCTTAAAATCATGATTACTGTCCACTAAGATTGCCTTCAAGGCTTCTGTTCCACAAAGCATGCAAAACATGTTCATGGTGACTGTTTCGGTGAGTGTTGGGAATACTGGGAAAATGAATGACAGGGAATAACATGATTGACCTGAAGTCATCAGGATTGAATCTGGGTTCGAATAACTTTTGAGATTGATAGGAGTAATGGGTGTAACTGGGAGAGACTGGGAAGCAGGAGTTTTGATATCTTTGGGATATGCTGTTAGCTGATGGAACCTTCCATTGAGAAAGGAAGAATGCTTCAGAAATCAGGGCAAATTTGATTTTTTAAATTCCAGATTTACAAACAAGTAAACATAAAATCTTGTTATGTGTTTAGCCATGTCATTTCATCTGTGCCTCTTATGCTAACATTTGGTGGGGATGTAAATTTTCTTGTGGTACTTCCAATGTGTTCATTATTGTATGTTCCCACTGAAGCTGTAGTTCAGAACTGCTTTTGATCAATAATTGGTTATTTATGTTTCATTACATTCACATGTTTATACTGTGAGGTTTTAGGGAGAAGGACCATGCAAGTTTTTTTGTTTTTTCTGTGTTTGCATGATAGTACTATAATTAGTTTTTTATTTCAGACTAGCGTTAAAAAAATTCATGATGGCTCTGAGCAGTAATATTGATGTTCACATTGAATGCAAATAGAAGAATAAAAACAAGGGCTTTTTTATTTCTTGATAATGAGTAACACATATTGCTAACACAGACTAGAGGTGTACTCCTTTATAAGTCAGTAAGAAAAGGAGCTGCATAAAAATGTTTTGTGGATGTATTAATTGTTACCTTCTGTATTTTGAGATGTTGTACTGGGGAGAGGAGATAGATTATAGGCTGGAAGTTACTGATTTTTTATTCAGGATCATAACCTGGGAAGGGAACTGCGTGTGCATCCTATTTGCCCTGTATTGAAAATGGGGTGGAGCATTTAACATACTTGCCCAGTGCCTAAACAAATATCCTCTTGTTTAGTTCTAGATGTTTATATGTGTGATTCAGTTGCATCCTCAATGCATGGCAGTGGTTGCAACAAGCAAAGATTTTAGATTTCTCATCTACTCCCTGAAACAACATTGTAATTATCATTTTACCAATTTGTCAAATATTGCATCTCCTATAGTTACTGTCACATTGCTTAGAAATCCCAAATCACTGGAGTCCCAGATAAGCTGCTTGTGTAAACTAGGTAATAAATGACCACTATGGGAGCTCCCCAGTGCTCTCTCTTAATTTCATCTGACATTATAAAGATACTCGTTGTTGGGCGCCAAAAAGGAGTGTCGTGGTTTAACCTGGCAGGCAGCCAAATACCACGCAGCCGCTCGCTCACTCCCCTCCCCACACCCCTGGTGGGATGGGGAGAGAATCAGAAGGGTAAGAGTGAGAAAAACTCGTGGGTTGAGATAAAGACAGTTTAATAGAACAGAAGAGGGAAAATAATAATAATAATAATGATGAAATATACAAAATGAGTGATGCACAATGCAATTGCTCACCACCCGCACTGACTGATAACCAAGTAGCGATCACTACTTCCTGGATCACGCCTACCATTCATATACTGAGCATGACATCACATGGTATGGAATACCCCGTTGGCCAGCTGGGCTAGCTGTCCTGGCTGTGTTCCCTCCCAGCCTCTGCCTGGTAGCATGGAAGTTGTCCTTGACTAGGAGGGCACTTAGCAACAACTGAAAACATCAGTGTGTTATCAACATTCTTCTCATACTAAACCCAAAACACAGCACTAGGAAGAAATTGAACTCTATCCCAGCCAAAACCAGGGCACAGAGAAAAGTGAAATAATACAAATGTGCTAAAAATGTGCTTTAGAAAATGGAAGATTGTTTCTAGACTCCTCTGAAATGACAGGATTAAGTTCTGAAATGACTGAAATCAATAAATACATATTAAAGCTGGCTCAGCATTTGCCTGGCTCAGATTTGGAAGACTCATTTCAGACCTCAATTCATTGTTAGTTCTAATTCTTGTGGAATGAGGAGCTCTTTTGCAATAAAGCTGTATTTGCTAAATATTTATGCGTGCACACACACACATGTATACACACCAATTTACTACTGCTTATTACATTAGACAACATACATGCCTTTAAGAAATTCACATATAAAGCTTATTCCCGTTTTAGATATAACTGTCTTGTTCAAGGATCCATGATTACGATGTCACTGGAAACTTAAGGAACTCCTTTCAAAGCAGATGTCAGAAAAGTAATGTGACCTGTGTTTTATATGGGCAATATCCATATCTGATAATGTCAGTTGCATGCCTCCAATAACTGACACAGATTTTGGATCAGGACTTGTATGCTATAGAGCAGCGCACAAGGTCTTATATTTAAAATCCCAAAAGAATGATTGCTGAAGAAGTAAATACAGCTACCGAGAACCAATTCATTTCTACAACTACGTCACTTAATTTATATCTGAATTAGGGATCTGTTTAGTTTTCATTATATTTAGTGCTTGTGAAACATAGATTCACAAGGCTCCAAACTGTAGCTTTTTATCTGCCTACAGAGCAAGTATAACACAAGCAAAAGAAATTTCCCTGTAGGTCACTGCCAATAAGCTAACCTGGAGGATCACCAATTAGTGTCAAAGATTTTTACAGCACAATTGACCCATATCCACTGGGACCAAGACTGAAACCATCAATTGTTGCTTAGAGTAGGACAGTGGTGCCGCCTTCTACAATCAACTTTCAATATGTCAATAAATCATTGGGTTTTATAGTGGATCCTTGGATGTAATTAAAATTTTCATACCAACTGCTATGTATGAAAAATTTAAAAATGCTAAGGGTCTACCCTAAAAATGATGCAAATATTGCCCATAAAAGAGTCTAGGTTTTAACTTAGACCTGTATATCAAATATTAATACAATGAGACGTTCCATAATGGACCTTACTAGTTAATCATAAATAAAATTCAGCAAGAAGAGTGTGAAAATCATGTGAAATAGCTGGTTTTCAACCATCTGTTTAGCGAATAACTGTAGCAGTAGGAGTGCTAACTACTGGATTGCAGGCTGATGTTTCATTGTTTAGCTTCCAGGGAAAATGTCTAGGCTGAAGGACATGTATGCAGACTGAGTGCCTCTGCAGGACTGCACCTCACCAGGAAAAACCTTGTTTACCAGGTGGCCCTAGATTATTCCTTTGCTTAAAGCCTGATTTTGTGTCAGAAGACAGTTCTCAGCCCTTCCTTGGGCTTCTTTGGTTAAAAAGTTGGTTTTGGTAGTCTTTTGGTTCACATGGAGCAATGAAAAGGCAGATGTGCCAGAGGCGAAGCAGTGTGCGTCTGTATGTTGGTGTAGGGGGAACTGATGCATAACTAAGGGTGTGACAGTAGGTTTTGTGCAGTGAAAGTGAGTTTGCTAATTTGTGGTAACGGTGTTATTACACAGCATTACAAAATTTCTTTTAAGAGCTTTTTCATGTAATCAATTACTTCATGAAAGGTAAGGGGGTTTTGTGCATGATTACTGAAGAAAAGACAGAAAATTAAAGAAAGGACTTAAGGTGTTGCACCTGGCTGTTGGTAGCGCTCCTCTTGTACGCTATAAGCCTAGCTGCTGAACACATCGCTGCCACAAGCATCTGAGGCAATGTCTATGGCTTGGTGCTTCCTTTCTCTCATGAAGACCATAGTTTTCACAACTGTTTATGCGTTTTAGGATAAATGCCTCGATTCTCCTTTTTACTTGTTTTCTGGCTACTGAAGGGCTCCAAAGTTTTGAATTAATTCAACAATACCCCTGTAGATAGGCTAAGATTTCTCTGAAGCCAATATGAGTTCTGCTTCAATTAGGGCTAAAGGATTTAGCCAGAGATGGTAGACTACTTATGTAAAAATTTAAAGTTTCTCTTTTTATTTCAAGTATCATACCGTACTAGGCTGAAGTCTACTTGTTTTATGCTATTAAACAACCCGTCTTTTGTCGTCATACAGGGGAATGATACCTGATTTAAGATAATATATTTTCTTTCTGGGTCTGTTTATGCTTGGAAATTATCTTGCTGTATCCATGTATTGAAAATTTATGAAAGGTATTAACATATTTCTTGCTATATATTTTTTCTGAGTACACTTTTGTAACTTTAGCATGGTTTGAAAACTATTTCTTGCCCACAGCTGGAAAGAAACAATGATTTCATATTTCCTGAAGTGGAAGTCAGTCAACAGCAGTCCTCTTTATTACAAAGAGGGGATACAATAATAAAAAGACATTTGCTGGTGGAATATTGCCAATAAAGTACAATAATACATTAAAACAGATACTTAAAGTTGAAATTTATGAGTTTGTTTTTCTGTGCCAGTCAACGTATTTTCATATGTTAACATCAAAATGCAGACTCTCAGCAAAACATTTAATAATAAAAACAGCAGCCGTCAAAAGCAAGTGGAGAATTTTAACTTTTTATATAAGGACTTTATCTTGTGATTTTGTTTTTTCTTTTTTTTTTTTCAGATTCAATTTTATTTTCATATACCTTTTTTTTTCTAATAAAATATTCATCAGCTTGTTCCTCCATACACCCTTCAGTGGAGCTCTCAGACCAATAATGCCTCCACTCTGCCCCTTCTTTTTGCAGATTAATTTGGAAAGTGAGTGTTTCATTTAAAGAATAACAAAACTAATAAAAGCTGGGGATAGCATTCTTTTTAATGAAGGTAAATAGCTTGTATATTCCATGTGTATACAGTGCTAAGACAATAACTAGCTTTGCTCATTTTCTAAGTAAAATTATCCAGTATAACCTTTCCTTTTTTATGGGATCTTTGTACTGAATAATTCTAGAAACAGTTACTTAGAGTAATGCTGAACAGGCACTGCAAATCATCTAATAGTGCCATGGAGTTACTTTTTCGTTTACCCTGTTGTTACTGAAATCTGGATCTAACCTGGTTTGCCAGACTCCATGAGCACATGTGTGCATGCACACACACAACTCAGAGTATTCAGAAATGAGGGGTGCTGCTTCAGGATCAGAAAAGTCAGTTAGGGTCAGGCTGTACTCACCAATTTACTCACTTTATGCCAACCAATCTGTATGTACAGCCAAAAATACTGTATTGTCTCTAACATGCTTAGAAGAAGGTAAGGTAAATTTATCACTGCATAATGTCATCTGGAGCCCTGTGAAAGGTATAATTAGGTTCCAGAAAAATTAGTTTCAGATATCAAACTGGCCAAGTCTCATGACCAAAAGGATAATGACTATTTTTCAACCTGCAGACCTCTGTTTATAGATGGCCATATAATGGCATTGATCTAAAACAGATCTCCTATTGACTTTCATTTGAGCTCTCTGCAAGGACTGAAGACAGCATGCAGCCTAAAGTTCATCATGGAGAAAAATAAGACAGGGAACTGCAGTACGTTCATACTGCACCCATCAAACTGGTGCTGTCTGAAGAGGTGCATGCAGGATAACTAAACACAATAAAATTAGGCTGTAATTTTACATTTCTATGAATTTCATCTGATTTGAAGACACAATGTCTTTTATTGAAAAATAAATTAGTGTTGTATGCTTTTTTTTTTTTTTTTTTTTTATATAATGTGAAGATTAACCAAAGGCAGTTCACAAGGCTTGCATTCAGTCATCATCTGTGAGCATATCTGGTGGTCAGGGAAAGCAGCATGGCAATGTTTCAGGTGCTTGGCTTAACCTAAGTCCATATGCACACTGCAACTTAGTGATGTATGTTATGTCTTAGTAGGATCCAAGCCTTAGGTACATCGAGATTTTATTAAGCTTTCAGAATTAGATAGTAGGTAAATGAGGTAACAAGGTGCAGGTACGTAGGAGTATTTTTGAGGGACTGTGAGAGCATTAGAGAGTTGACAGATTTCTTGTACTGGAGAGCCAGAGGAAGCTGAGGCAAAACATCTCCTGGCAGGCTTTCAGATCATATAAGAACAACTAGGAAAAGACATAATTGCTTTTTGAAACTATAACTGGCACTTTTGTTATATAATTTTGAGGGGGAGGGCGGCAAATGAACACGGATGCAAGTCGTTGCTTGGTTAGAGTATTCTGTGAAGCAAAAGTCAATGTTTTTAGCTTTATTCACAGCATCCCTTCAATTGAGTCAGTTTGGACTAGGTAGAATAAAAAAAACATTATGTGTCACTGCAGTTGTTGTTACAAGGGTTCTGTTATTTTCGCTTGCAGAGTTGTCCTGGTTTGGGCTGGGATAGGGTTAAATTTCTCCCTAGTGCTGTGTTTTGGATTTAGTATGAGGACAATGTTGATAACACACTGATGTTTTCAGTTGTTGCTAAGTGCCCTCCTAGTCCAAGGACAGCTCCCGTGCCTACTGACTGAGCTAGGTACACAAGGTGGGAGGGAACATAATCAGGACAACCAGCCCAGCTGGCCAATGGGGTATTCCATACCATGTGACGTCATGCTCAGTATATGAACGGTAGGCGTGATCCAGGAAGTACCGATTGCTACTTGGTTATCGGTCAGCGCGAGTGGTGAGCAATTGCATTGTGCATCACTCATTTTGTATATTCTATCATTATTATTATTATTTTCTCTTTTCTGTTCTGTTAAACTGTCTTTATCTCAACCCACGAATTTTTCTCACTCTTACCCTTCCGATTCTCTCCCCGCCCCACCGGGGGGCAGGGAGTGAGCGAGCGGCTGCGTGGGGTTTGGCTGCCTGCCAGGTTAAACCACGATAAGAGTTAAGTGTGATAGTAGGGACAGATTCACATCTGTTTATAAGCAACAATAAGGTTGCACTTATGTGCAATAAAAAAGTGGGGCAAAAAATATAATGAATCATAACTTTCAGGCAACTTAAGGTTATTCTTCTGTGTTTTTCTCCACTGCTGAAACTGTTCAAATTTACGTCATAGTAAATAAATTAGTAAGAACAAAAAAATTTAAATAACTTTACCTTAAAACAGCAATTAATGCAAAATAAATGTTTTATTAAATATCTCTGTAGCAGTGACTGCCTGAATCTGGCTGGCTTTTTGAGCCAACAAGCAGTTTCTTTTTAAGGACTGTTTTCTCCACCCTATATCCATTGTCTGACATTAGCCTTTGCTAAATGGTAGTAAAGGAAAGGTTACAGTTCTGCAGGAGACTGGCTATAGCTTTGCTCTTGGCTGGTAAGCATCTGCTATGTGGGTTTTTGGTGTCCGTCATTCATCCATCATTCCCCACTCCCCCCTATTATTCAGATAGTGACGCTTTTAATAAAAATTGTTTGAGATTTCCTTCTATCCAGTTGTGTGTGATATAGTGAAAAGATTTGCTGTCTCTGGTTTGAATATCTGGTGAACAAAGGAATAGCTCTTGTCTATCACAAATACCATGTAGAACAGACTTCCAATCCTTATCAGATAACTTTCTTTTTAAAAGAAATTTCAGCAAGGAAGCAGAACTTCACTGTGCTTTCAGTCTCCTGGTGCTTTCCTTGTGCAAGTTTATGTGTTGCAGATATTTCTGAGCCTCAGAATTTCTAAATGGAATATATGTTTAACCGTGTATACTAATCATGTTTTCCAATTGGTGATGATGTTAATGACCAGAAATTATTGTATAAAGCAAAGTAGTACCCTTACTATTATTTTACATTTAGCATTGTCGTTTTTTATGACACTAGCAATTTTCTCTCCTCTACCCTGCTCTAGCTATGTTCCACACAGAACATCTTTGAAAAATTATTGCATTACTTGCACATTTCTGTTGTTTTTTTGTTTTGCACTTTGAAGCTCTGAATGAACCCAGACAAGAAACCAAAATTGTTAAATACCATAGGGTGAAGGAATCTAAAGAACACATAATAATTTGCCTGGGGAACAGTGACAAGTCAAGTTCAAGGTTATTTCTCAGTAAATGCTTCAGAGTAGGAGGCAAATGAATTGCAGAAGCTAGAGGTAGTATCAGAATGTCATAAAGGACAGAAGAGTATGTACCTGGGTTACTGTCAAGCTTGCCAGTTCTTTCAATAAGATTGATACTAGTTTATTTTCAAGTTGCTATTTTGCTGTTCTTAGTACTGAGTTAGATGGAACTTGCAAATAGATAAGATGCTCTGAGACATACTGGCTGCCCATCTCAGGGGAAACATGAACATTATTTAATACCTGATGATAATATATGCATGTGGACCTGTAAGGTCTTATTGCCATCAGGAGATTTGTGTTTGGCTTCCTCTCTGCACCTTAGGGCAAAATAAGCCCAGGTACTGGTACAAGCTGGGAGCTGATCAGCTGAAAACAGCCCTGCTCAAAAGGAGCTAAGGTTTAGAGCAGGGCAAACAGTGTTCTCTTGTCACAAATACCACAAACCACATATCTGCGACATCTGGAGTGTGGCCAAACAGGTTTGGAAAGTTGTTACAACCCTCTCTGTGGTGCTGGTCTCACTACTCAGAGCATGAGTCTTGTTTTGAGACCCACGGTTCAGGAGGGATACTGAGAACCTGGACAGGGACCCGAGGAGGGTTGTCAAGATTGGGGGGACTAGAGCACGTGACTTTTATATGCAGGTTGAGGGACCTGCGCATGTTTAGTACAGCAAAGATGAGAATAAATCTGATAGCTGCCTCTGCCTGAAGGTAGCTACAAACACTGCAGAGCCAAACTCCTCCTTCTTGTGCTAGTACCAGCAGACACAACCAGGGGCAATGATCGTGTGTTATGGCTTCGAAAGTTCAGAGTGGATGTGAGGGTTTATCACTTGGTTATTTTGCAAGGATTAATTTGTGCTTGGAGATCCATATTTGTGCTTAGCTGTCTATGTGATCTTTCTGAGTGCTAAAGGATGGCAAAGATTACAGATCAAATTTTCCAAATTTACAAGAACGGCCTTGATAACTGAGAGGCCCTGCAGCAGGACCAGTGGAATGTCACCACCTGCTCTGCTACAGATGTCATCAATCTCTTGATTAGCAGTCATGTCCCAGGGTTTCTGTCTGATGACTTCCTGGAATGCAAATCTCTTGTTAGAGTTTTCTCATAGCCTAATAACATACACTGTAGTGAGAGACACTATGAGACGGAGGCAAACAAATGCCACATAAGGTACCAAGTGCAAGTATCTCAATCAGAATTATATTTAAGATGCCCAGACAAATCTGCCATTGTTTGGGAAACAGGTTTTTGGATCAAATGTCTGTCCTGGAGGTTCACCTTTAGTGGTGGTGGGATCATTGGCCTGAGATTAAGAGACAGTTTTGGTGATTCCTGATCTCAGTTTATGGCAGAGTAAAATGAGTTTTTTGAGACAAATAAACCAAGGTACTACAAAAATTTTCATGTGATATAGTCCAGCTTTTACTGTGTCACAGCAGAGCTCTGCTGTGTGGGTTGGCTAATTTTTCTCCCTGTATGTTACCAGTAAGGCTTCTTTTTTCTGTCAAGTGTATTTTACAGACCTTTATTTAGTAATTTTCCACCTTTGTGTAGATAACAAAACCCAGAAATTTTTAGGCTTTAAAATAAAAATACATTGTAATAGGAAAAAGTTTTTCCAGACTTCATCAAAGTCCCATGCAGCAATTCTCTCTCATGTTTATTTTTCTAAACCTTCTTTGACATCTGCAGCTGGCTTGTGGTGCTGGAAGTGCTTGGTTTTAATGGTAGGATTCTTACCATCTCTGATTTGAGGCAGCAGAGATGAGGCAGTAGAAGACTTACCAGCACCATGTCTTGTAGACTCAGTCCTACAATCAGAGCCTTCTCCAATATATTGCATAGCACAGTCCTGCCAGGAATACAGGACCACATGTAATCTGGCCTTCTTGCTCCATGACATCTTACACCCTGCAAACATATCCTGTACAGTCCTTCATAATCATGAAGTTCTAGAAGAAGAAAGGACTATGTTATATGCTTAGGGAAAGTGGGAATGGATTAAAAGTATTGAACATAAATACAAGTCAGACTGATGCCAGGGGACTGCATACAAGGCTATAGTCAATGCAGAATTAGAAATCGTGTTTATTACCCTCCCTGCTTTTTGGAATAAAAGCAATGCCTTTCTTATAGTTACTTAGTAGTTAAAAGCAAGAATTTGAACTTATACTGTAAGCGCCTTCTAGGGACCTACAATTTGTCTCTGTAACCATGCTCATGTGGAGACCCTAGGAGATTTGGGGATGGTTTTTAAACAGCACCGACACAAGTTCTCCATGTTGGTCATCTAATAGCCTCAATTTCTTCATGTAATTACCTAGAGCTATGTTGGCCAGCCTTGCTAACTCAGTTTTTATATCGGAAAGGAAAACACATTATGCCAAGTTGATTACATCCCAGAAGAGCTTCTGAGTTTTACTGTGGTCTGCATAGTGACTGGCAGCCTTAAGGAACTACAGATCTCTGGGACACTGGGAAGAAAATGAGTGCTGAGAAGTGGCAGTGGGAAAGAAAAACTGTTTACTAGGTAAACAAGCTCCAAGGACTGTTTTTTTTTTTTTTAATTTGTACCTCATTAAATATCTGTATCCTTCATTTATACCAAGCATAAATCTACCAATAATAATGAGCAGTATGTATTAAATGAACCAATTTATGCCATGCATAGAAATCACCACATGTGATATTTTGCTGAGTGTGGTCATCTTGACCAATATGAGATTTGGACCACTGAGAACTGGACACCTGAGTCCCATTTTGAACTCATCCTATCTTGTTCCTTTTTTGAAGCTGAGTTCCTTTTTGAAATACTTTTCACGGGAGGCTTGCCATACATCACAAAATCATGCTAGAGTAAATACAGATGGAATATCGAGCTGCTTCATTAAAATCACTGTGATTTGTGTAAGGAACTCCGATCTATTCAAACCTGACTTGTTAGTTTAGATTCCCTTACAGAGATACAGGTCAGATTTAAATTAATATGTGGTGGCTGCAAAATCTTAATTAAAATAATACAGTTTTGTGAGTAGACAAGCACTCTTTAATTCATGTTGGGGTGGGAATATCTTCTTTCTATTGGTAAAAACCTGCTTGTAAAGGTGTCAGACCAAATTAATTCCTGTGGTTAATATTAGTGACTTAATTAAATTACAAAAAATTATAAATCTGATCCTTAATCACAACTACCTTCAATTATTTAGGGAAAAATTACTTTATGGAGTGTCTGTTTTATTTTCTGTTTTCCCACTGAATAGCAAAAAGCTTAATAATAATTTAAAAGAATCCCTCATGTTGTTCAATTATTTCCTTTATGTGGGGCTTGATTCTACACTGCTTTGCAGTTTTTGTGGTACGCTAGCAGGGCGAATGTGAAATGGCTCTGAATTACATTTTTAAGAACGCAATGCCTTTTCCTACCCATTTGCCATTTGCACAGCGCCAGCATAAAGTCTGAAATAGTGTGATGACAGTGTGGGATGAGATCCTCAGGCAATCTGATCTCCCCTCACTAGAAACCTGAGAAATCGTGCTGAAGATGTTAATGCCACGCCATTGCAATTGAGAGGTGCATTTCGGCCTGCTTTGCATAGGTGTAATGGTCTGGTTATACAATATACTAAGGGCAATAGAGAAACAGCACCGCAGGTTTGGAGGTTTGCTTATACTCTGCTAGAATTCTAGTTCACATAAGTTCCTGAGTCACCTTCAGAGGTACTGTTCTGAATATAAAAATTATTGCTAATCTCCATACAGTTGTCCAGCAGGCAGAGGCAATAAAACTCAGGTTGCTATTCCTCCCCCCCTTCTTTTTTTTCCCTTTTTCTCCTTTGTCCTCTGCAGAGCTGCTTACAAGTACAGCTGGGAAACAATATAATGTCTGGTCTAAGAATATATTGTAGAATCCACTTTTTATCCCAAGAAGACTTTTTTATTTCTTTGCAATAACTTCCATGCTAGGCACAGTCTAGAATCATTATGGATACACTGAGGAAGGGGATTGTGTGAGCCCCTAGCATGACTCTTGCTATTCTTTTGTCTCTTCCTCTCGCCCTAAGTAAGTATAAACAACATGTAGACAAGACAAAACCTCAGCAATGAACAAAAGCTGCCTGCATGTTATCCATCAGTATTATTTAAGTAGGACATGCTGGGCTGTTCATGATACACTCATACTGTAAGTGATAAGCTATAACGTATGGTATTCATTTACTTCTCCATTCCAACAGTAATATAGCGAAGACAATAAATTTTCCTGTTTGTTCTCTGACCCACTGTTCTTAGGTTAAGCAGCATGTTTTGTCTACATTTGTCAGTTGTTACAAGCTTCTAGCTGCTGTGGACTTGGGTATTGATGAACCCTGGAAAATGGAGCCTTGAATAATGTATAAAGCATTAAACATGCAACCATTTCACTGGGAAAAAGGGGGGAAAAGTGTATTATATGTTTTCTCTGTTGTAGCTCCTTCATTTACAAAACATATTTGTCAAGTCTTTTGCTAAGAATAATGCCAGGATGCAGTTTCCCATCATTCTTGTTAATGGGACTGTCTTAGTGTTACAGTAAACAACCATAAGTCTTGTGTCTCAGCCATTGTGCAGCATGCTTAGTTTTTTCAGCTTCCAATTAAGGGTATTTTAAATTTGCTGTCTACAGTCATAGGAGTGGTTGTGCAATTTCTGGTCTTGCATCAGGAGAGGGGCACTAAGAAAAAAGGTGCTTTAAAAGGCAATGGCATACTTGCAGGATTACTGTGTGACTGAAGTACGTGTAGTATTTAAAAGCACAAAATTGATTCCTACCTGTTGTAGCAATTTATTACTAAAAAAGCAGTACTGATTCTTGCATTTTGCTGAATGAATTTATATGATAAACCATCAATATATGTTTACATTAACAAATGGAACTTTTTATCATATTTGTGAGACCAGAGTCCAAGACTTCAGTGGCTGTGAATCAATGCAGCTGCATTAGCTTCAGTGGAATGGTGCTAATTTATATCAACCGAAGCTCTGGTTTTTAAATTCGTCGTCTTTTGGAAGCATGTATCAGAGCAGTGGAAAATTGCTGGATTTGATTTAGCCCCTATTTGACATGCCACAAAATTCACCATTACACTGGGAAGCTTAAGAAAATGTGTGAAGATTCTATTGACACAAAGTTTGAATTACCCTCTTATCCTGGCCAAGGTCGAGAGATTTTGGTGAACCCTGTGGAGGACAGTCACGGTGCTTCCATTTGTCCTGTATCAGTTCTGTAGGTAAATGAGAAATGTGATGTTTAGAGCTGACAGTCTGTTTCCACAAGGAGTAAATTCATGTGCAAATTCAAAGATCTCATTTAAAAGAGGAAAATTACTTCCTGCATATAGCTGTGAGTTTTCTAATGTTAAGCATTTCATGATTTAATATGGTTACCTCTATAAACTAAGAATACTGTCTTATCTTGCCACATGTAGGTTTTCGCACATAAATCCCATACAGAGAGATCTGGATGCACTAAGATGAGAATATAGCCCATCAATTTCCTCAAGTCTGACACTCCTGAAAGCCTAAAGCACTGTACAGAGGTGAAGAGTCCATGCATGCACACAGACGTAGCTGCAAGACTCCCATTAACTTTAACATAATCACACAGTTAAATCCCTGCACATTGTACTAAATATTTGCCCCTATGTGTGTTTCTCCTCAGCAAATTATTTGTCAACAGAGAAGTAGAAATATTTACGACACAAGGAGAGGAATGTGCATGCAATTGAAGGCAGAAATATAAAACCTATAGGATGTGAATCCTCTTTTCTTCCTTTCTTGGAGTTCTTCACTATCCTACAGATGTGATGAGGAAACAGCCACTGGAGCAGAATATTTGCTTCACATAGACAACTGATGGGATTGGTATACAAATTATTTTGGCAGGGTTATTCATCAAGAAAACAGAAACTGTTATTGAAATGTTTATACAATAAATTGATATAAGTACCATGTATTACTAGTTAATGATTTCAGTTAAACAGGATTAATATGATTGCTCCTAAAGGTGAATCTGATGGCTTTGGAGTGAGATTTTCTTATTATGTGTTTAGGATAACTTCTTTTTTTTTTTAAGAAAAATTATTTTCTAAAGCTATGGAGTTTTCTTTCCGTTGCTGTTGAACACATAGCTTTCTGATTGTCATACTGGGGAATATCCCCAGTGGTAACTTCACAAAACTCTTTGTGGTTATTGGCATTGTTTATTAGCATTTGAAGAGATTCGCTCTCTGGTTTTTGATGCATATAGGCTCTTCCTTTTAGAATTAGTTGTCTGAGGCTTCCTTCTCCTCCACATATGCAGTAAGGGTGATTTCATTGTTCCTAGGAGGAGTGCAGGTTTACGGTACTTTAACATGTGGGTGTCTATGACAGGCTGATGTTTAACCTCATGACTTCATTACCAGACTCCATCATACCTAGTATTTCAGGATATTGTCAGTCTATGATTTTGAATCTCTGGCATTACTTTCAGTTTTTGATTTACTGACTATGTTCTTAACATGAACCTTGCTAGTTTAATTCTCATCAGTACCGCTGTCCGCAATTCATCTTCTGAAGAAAATTATGGATCCACTGAAAAGCAGGAGGAGATATATAATTCAAGAAGTTTTCAAGATTCATTTTCAGGAAGATGAAGTGCCGACCACATTATATGCTGAGCAGGGTTCTTTGAACAGTAACAATGCCACCTGCAGCACTAAACATGTATTATGAATAAATGTTTTATTGCAAGCAGGCCAGGAAAAGAAATGGTCAATCACTATTGCCATGTCTTTCCCAGCAGAATAAAGATTCTTCTTTTGCAGCTGTAATGGCTTCTGCAAAAAAGTACACACTAATATAGAACTGGGTTCCATTTCTGTGACTCTTACACATTTACAATAGGTTGCACAGTCCATGCATTTCTAGAAGTGATAAGTAGAAAATACCTAAATGCAATGCTGTAAAAGAGTGTAGAAAGCACATTTGCACTGCTGCACTATGCATGATTAAAGTGGTACATTCTCCAGAGGGAATATATGAGGGTACCAGCAGGTGCTGCTACTGACTATCAATAATATGGGAATAACGTGTTCTGTTCTCCATCCTACCATGTAATTAAATTAACAGTAGCCCAACTTTGCATCACAGACGTTGTGCAGTAAAAGAGAATATGAAGGGAGAAATGCTGAGCATTTAATTTCAAGCAAGAAGCTACGGCTAGGTGACAGTGCTGGGTGGAGAAATAAGAACAGGCCGAATTCTGGGGTTGTTTTATACATTAGGTTGTTGAAACTATTCCCAGTGGAACCTGAAGAAGAATTTGGCCTAGGGTACAACACTTTGAAAACCTAATGTTTATACTACTTTCCTGCCACTTTATATCTATGTTACTCCACCAGTTTCAAGACACTTATTGATGTAAATCAGGAGTGGAAAAATAACTAACTAGTTCCTGAAGAATAGGGGTCCTGATCCTGCTTCTCTGAAGTCAACAGACACATTGCCAGTTTAATCCTGGTAGGATCAATCAGAATAAAAGCTGACATTAGTATATTCTTACTTTTACATATGTTTTCTTTCTTTCTCCCTATGAATGTATTTTTGGGATTACTGTAACTGTATGTCCTCCACAAAAAAATTACACCAAAATCCTTTGTGAACTTCCTTTAGGGGCTGGTATTTCTTTCATTTTGTAATTTTGCTTCAGATAGGATTTTTGTCTTAGATTTTTTTATTAAACATTAACAATTGCATTCTTTTATATTGTATGTTGATGTTGTGGCCAAGTGGATTGAGAAAAATGGTATGTGATTGGTATACATATTTCCATTGAGTGGGCTACATATTCACATTGTAGATATATGTAGGTTTTTGCTTTTGCAGATGAAGTTGTGCAATGTTTTTAAAAAAATTTGCTAGACTTTTTCAAAACCTTATGGAATTATCATCTACCTATAAAAATAGTTGGAAAGATAAATGAAAAGTGACTGAACCAAACAATAACTATAAATACACAACAAGTTGTGTATTAATGTAGATGAAAATATTTCTTTTCATCAAGTTTTCAGAGTTTCTCTTGGGTGCTTTTCCTTTCCTCTCATAGTTGTAAAATTAATCAACCCAGCACGAAAATGATGACATTTGGAAAATCTAACACTTGGTTTGTATATAACAATAAATTGAAAAAAAAAATTGAAAAAAAATCAGCTTCCCTTGGTCTTCCCACCAAGGGAAGCTGATTTTTAATACAGTCATAATTGGTTACATCGTTCGCTTGAGATCAAATAAAAATATACTGATCACATGAGTAATTCTTCCTTAATTGGGCACCTCCCTCAAAAGTTCTCATTATTTCTTAGGAAATAAAAAAAGTGATTCTTGGTACTTTCTCATTCAAAAGTGCTAGATGAAAATGAACTTCTAGAAACAATCCAGAATCCATTTGTCAGGATAATAACAATTCTCTGTAACAATTCTTTCTGCCTCTCCTCGCTCCCCCTACCCACATTAATTATAATGCTCTAACAGAACAGAGCTTGATTCCCTTTTTTATTAAGGTTGTTTCACTCTATTATTGATTAAGCTTATTTCCCATGATAAATAACCCTCCTGTCAAAAAATGATTTATGAAAGCCAGTGGTCTTTCTTTTTCCAGTTTGCTTTTCCTGTGGTTACATATTACATATTATCTCCTGCTGACTGGTTTGGGCAGTCTTTGAATCTACAATTACTGGTCCTCATTAAGAGAACTGGATTTCAGTGCTGTAAAAGGCTTGGAGATTTATCAGGTGAATCATTTGATTTTAAGTTAGAAACAGAAGTATCTTTCTAATGTGAGTATATAGTCTTGTGATATGCCTTTAAATCTTCAAAATGTTAATAAAGTAAGGTCACCCTGCATTGCACTTGTGGAGACCAGCTCCTTTGAAGCGGCATACTTCATTAACTTTTTCCTATGTCTTCTGGAATATAACAACCATTAACCACAGAGCCAAAATAAAATAAAAATAAAAATCTGCAATTGAAATCATACACTTCTAGAATGCTACTAGTCCAATTTGGATGGCAGTCTTTCTTTTTCCACGTATGTATTTCTACGTGTATATATAAAAGGCGAAAGAGCTTCTTAGAAGACAACAGTTCTTTTATGCAACTCTTGAGATGGAGTAAGTGTGGTTTTGTTCTGATTTTTTTCTGTTATGTCAACAAACCTTTTGTCCTTGGATTTAAGATAAAATGTGAGGTCTTGTGAGTTCTTTTTACTAGGTGGAAAAACTGAAAAAGATACAGGGTGCATCTAACCTGTTTATCGTACAGGATGTATCGAACCTGTTTATTGATGAAAACTGTTCAGAGGTTTATGTCTTGACTATATCAAGAGCTGAGCACCTTTCCAGGCAGTGGTTTGTCCAAAAACTCTGTCACGTACCTTTCTTTCATATTCTCAAAACAAAGTCTTCATCTGTGCCTGTGCTTCCTCTACTGCTTTTTGTAATTGCATCTGTGTTTTCTGTTTTCCATTCATGCAGTTCCACATATCCAGTCCTCTATTTTAAACATATGTTTCAGGACAAATAGCTCAACTCCAAGGGAAATGCTTGTCTTTTGGGTTGCGGGATGGTGAATGTCTTTTCTTCTGTGCCTGGCACTGCAGAGTTCTGATCCGCAAGGAAGTTTTCTCTCCAATAGAATAATACAAAAGAACAGTCTTAAAAAAGCGTTCTATACAAGAATGTCACTGTTTTTCAAAAATCCTGAAGAAGGCTGACTGTAAGCCCCAGCTTTAGTAACATTTTCACATAATTCGCATTACAATTCTGTATAGATAGACATTGCATTAGACAGACCTAAAAAAAATAAAGATTGCTCTTACATACCCTTAAACAATTTCATGAAAATCCTAGTGCTTATAAGTGAAAACGCATAAAGCAAAACCTAATATTATTATTGCTTTAATTTTCAGTCTTTTTTCCTTCCAGTCAGGGCTCTTAATAGAAACTAATGGTAACTACATAATCAGGATATTTTCTTTTCTGAGTTGGTAGCAGAATTAGAGTCCTGAAAAGATAGCAGGCTGACATTTGATGTTTTTAATACCTAAAGCCAGCTTCAAAGAGAATGAGTCAATGTCACAAACCTAACAAATCAGCAGAGACAAATACTTTTTACCTGTAGTAGCTCTGTCCTCAGAATTAATTTTGATAAGAAGCATTCTACAAATGTGATTTTTTTTTCTCCTTGTATCCTGCTTACCTTGCAAAAAAAAAAAATTAGGGTCATTTTTCTTGTCTACTGTTGTGGGGCCATAATATTTCAACTCTCACAAATTTTGAAAGGACCGCTTGATCCTGTGACAGGTGATAAAATCAAAGGGGCCAGTAAAGGACAATCCTTTCTTGCTTTCTTTTAGAGAGTGGTTTCTCTTAACGCAGATATTCACTGCTTGTGGACAGCAGGTCCCTGGATTTCTGAAATCAGAGGTTGTCCTCAGTGTCGAAGATGTTTCTGTTCTCACATTTTCCACAGTAACTGTACTCCCCAGATCTCATCATTGCATTATCCCTGTTCGAGAGATGGGGAACTGAAGTACAGAGAGCCCAACATTACAGGTAGCCTTTAGAAAAGAGTGAGCAGGAGCTGAGTCTCAGGCTCTGATCCCACTTTCTAACACAGCCTGGGTGGTGGGATCTTGGTTGGCCGAGATGGTGAATGTGCTGTAACAACTCCGTGATGGATGCTGAGGTTAAGAGTTGTGCACCAGCCACCTCTATAGTTGTTTTCTGGGTAACCGAATTTTGTTACATATTAAAGTAAATTAATTCATGATTGTTAAACCACTGCTCAAAACTCAAATTTCTCAGAATGCTATCTGCAATAATTAACAACTCTTAAATCCAAATATAGAGCTTTAACTCTCTGAAACGAAAATAAAGGGTCTTATTGTGCCCCAAGCTGCTGTGTGGCTGTTCGTTAACAGAATATTCTGAAAGGACCTGGATTATAAAGTTGCACTCATAACCTATTTGAATTAGGTTAATAGTGGTACAACTATTAAGCAACTAAATCAAAGAAAACAAGTTACATTTCAATACAATAGGCCAATGAAGTTTAAAAATATGTGTGTGGAACACATTTAATTTTACCTCCTTGGTCAGGTTTAACTACAAAAAGAGTTATTTTGCCTGAACTCACTTACTCATTCTAAGCCTTTCTGGTCTAGGTTCCTTTAAATTTATTTAGGAAGTTGCAAAAATGACTTGCTGAAGTCACTGTTGGTCTGGAGGGAGATATGAATTAAACACTGAATTGTGAGATTAAAAGGACTGACTCTGTAATGTGCTTTAAGGACTTAAAGCTCAGTGGAAGACTATGTATCTTTAAATTGTCGTGTCTTGCTCCTGATTGCAAAGTGCTCGGGGGACTGGGAAGGCCTCAAGCACTATCTTGGATGTTCATGATGTCCCATTTGAGACACATTAACTTTCCCTGGTGATCCCATGCACCATGCAGTACCTCTGGAGCTATTATCAGCATCCTGCCTACCCTGAAACTTGTGCATTTGTTGCTCTGACTGTGCCTCTTTTTGAGAAATCTTCTAGGAGTGGATCTGAAGAATTTTAAGTTTTGCATCTTTGGCAGGGTTAGGAATATTGCATACTTTGTAATGTACATTTCCAAAACAACAACCTAAAGCTACACAGGGACAAAGCCATGCATCTGACTCTGGGCTTGTGACTGCTACTACAGTTCTCTCACTTTCAAATTCATTATCGCTAGCTGAGAAACTTTGTCACTGTTTCACACTTTTAGTGAACCTGGGTCTTTATCTTGTAAGTGGATCTGTTCTTGCTCAGTCCAGATCTTCACTAGGTTTATTCACTGCCCATGTGTTATAAATCATCACTTGACAGTAAAAGCGTTTACGCCTCTAAACATTCAGAATTCACCACTCTTGAAATAACCCACCATCCTTGAAATCATGGGGACTAACTAATAGGTCCTTTTTGTTTATTTCTTGGAAGCGTAGATAGTGTTGAACAGAGAAGCAGAGGAATTCAATTGCTTCTAAACTTTCAATTTGAGGTAAAGCCTCAAATGATGACATTTGTAGTCACATTCTTTCTCTCTCACTGAGGCAGTCCATCTGGAGGCTTTCCTAGAATTTCAAATCTTAAGAGTTTCTTGGTTTCCTGGATTTGTGTTTTCGTAAATGCTGTCAACAGCATAGAGACAAAAACCTGTATTATGCATGGCATCTACTGTCTTACCAAAGCAGAAATAAATAAGAAAAGGACACTTATACTGTGTGCTTTTGTCTTTCCAAAATTGATTTTATTTTAAAATCATGTTTAGATCATTCTTTTTCTTTTGTGCTATTTTTCAATGACATCTGCCATAAATATCTCTTTTTATTTTAGTAGAAGGCATAACATCTGAGAGAGGAGCTTGATGTTTCAGAGGCAGTGAATTGTTTTGATTTCCAGAAATAACCATGCTAGAAAGTAACACTCTGATTAGTTGAAGTGTTTGGCACTAGGGATTCAACCATAAAAAATGGCCAAGGAGGAATCAAGAGGCTCTGCAGGGACATTGGAGATGCAGGACATGTACATATTCCACAAATTTTGCAGCGAATGTATTGAATTTAGTATTCAAAAAGGATGGTGGTTCTTCTAAAAATAAATAGGAAGATATTGCCTAGGGTATCGTGTTCTGGCCCATCACCATGCAATATATAACGATTATTATTGTTGTGCTTAATCAGTCAGATTTGCTTTGATTTTTTTTTCTAATATCTGGGATTGAGTTCATATTCTTGGTATATTGTATCCAGGACCTTCTAAAATCTGATTGTCTAAAAATAAACCCTGTACTAAGATAATCGTGCAGAGATACCTTGCAAAATGGTTCTCAGATGGTCACTTGAAAATTATTACTGTGTCCATGAAAGAGCTTCAGCCTTTTGAAACCTGTAATTGTAGAACCTGTAGAAAGCTTTCCTCCCTTTCCTCCCACAGCTCTGGGGGAAGTACAGGAGTAAGCCCAGAACGTAGATGAGTAAGAGGTATACTGCAACAGGACTTATTTTGTGCAAACCTAAATAGGATAGGCTTATCTGAGAATAACATTGTTATACTTTAAAGGGGAAAGTTGTTTTTCTTTGAGTTTGAAAACCACTCAAAGACTTATCTTCCGTGTGGCAAATCATTATCATTCTGGTTTTAAATGCTTATGCTGGTTTCCCTTTAAAATGCTTTAGCTTAATAGTATTGAACAAAATAATGTTCAAAAGAAAATTCTCTGAGAGTAAATAAATGAGGCACTTCCCTACTAGGAATATTTTTAGATAAGGTAATTTCACCACATCGACTCTCCAGTCATCAGGTATTTAAATAGCAAATACATAGCAAATTTACTAGGAGAGTCGAATAACCACTTCAGATACACTTGGCAGTTTTATTATGCAGGTATTTCATTGTTGCTATACTCAGTTTTACATGACAAGGAGTGTACAGATGTTATGCTCAAAGTTTAAGCACCATATTTGTCTCCTTGACCATACATAATAAGGGGCCTAACTCTACAAAGAGATCAGTAAGTCCTCTCCAGAATGCCTCTTCTCTCTCTGGGGTGTATATGGTGCCTTATTTTCTGATATACTTTAGGGAAGTGCAGTAGTTTGTTCTCATACAGTTCAGCTTATGAAGACCAGAACCTTCAGGAGTTGGAAGACAGTGAAACAGATGGAGGAGAGTCCATAAAGAGAGGAAGTCCCCCTCTTACACAGGGAGCAAAATGAGTTCCTGACAGTTTGCAAAAAGTCTGTTCTTGTGAAAGAACTGGCAGAAAAATCTGCTAAGCACACTGCTCTTGGAGGCTCTTTTCTTCTTCTTGGCTACTCATACATAAGGAAGATTTGGATCATTGCATTGTGAACCCATACTGCCCTGCTAGAATAGGCGCCCTACCTGCTATGCTGCCAGAAATCAATGCAGAATTTGGCTTACATACATGGCACACTATGCATTGCATGGAAAAATGTTTCTTTATTTCTTTTATTTTTCCTTTTCAGAAAAATTAAAAAGACAACCGAGGGGAGAAGTGAAATAAATATTGTTAGTACACAACCACAAACGTGTGAATGTAGAGGCAGCAGTTTAAGGAACATGAGCTAATGATTTGTGACTTTGATTGCTACCATAGATACACCTTTTGACTGCTACTGAATTTAGAAGTCCATTACCATCTTGGCTTGTGGTCCATAACTGCAGAAACCATGTTTACCGACTAGTGTAAGAGAGAACAAGTAGAGAAAAAGATGTTATTTTCAAGCTGTTGAGAGGTTATTATACAATCAATGGAGAGTGAAATGCCTACATTAGAAACTGTATAAAAGCACTTGACAACGTCCTTTTACTCAGTTTCAGTAAAGTGTATTAATATGATTATTATACTACGTGCATTCTAAAGCATGATGCCATTATTTAATCTGTAAGAGCAAGGTCTTACTGAAAAATACTGATGAAAAAGCTTTCACCCCTCTCTATGTTGGCAGTTTCTGCCATGCAGTTTCCATCTACCTCAGCAAATATGAATACCTTTGTGAGATATTGACATTATTTTATGTCTGGCCATGCCACTGGTGCACAGATGTTTTATGAAACAAGGTAGAGCAATTCATACTTTCCTTATTGATTGTCCCTTAGTCAGAACATTCAGCAGCAGAATCAAGTCAAGTCTTCTCAGTTATGTAGATAAAACTGAATTTTGTTGCCCCACAGACGAAGACAAAAATGAGCCGATTTGCCTTCACTGTTGGGTTGGCAGCACAGGATCCTATGGTGATGAATAGATTTCAGAGATAAGACCAAGACTGGGTGAGATCACTGGCTTTTGGGGGGAATGAGTTCACTAAAGGCTGAGAGATATTGCAGGATTTTGATTAGGGAGCTAGGAATTGTCGATGAGAGGTCCAGGAGCAAAGTCTGAAGAAGCTTTAGGGAAAGAAAGGAAGAGAAGACACATGTGGGCTAGAAGTGGTCAGTTCTTGGTTGATTTTTGGAAGAGAGTCAGTGAGTTGCACCAGGGGACTATGAGTAGGTTTATTTCTTTTCTGTCTTCCCCACCTACCAGAGTATTAACTCTCTATCTCCTTCTTGGGCCTTGCAGGCCCTCCTCCAACACAGACACATGTGCAGTTAGATGCTTTTCTCTGCAGCACCTTCTCCCTTGTCAATCCTCACTCTCTCTGATGATGTATATGGTCTCCCCTCACATTCTAGCAAAAGCATTCTCAGGAGCAAGCTTTATTCACCTTTCCGTTTTGTGAATGACTGCTGAGAGCGATCCAATGCCTCATCTGGTTTATGTCTGCCTTGAGAAGAGGAAAGATGTAGGGCCAGGGCACAAAGCTCTGTAGGGCTACAGAGGACCTGGGCAGAGTCTTGCTGCTGTGCTGCCATTGGAAAGGATGCTGCAAGTACTGCTGCAACCAGGGGACCCATCCACCACAGATGGCTGTCCCACAGGTCTGGATCCTGCCTTTGGTTACAGCGTGGAGCAGAACGAGTGGGAGAGAGGGGCTGACTCTGTGTTAAGCAACTACCTGCTTTGCCTCTTAATGTCTAATTATTTTCAGCAATGCATAATTTTGCATAATCAAAAAGAGAATATTGTCATGAGGTTGAACTAATATAGTTTCATAGGGCCAGGATCACTGTATCTAATACCACCATGGAAGCCCTCTTCAGCGGTGGGATCTCATATTGCTAACCAATCTCATAATTAAGGTGCAAATTTTCAGCAATTTTGATTACTTTACTTACATCTGTGGGGCAACATAACCTGAGCTGTATGTCAAGTGAATCTCCTTAAAGCTTTTAAAGTGCTTTCAGGTCACTTGGATGGAAGGTACTAGGGAGATATTGTTCTGTGCAGCCATAACAGTTTGTTCATTTAAGCAGCATACTTTTAGCTACTTTTTACAATTACATTAACATTTTATCTTTCTTTATATTGTTATAATTTATTCCCCTTTGTATTTAGAAAGAAAAGTTACAATGTAGTTTTTGGTATTTTCTCAAATCTTTTCAAACAGGTTTGCTGACGTCCCTTTAAATTTCCATCGACTCAACAATGTTTCCCTCTATGCAGGCCTCCTTAACATGTATAGACAATCAGGATGAATGAGAAATTGTGCTTAATCAATTCTGTAGTAAAGTGGTTTGCAGTTTTTATTGTGTAATTTTGTCTAGATTGAAGTGACACTCATATTATTAATTTATTTGCAACAAGGCAAGTAATAAGGCTACATCCATGTTTTAACTAAAACTTAAATTTATAGGTGCTTCTATCCTGGAGCTTAACAGTTCCCTCCTCCTTTCACTCCAAAGAGTGAAATCTAATTAGCATCAACTATCTGACTATGGCTAAAGTGTTTCCTTTAACAAAAGTTTTTAGGAAGTGCTCTAAAATTATCAAAAATGGAGGTCAAGCAATGGCTTTATAACACTCCATTGAGCCCTTCTGTGTGCCAATATACATTTTTCATCCTTAGCTTAAGGTTGTATTAATAAAGAAGAGGTCTGCTGCACATTATGCATCTCCTGATCTCGGCTATTTCACAGGAACAGTAAGCTATGAAACTTCAGAGTGATTTTTTCTATAATAATCTGCTTCTGTTCTTACTGATGAGGATCCAGTGCTCCTCTTTCTGACCTTCCATGTTCGCCGGCCAATCAAGCCTGAACAGTTTCAGCAGTGTTAAACTTCACCGCTATTTCTGTTACTCTGAGGTCTGTCCCCATCGATTTTTAAAAAGTCAGCATGCCAGGAATTCATGTCAGATGTCAGCAAGCTTCAGAGTCACCAACGATAACCTGCTGTCTCAGCACATCGTAGCAGAACAGAGCATTCATGTTGTTCTGTTCCTGATTGTCTAGTGAATTGGGAAAACATTGTGCAAAATACAGCAGCTTCACTGGTGGGAAAAATTGCTGAACGGCACCTGCATAGTAAAGCAAGACCATCTGCTTATTTTCCCTACTCCCTGTTTCTGTATCTTGGTATCTGTCTCATTTTTGTCAGCCAGGATCATGCAGCTGTTTCCATGAGAATATATATGTATCTATGTAAAGAAGAGTGAAAAAAGAGAGAGGAATCAAGAGCTGGACTGTATTTTCATACAACATGGAATTTCCCCGTGGAACTCACTGCTACAAGTTACCAGCAAGGATGGGAATTCACCAGTGCTCATTGAGCTGACTGGGCTGTTTATCAAGAAAATGTACACATTTATGATTTAGTGTAGTTTTAAGTCCATATACTTTAATCAAAAAGAGCTGACGGGATGTAAACTCTTCTTTCAGGGCATAAATCTTTTTGCTAAGGGAAACGGGAAGAGGTACTTCCTATTATCCATATTTATTCTTGTTCCTGTGAGCGTGGCAGTTTTTGTATTTCCTTGTATAGTGTATAGTAGTGATTGCTGTCACAACCACTATATTAGATCACATGAGTTTATTCCAGATTAGTAATTTTGACACTATAGTACAGGTACTCTCCTTGGACAAGAACACCTTCTGCATTTTCTTTTTGTTATATGACTCTTAAGAAAGTAACACTACACTAAAATTTAGCAACTTCTGCTGTTGTGGGAGCAATTGTGCTCTTCCCTACTGGAGGTTTCATAAACCTATTCACTGTAACATTCTGGTTAAACTGAAGACAGCTTGTATTGATTTTTTCTTCCTCTTCTCCTCCTCCTTTTTTTTTTTTTTTATTTCTCGTGCTTATCCATGTGGAGGACAAAGAAAGTATCTAACTAAGTATTTTTCCCTTAATCAGACTGAGAGAAAAGGAGGGTTTCAAGGTCAGTTACAGTGCAAGATGCCTTTTATGACCTCCATCATCCTGTCTATTTCTTCTGCCTTAAGAAGAGAGGTTTTTTTCCACGACACCAATTACGATACATTCTCTCACACAGGATTTTTCCATTCGGGCTTGTATTTGCTCTCACAGTGAAGTCCCAGCTCTCCCCCAGTGTTGTTTTGGTGATGTGAGCTCCTGACCTTTGGGAAACTATCCTGAACTTCATGAATTCCTTCATCCCTCACTTCACTTATTACAGCTGGTGGTTAGTATTTGTCTTATGCTGTGTTAGCAAAACACTGTGCAGAAGGGGAATATAGATTTCTTCACTGAGGCTAAATTGGCAAAATATATAATGCAGTATCAATTGCCCTTGGTGCCCCAAATTCCTGCCTTTGTCAACTAGGCTGCAGCAAGCGTTGAAGTTAATCTGTCCACTGGCTGGGGAAGGAATGTCAGAAAAACTGAAGGTGCCTGTCTCAGGTTTTGTCCAATTTGTCCTTTATTTATTTGGTGTAGTTCCTGACTGCATTATCTGAGGTGCTTGTGTGCTTTGATGCAGTTATCCTCATAAATTCTTCTCTATGTAAGGTAGTACTGTATTCATCATTTACATAGAAACATTGAAGCATGGTGAAGTTGCATGATTTGCCACATTTTCCATGACATCCATGACAGAGGTGATTCCAGACTTTTTGACCAACCTGGTGCTCTAACCTCAGATTTTCATAATTTGGGACACAAAGATACATTCACTTGGAAAGCAGCTGAAACACTTCAGGACATTCCTGCTTTGTGTCTGTGTGTTCGGCTGAGGTTAACACAGAGCTTGTTGAATAGAGCTTCTTAATTTACCCAATTACTGAAGGTGGTAGGCTTGATTGCCTCAAGCTGTGGGGATGATAACTTCCAGGTGAGGGTATTGTATAGAGGAGGTGGTGGGTGTGTGTTTTAAAACCCCATCTTTGTCTTTAGAAGACAGGAGATGATGTTGAAACATTCAGAGTTTGTTTATATGAACTCTACTTTATGGAAAAAAAAGCTTTACACAAAATCTTCCTGCATTTGTGATAAGCAAAGCAGTTCCCACTACACAGAAACATGAAGTGTTAGCAGGACTGTTTTGGAGATAGCAAGAGTTCCTGTTTTTCATACCTTATGTTGTCATCTCCATCTATACCTTAATGAGTTACCTTATCCAGTGGTTATACTTTTCTTCCAAATTCAGCTTTGAGCTGATATATCTGTTTATCTTTCTGTGTCTTTGATGTAGGAGTGTCTTGACACCATGGTTAGAACTGGTTCAAGGTTACTTTAGATGGTAAGTTTAATGCTTTGGTGCATCCAAAAAAGGCAATACCCCAATCTTCTCTTTCTTGTCCAGTGAACTGATGTTTCAGCTTACTCGTGACACTAACAATCATGAATGCAGTCTCTTCCCCCACCCTTTCTTTATGCATTTAAGAAGTTTTACCTTTACAGAGTTTTAGAAATTGTACATTGCACAGGCTTTTTGTATGAATTGAAGTTTAGCACAGTTACATATACAGCAATGTAATATAGTTATACCATATGCCATGAATGATCAGATCAATATATCAAACTTTACTTTTTGTGCATATGTTTAAACTAAAGCTCTGACTGACATGATCATTGTACACGATGTGAGAAAATGAGGTGGGATCAGTTACACTCAGAGCTTGGCCCTATGGTAGTACCTTGCTTGCTTTCTTCTTTTTCACAAATTTGGTGGTTGAGTGGTGATACACTCTGGTTCAGCTGTTAAAATTGCATCCAAAAAGCTGTGCTCCCTTCCCTCTCTCCTAGAAGGTGGGATGCCTGTCCGAAGCACAGACTCAGAAATAGCCTCCTCTTAAGAGGGGGTCCAGTCTCTATGTGGTCTTGGGCCCCATCCTGCAGACCAGCCCCCGTTTCTTTCACAAGACATCCCTGCTGATAAGCAGTTACACCTTGTCTTCCCCTGGCTTGAAGTTATCTATATGTCCTCTTATATGTCTCACCTAAGAGCTACTGCCCTTTCTTAGAGTCCTACGTAACACCTGAAAGTCTTACACACCTGAAGCAGTGCATTAATCAGTACAGCTGTGGAAAATCAGGAAGATTTTCCTCCTGTTGAAGGAGGAGCTTCTACCATAGGAAGTGATAACTGTTAGCACTGCTGTGGAGCTTGTCTTCTCACACGTGCTGTGAACACTGAGAAAGTGCCTCCAAGGTAAGTAACTTCTGGTGGTTGTTGTGCTTTATTATTTACAGAATAGTGGAGCCTTAAGACTACAGGCTGAAATGACAAAAGGGCCTATGTAGTAGTGAAAATCATAAAAGGCCTTCACTGCCTCAAGAGCAAAGGATCACAACGTATGGTGAGAGGTAACAGATGGATGCAAGTCAATGGCAGCAGAAAAGGGAGCAGAGAGACATTTCTGTTTAGTGTGATAAACAACATCTTGCCTTTGTAGTGCTGTTCATCTAGTATATACCCAAGATGTTTTGCTGTCTAATTTCAGGAGATGCACAAACTCTTTTTCCCACAGCAGTCAAAGGCACTTAAATGAGAGTTAGAGTAGTCATTAATGCTGCCTCGAGAGTTGGCTTGTTGACCCGGTAAAGAGCGTGGTGGCCTGACCCCACAGACACAGGTTTGGGTACAGGCTGTGTATTATCACTCTTGCTGCTTTGCAAAGCGGAAGCTGTCTGTGGCTCAGCTGTCTTTTGGGACCAGAGGGGCTTTGCTGTGTCACAGGAGAGGTCCACGGGGCTCGCGACTGAGGATGGAGGTGCAGGTTATTTATTCCTTCGGGTCTCTGAAACGTCTGTGCGCACTATCCCAATTCTGAAACATTGCCAAAGAGAGACTGAATTTACAGGGAGAGGGAGGAGGAGGGAAGTGGTGACAGGGCAGAGACAAATAACGTGAATATGAGGATAGAAGAAGGTGTTGGTTTTTTTTTTAAGCTTTCCAAAGAGAAGTCAACAGATTTACCTTGGGATGAAAGTGAATTTAGACTCGTAATCTTTCACCATGTGCAAAATTCTGCAGCTATAATTCAAGGCCTATTTATATTACTGCCATTAGGATCAGAGTAAGACAGCATTTAACAGGATACAGCTCTGCTTCTTAGATCAGCTGGTGGGTATCTATATTTACATTCTTGACACCACTCCAGTCTAAATTCTGAAGTGAGTTTAAGAAATTATAGCTTTCCTTTTTCATTATTTAAAGATTTCAGGAATAATAAATAGTATTTTCTTTTAAGGACTACTGCATTGCAGCGTTAACTATCCAGAGATAACAAAGATTAGCATGTTCAGAATTAAGCATGGGATATTAAAGTAAATTCTTCTCTCAGGGCACATGCTGTTAAGGGGAATTATACACGGTCATTGAAAGAATAGTCTCCATTGTTTCCAAGTTACACAGTTAGCTCTGGTTACTGCAGCATGCTCTGCAATGCACTTTGCAAAAAATTATGTCCTCTGGTGAGGTAAGAAAGGACCATTGCATTATGTTGGTTATTAAGTATTTATTGTTTCTTTTTTCCCCATAGTTTGCAGCCACAGCAATAGTTGAATGTTAGTTTACAAAGAGGCTGACTGCCCCAAAGCTCTCACTTACACAGCTGTGCAAAATGAGAAAGAATAAATATACTTTCTTCAAAGGCATCCCATCCTGGAGCTGCTCAGAATCAAATGCATAGCTCTCCAAGAACTGTGTGATTTGTCCAAGAGTGTGGGGCAGTCCAGACAGACATGGGGTCTCTCTGCTGCTTTGAATATTTGGTTCTCTAAAAGGGGTATTGCTTGTGCACAAATTATGGCAGGATGACACTATGCGGTGTGGTTAAATACCGCAGCCTGCCTCTCAGCATTGTGCCAGGAGTCATCTCCCACCAGAACTACAGAGCATAAATAAAATCTGGGAGCCCTCATATTCAGCCTTGCCCTTTCCCACAACTGCTCGTTAAGGGGTTCAGTAGAGCTGCTGTGATCTAGGAGTGCAAGACAGCTCTCTGTTGCTATTTGTGGAGGGAGTTTCTTCTGCTGCTTGAAAGCTTTAGAATTGGTTTTCTTATAAAAAAAAAAAAAAAAAAAAAAAAAAGCTCCTTACCATCTGGCCATAACCTTGTACAATATGTTACATTTCAAACTGTAAGAAATTTTTTATGATTGGGTTATAATTTGTCAACTGCTTACAGATCTTTAAGTTAAAAATGTACGGTGCAGAGTAAAGCTGCTCTGTATATTGTTTTCTAAGATGAGTGGAATGAGAAGGGAGGAAAAAAAGACACTTGAAAGTGTTTTAATTGCACAGGGATGTCATTGCCTCTAGCAAGACTTCTCCTGCTTCTGTCATAAATTTTTCATATTGCCTCGTGAGAGTGAAAACTGGAAACTTTACCCTCTAAGTGAAAGTCGATGAACCTCATACCAGCCTCAGATCCCAGTAGCCTTGCACTCAGGAATATTAATTTAATTAAGATCGCTACAATAAATTCTGCGAGGGAACTCTCCTGGCACCTAAGGTAACTCGTGCAAAGAAGGAGGGGAAAATAAACAGCAGAGCCAGATCTGATGGAGGGAGATACAGTAGTACAATGTCCTCAGAGCAGTAGTACACTTATCAGAAGTGACAGCTAAGAGACGTGTGAGACCTCCTAAAATAGATGACAGAGGTTGGAAAAAGCACACGATCACACATAGTGTAATCATTTTATTTTCACTACACTGACCCATCTGCAGTCTGAGAAAACAATGCAAAATGTCTTTAAAAATTGCCTCTCTCCTGGGAAGTAGAAAGACTTTTTACAGGACAGCATACATTTGGGCTGTTTGCCCCCCGTAACCGTTGCCTAAACCTGTAAGACCAGGAATACGCTGCTTCGCAGTGGTATCTGCGAAAGGGAGCTAATGAGCTCCCTTCACTCTGCAATGTTTATGGAGACAAGGGGGCTGGAGCTAAAGACCAGGGGCCCATAGTCCTCTGAGGCTTTGGACTAGACATTTTAATTTCCTGTGTTAGATTAGAGAGGTAGGATTAATTAGAATTATATTATAGGAGGCAGCTGACCTGATTTAGCCAGGTGTAAGACAGGAGTTGTTCCATTGCAGTGGATGGCACTACATCTTTAAAATCATGCAGCTGAGATCAGCTGAAGCTCCAAAAGGGGTAACGAGCAGATACCACATGCCAATCACTTTTTTTTTTTTAATTTTTTTTTTTTTTCCTCCTGAAAATGGAAGCTGGGCATAAATCAGAATCAATGTCAAAAAAGATACCAAGATTCTGCAAAATTCTGAGGAAAATGATATCCCAAAGTTAAACTATTTTACATCATTGTTTATAAAAATAAAACAGAGCTCCCTGGGAAGTTCAATCTGAAATAACAAGCTTAATAATTGGGCTTATTACGTGGCTTTTAAAGGCTGAGGTTTGCTTAAGAGATCCTCTGCAGGGGTTGTGCAGAGTGTGTGTGTTACTTCCCACAAAGGGAAGTATAAGACTTCTGGTTTCAGGTTCTAATTCTAAACCCAGGGCTATGTATTTCCTTTTATTGGTAATTTTTAATGTAAGTAGTTACTGTTTTATTTTCTCAGAACCTTTGCTTTTTACATTCTTTGCGGCATTTACTATTATTCTGAGTATCTTAAATATTTATGTTCAGGATCATGATCAACTGGCATTCTTCACTGCAAGTGAAGAAGTTGTTATCATTCATGTATGACTTTTCAGGAACTTTCCTATAGGCTTTTCAAGTTCAAAACTGTAAGCTTGACTTTTGGTCTTTTGAAACTAACTCTTCTCTCCATCTTCTTTCTGGCCACTTTAAATATTGCATTCTGAACAGAAGCTTCTTGTCTTGTGGAGTAGTTAGCACCTACCCTGATCCATGTGCGTAGGTTTGCCAGCTGAATTATGCAGTACTTACCAGATAACTAAGTTACGAGCTGGCTTCTAGTTAGCTTTCATCCTTCCATGTGTATACATTTCATGTATTACCCTATAATTTCTCTGTAGCACATGGAATCTTCAGTTATAACTACTAATGTCTATACAACTTTTCCTTGTATCTTTTTAATATAATCTAATAAGATTCTAGGGTTTTTTCACTACTAGAAAATTTTCTGCCAAAATACATTTCTTCTTATTTTTGACTTTGATCAATTGTCTATCTTTTTTTCTTTTTCTTTTTTTTTCTCCCCACTATAAACTACTGTCTGGTTTCATTTTAATATTGTTAGTTTCTTACCATGCACCAATATAATATGGAAAATGCTGCTGTGATCCTGAGATAGTCATACCATGAGGAATTTGCTTTCAACACGAAACAATACAATTTGTAGAAAATATGAGAGAGGACCCCAGGTCTCCAGATCATATTGGTTAATAGATTGATTCTGGTCCCAGGGGCCAATCTTATTAGTCTTGTTCACTTGTGGGGGTGTGAGAAGCTTGCTGAGACAGCACACTCCAGCACATATAGGTACTGGGTTTTCTGCTACTCTTTCGACGCATTTGTAAGATTTGAAGCTTGGTTCACTGCAAATAAGAATCTTACTTTTTAACACAAATTCAGATAAATGTTTAAGGTATATCTCTTCTAGAAAGATGTCCAAAAATGTATTCACTAGGGCTGAACTTCTGAGTGGACAAAATTGGCCACATCTTTCTTAATGCGTTTGTTTATAACTGTATTAATTGGAGTAGGAAAAGGGAAAAATGTCCTGAATCTGGGACTTTGGCCAGAGCTGAGCCCAAGAGATGAATTATTTAAGAAACAAAGCAAGATGATAGGTTCCAGTAAATGTGGTAGATAATTTTTTTTATGAGCTATCATATCGCAGTTGAAGAACGCTGTCAGAGCTATGAGCTGCCTGCCCCAAGGGCACTAATGGGTCTGAATGGCCCTGAACAGGCTCCCTTGGTCCTAACCACCCTCTGCCCCCGGACCCAGGAGCCCCACGGTGCTCGGCCCCAGCCGGCCTGGCCTGAAGCCGGTATGGAGCACCTGCCGCCATCGCTGCCCGCGGGGCCCCGGGGCCTGCCCTGCGGCTCCTCTCCAGTCCTCCGTTCTTGCTGCTCCTGACAGGGCTGCCCCGCAGGCAGCCGGCCCGGTTCACCCCCTTGTTTGGGGCTGTCGATGGTCCCTGCTGGCAGCAGGGCACCCGGCTCTGTGGGCAAAGTCTACGGGGCCGCACCCTGTTGGGGAGGGCATGGCTGGCACTGGGGCCACCCTCCACTCCCAGCTGCCTGACACCCCTCTGCGAGCTGAAGTTTGCTTAGAGAAACCTCCTCATAGAAAACTTCTCCCGAGTGCTGAAGCTCTCTCGCTCTGCCAGCAGCAGCATGAGCGAATGAAGGCAAGAAATGACATAAGTAAACTGGAGCCTCTGGAGGCACTCCAGTGCCCCAGCAGCGTGTCATGGGATAAGCCAGGAGGGAGGATGTTATGCCATCGTCTCGAGTTCTGCCATGAGTGCAGGCGTTCATGCCACACCTCACAGCACTTCGTCTAGGACGTCTTGGCTCATCAGGAACCCACTGGTTCTGGCTACAGGATGCCCACAGCCATGTGCTGTGGTTCAGGGGAGCAACACGGGGTTTTTCTGCTGTGTGAAGGCATGGTGGGGGCTATTAGATGGTGGCTATGGAGGTGCCCAGTGGGTGCCTGCCAGGAGTTGTCGGGGCTCCCCTTCATCCTGCCAGATGGGAGATTTCCCTTCACCAGGAGACAACCTGCCCATTGCGGGGCACAGAAAGCAGGGAGGAGATGGTCGGGCCCGCTTTCTCCTGCAGCATTGGCACAGGCTGACTCTCCCCTCAGCCTTTAAAGTAAATTCGGACATTTGGACTAACTGCTTTTTTTGAAGGTAAAAGGTTTCATAGTTTCACCTTTCTGACAGGCAGCCTGTGGCTCTGCTTGCCCCTTCCCACAGCTGTTCCTGCCATTTTGTTCCCCTTCTTCCCCAGCTGCGGGTAAAATGCTAACAAAGCAGCCAGTGTCTTCCTCTCAGATGGGTCTTTATTTTTCCCCTCCTGTTGCTATTGTGTTGGCAATTCTGGCTGCAAATGTTGTGTTTGACCTTCAGTAAGGGAGCCTGGTGATTTGAATTCATTTTGAGCAGTTTTCTGACAGCAAGCCTTAACCAAAGCCCTTAAGGTTTCCCCTACAAAAGCTTCATGACAGCTTTGCTTGAGGCTTACAATGGTCAATGCAAGTGGAAGTAGTTTGTAAACTGTAAATGGCCTTATTAGCTTCCTTGCAGTACTGGAACAAAGCCCAGGTCTTTGCCTAGGCTAGGTCTCAGGAGGTGAAGCAGGAACCCCCTTGCACTTATCATCATAGCAAATCAAGCTGTGTGGGAGATGCATGACACTGCTGAGGCTCTCCTGACACAAGAATGAGATGGAAAATGGGAATATTTGGAAAATACGTTAATTAGTCAGGGTTTCAACCTTTTGCTTATTCATTTGTCATGGTCAGAGCCAGACAATTGTCAGTTTTCGTGGTAAAACCAGGTGGTTGCATTACCAATACACTGCTGTGCCTGGCCATGCTTACTATCAATGTGATAATGTAAAAGGCAGCCTTGCACTTTATCCTGCTTTTGGCTGTTGGGCTGCTTGCCTGTTTTTTTTTTTATTCCAGTTCTGCAGCCACAGCATTAGGACAGTTTCATTGGAAGGTCCAGGAGGAAATAAGTAGTGTTCAGACTCCTCTCGGGTTAGGTGCTGGGACTTGGCAGTTTAGCTCTAGTATGTAAAAAAACCATTGGGTGAGATGCTTATTTTCCCACCTCTTGATAGTTTCCACCTATCTTCCCTTTATTTTTTCTTCAGACCAGATGCTTATAAACACTGATTATGAATGCTAAAAATTCTGTCTTACTAACCATAACGTTAATATCTATGTCGTGTCATATTTGTTACTCACCAGAACTGCTATGAATACACATCACAACTACAAAAAGAGGATTCTGTCCTCAAAAATAATTGCAGTCCTTATGAGAGCGAGAATTTTTTTCTTAGCTGCCCAGGTAGGCAGCCACAACCATGAATTGTATGTTTGTGAGCTAAATTACAGATGATAATCTGGAGCATCTAATCGCTGGCCTAAACTTGTAGTTAATTTATACCTACTTGTCTTGCTGTTCAGGTGTCAATTTCTTCCTTCTCAGTATTTACAGTTTTCTTGTCTCAGTATATTCAGGGAGCATCCTCTAAACTCTTATCATTAATTTTTTTCCCTTCAGAACTTGTTCCATTGTTAGACGTACCAGCTTGCAATTACCCAACTTGCTTTTATTTTTTGCTTTTTAAATTCAACATTTGCTATTCTCCAGCTGTACAGTAGCAATTCCAACATCAAAGGGTTATTTAAAATGCCCTGAAGCCAAATGAGTGACTTCGGAGGGAGCGGGCAGATCTAGCAGTTTACAACTGATATGAGGTCAGCCTTGGATCCTTTTGTCTACCACATTTTATATTTCCTTGTTTTTGTGGGTTCAGCGTAACCGAGAGCTGTCTTCTAACAGAACTTGTTCTTCATGGTTTCATTTATTTTATTTTAAAACGCTTGTGACACAAGAATAAGGTTGGAAATGAGAGATTTCTCTACAGAGAATATTATAGTCTGAGAACATACCTCTATAGTATTTCCAGTTTTGCTTTGGAAACTAATTTACTAGTTTATTATCTAATGTGGGAAATTAATGGTAGAAATTCTTGGGAAACAACAAAAGGATTGGCACCATGTAGTTTTATTATTTCAAGCAATAGGAAATTTTTCATAGGCAGACATTTTTGGCTTAGGAATTAGAACCAGATGAAATATTGAACTTTGACTTTGGCAGAATTCCAAACAAAAACATATTGTCTGGAAAATTCTTGGAGAAAAAATTGTTATCTACAACAGACAATATGGTCTACATTGCTCATAGCCTCTAAGGCTGGAAGGAAATCAGAGAAAATTTGGGATGAAGATATCAGTTATGGTGAATAAGAATCATTCTCATCTTCTTTTGAAATTTCAGCAAGATTTTAATATAGCCTTTTAATCTGTTTGTTTGTTAGGTTGAACAACTTGATACAGAATTCTCAGTAAGACTGACGAGAAGTAAAAGTCTTGTAATGCTGGCATATTGAGAGTACCTTCATTACTTTTAGCTCAATTTCTGCATTTAAACCAAACCTTTAAGCATTCCAAATGCTTTTCTAAACCAGACCTAAAATGACATTATAATATGGCTATTCTTAATCAGTCTAATTGTTCTCCGTCTTAGGGAACTTGGCAACGGTCAGGCTCTGTACTGAGTTCTCTTAGAAGTAGGAGCTTGAGTTGTCTCAGCTCTTCCGGGGAGCTGTACTCACACACGAAGGAGAAGTCGAGCAAACCTCAGGGTGTTCCAAAGCTTGAAAGACTTCAGCTTACTCAGACTTAGTATTTTGTTTTTACATTGGTAGATAATATAAAATATGTCCTGTATGCGTTAGTTAATTGCTAATGTTTTAAATCTATTTTTAAAATAATGTGTTCTAAATTTAACAGATTCAGGAAGTCTAGAAGAAGCAGATAGTGAAACTGCACGAAAAAGAGAGCCAAGAACAGTCTTACTTAGTATGTAGTCATTGTTTTTACTATTTTTCTTGTGTACTAATAGTACCAAAGAGGTTTATACTGTTTGCTGTTCAGCTAGGAATTCTAAGCAGACCATTCTGTTCCGTTCTAACGTTGTATGGCTCCACCTGCTTGACATGTTTGTAAATAGGCCTAGACTTATTTTGGTGCTGATATGTGACATTTTACAGAAATTTTGAGCAAGTTCATGGAACTCCTTGTGGGCTGTCCAGTGACAGCACTATATTTCACTGTGAGTGCCAATTTCCCAGAGCGAGCTCCTAACCTTTCAGAAGCATGTCCAGGGAGACCTGTCAAAGATCTGAATGTCCTTCTTCCTCAACTCCTTCCCCCTGTAATTTCCCCTTGTGGATATTACTATCAAATCCAATACGGTTTTTGGAAAAAAATTTTCCAGCTTGTTCTATGGCAAGAGAAATGTCTTTTCAGAGGAGCTTTGAAAGTTGTAACTTACTACCTTCTAAGCAATTTGGAAACACCTAACTTTGGATATTTTACTTACAGTGCAGGAATTCTGGATTATGTTTTCAGGAAACTTAATAGCATTTTATATATCTGGAGAACTTGCTTTCAATGAAAGACTGCTGTGGAAAAAAAATTGAAAGCAATGTTATTGTTGATATGGGAACTGTACCTTTCACAAAATCTGTTTTCTTTCTCTTCCTTGCAGCAATTCAGAAATCTCTGTTGAAATCTCTGGAGAAGAATGGCAATGTGGCTGACTTCTCTCAGAATAATCGTGCAGATGATATGCACAATATACTTGTGATCTGTCATTTCCTAAACATTTGACTTTGCACAGGAATCCATTTCTATTTAAACACATTGCACCCCTCGACTATGGTTCAGATCTGTGTGAGCTGGCTGACTAGAGTCCATGGAAACCTCCTAGGCACTATAGAAAGGTGAAACCTCTGGTTAATTAACATTAAGCGTTCACTCACCCGAATGTTACACATGCAAATTTGAGAAGGCTTTTTAAACTTTGGCTTGATGTGTGATGTGACAGGGTATCCTGTGATATTTTATTGCCTAGAGCCATAGGGTTAATGTGAGCTACTGCTTTTTCTCTTTTTTTTTTTGGAATTAATATGCTGTCATGCAACTATAGCAAACAGTGTTGTGTAAAAGTGTTGAATTATGAAACCAAAGTTGGATTAAATCTGGACTTCCTAACAGAAAGTGCACTTAAGAAATCATTTCCTCCTCGGTGGAGTGTCACCCCACAGGCAGGAACACTGTTTTTGTGCTCTCTTTCATCTTGCTTATAAGTCCAATGATAAAAATCAGTTTGATCTGTGCACTCTGTGTGATCCTAGGCAAAATACTGGTTCTGCCATCTGTAATAACAAATTGGAGTCTGCAAACATACTTAATTAACATGATAAAATATTTACTGTTCAAAATTTTAAGAAAGTAACACTGCTTTAATGTTCTAAAAGAAACACTTTTTTTTGTTGTTGTTACAGCTAAGTGGATAAATTGCTTAAGGCACTACATGCTTAGAGAATTGAGGCTAATGGAATAACTTCACTTTTGTAGTGTTTCGCTAGCTGGTAGAATTAATCTAGAAAATGCTTTTAAGAGGCGCACTTTGTGCATTGTGGTTCCTTCTGCCTTTTTTTTTTTTTTGTAAAGAATTAAAGTGCTTCCAGAGCTCCTACATTGTTCTTAAAAATACAACAGAATTTACAAAAAAAATCGCATTCATTTTGGAGAAACAAATCAGGTGCTAGATGCTAGATTTTAGAAACTTTCAGTGGAGGGAAGAAATACTTATCAGTGCTCTCTTTGCAGAAGGAAAGAAACTCTAAGTTAATTTAATTAGGATTTTGAGCTGATGCATGTGTGTGACAAAAGCGTGACCTGTATATGTGAATTTTTATTTCTTTATTTTGGGTGACTGAATCTGGAACCGACTCTGAGCTTGTGACATAATTAGTACAATAGTGCAAATCAGCCATTTTTGAAAAGAGTAATTTACTCCATATACAGCTTCTCAGCAAGAGCCCTCATTAATCAAAGAAGGCCATGTACATCAAAGTGTTCCTTGCTTGCTACAACAACATCCATCATACAGCTAGTAAATATGCTGTGGCAGGGTTTGATAAATATAATGCCTTTGATGTGCTGATAATTCTGTATATTGGCATGCTGCTGCCTGGAACACCCTGGGTATGCACAAAAATCTAAACCAGCCCAGGTCTCTGTTCTAAAATTGTACCTAGGTTCACTCCTAACTCTCTCAAAAGCCAGCTATATCTGAAGTAGGACTCAAGTGCATTTTCACTCTCACTTATGATTCAATGGGGCCAATTTTTTAATTTATTTTTAATCTAGGTCCCCAGATGCTACAAAATTCCTTTGTGGATATATTTATGTACAGATGCAGCTTTAGCTGACAAGAGCTTCTGTTTGTTGAGGCACTTGTATTTAACAGGGTATATTCATTATTCTGTATGAATGTGCAGTAGAGATTTAATGTAAAACTTGTGAGAGACCTCATGTGATATGAGAAGATAAAGCATAACGTGGTAGACATTGGAGGGGGTATAGTTTTATGGAAAAAAATCGTAAATAAACTTTGTTAGATGAAAGTGAATTTGTTTTTTAGGAGCTCAGTCCTTCAGGCACACAGAATACGATCCATTCATTTATATTAATTCACTGCCCTCTCTACAGTTTGTCTACTGCCAAAGTGAATGACTGAAAACTCATCTTCAGCAAATAACAAAAATGATTACATATGAAGATTTGTGACATGTCAGAGAGGGGAACTCAAATTTTTGCTCCGTTTAATGCAAATTGTGATGTTTCAGGTCTGAATCCATAAAGAATAGCAGCTGTGCACTGAAAAGCAGTACTGGTGCATTTTCAGTTACACTATTTACTCAATTATAGTTTAATTGATTTACTGAATTGTAGTTTAATGGAAGGACAAATTACAAACTAGGAATTTTCATCCTGTGTTATAGGTACAGTATGTCAAGTCCCTGTTTCTTTTGCTTCCTCACAAGCTGCAGAAGCTTGCTTTCCACTGCTGCTCACATTTTTTCCTAGAGGGGCGTGTGAAAGCAAAGCAGGGAAGAGGCTTGGAGAAAAATCTTTGCCCCCAGGTGTAGCAGAGCCCCTCAGCAGCTGCCACTTCAGCCTGTGGTTTAGAAGAACATCTGCCATCCTTCCCTCTTCCACCATATGTGGTATGTTGGGGGTTACAAGACTAGCGTAAGTGAAGATCCCAAAGCCCTCTCCTCCCACTTTCTAGCCTGCTGGGTCCTGCTTTACCTGCTTGGGCCTGTGGTGACCCTTAAGTGGGATGCATGGAAAGCAGGGGCAGATGTTACCTGCCAGTGCCACAAGCAATTTCATTTACTCAAGAGATATCTGAAAAGAAAGGGAGGAATGGGGGAGTGGAAGAGTGTTTCTATGCAAGATCTCAACTGGCTGCTCCTCTGGGAGGTTTAACAAACTTTTCTTTGCCCCTCTAGGTGCTTTGACTGGGCAAAATTTTTCTGCCTCATGGTCCTAGTGGAAACTGGTGGAGAGGAAGGGAAATGAGACTGACTGATAGACAACAGGTCTTTAGTCTTTCTGCATTATCAGTGAGTTCTGATCCTTGTGTTAGGGCTTCTAGGGGTTACTGCAGTATGATTAATTGGAGGGCAGGAGAGAACTGTCTTGCTCTATGGTTTTATGGTCATGTCATAGTTAGGAGGGAAAAGTCCTGAACAAAGCCTTTTGCTCACCTTGCTCTTGCGTATGTGTTTGGTTCGAAAGCATTTGCTAAATGTGGCCCTCCTGTGAAAGTATGAGGGCCGCTGAATACCAAGAGGCTTTCCAATGCATCTCAATTACAATGCCAGCTGTGCTGAGCAACTGTATGCTCCTCCATTGTTAACATTTGCAGAGTGTTCAGTCATCCTCTAAATGTGTCATTTGTTATCTCTGATAGCTTGCAGTAAGAAAATATGGAAGAACTTCAAGAAAGAGTGCATGTGGTTCATAAGCGCCCAGAAAATGTTGAATAGTTTGCTTCTCCTTTGACTAGTTTTTTTTTAAAGTTAAGCGACAATTGAGATATAATTTTTCTGTAGCTTATGGCATAGCAACTGCTTCCTAGGAAAGTAAAACTTAAAGTGAACAGATCTTTTAAAAATGTGGTAGAAATTTTAAATGAGACTTGGCAGGAACATACTCAAATTATACTCAGGCAAGCCAATAAATGCATCTCAGTGGAAACAATGGTATTGATGGAGAAGGATAATCTAGACTAGTTTGTAGCCTGAAAGTTGTTGGCTGTGTGCTTACTGCATGCTTGTTATGGTTGGAATGTAACTGGATAAGCACAAATACTAATGCTGTGACTCCTGCATTTTGTTAGTTTGAATATGCATGTCTGATGTGCAAGTACAGTGTGCTGCTTGCATTGTTGCTTCTCTGTGAGCTAGCTCTGCAATTAAACATTAAGATATTATTAAAGTAATTTAAAAAATCAGAATGAGGATTCACTGGAGTTTTCTCTGGTTTCTCTCTTTCTTGGTGTGATCTCTGGTGTTCTTGCATGCTAACTTTGATGTTGAACTTTTTAATGGCAACTGACTAAACTTTTCTGAAACAGTTGGGCCTCTGCTGAACAATGTGTTTATATAGATAACTGGTTAAAAGCATTTATCTTGTACCACTGCATCATGTAAAAGAAATTAGGCACTATAATTCTGAACTATGTGCATAGGGTTACCAATACAAGATGCTATAGCAATAGGTAGTATTGGGTAGAAAAAAGGAATTAAGTTCTATCTACAAGATGACTAAAGCCCAGGTCTCCTAGACATGCAAATAGACTGAATAGTCTCTGCTCCATGTGAATAAGATGGAAATCAACATGAGGCTTTGGCAGCTCCTAATCATATAATCATAAATTAGATCAAATGTGCTTTTATCAGCTCTGTTCTGAAGGCTGAGATGCTGGGGTTTGTTTATTCTTCTGACGATAACAGAGTAGTTTAAAAATTGTACAAGAAACATCTATCTTACCTTTTCCTATTGCATCACCTCCCATATGCTTATAAATACCTTCTTGATTGGCATCATAGTTTTGAATAAAACTAGGAAAAGCTGGGTCCTTTTTGCTTTAGAAAGAGTATCTGAAGCTACAGCTTGGTCTTTTGTCCTTCCAGATAAAACTACTGAATGACTTAACAATTGCCTTGAAGACAGTAATGGGTACATTTAAATGGTATCATTTGGAAACTGTGTAATATCTGGAGAAAGATATCCATTTTAATGGAATAATCTAGCTAAACTATGATAAAAGTAAAAATGTTCCAACCTACCTTGTCTTTTTTTAATAAATTTTGAAAGCGTAGAAATTTAATCTTACTCTGTCAATCATTCAATTTAAACAAAGCCTGAACTCTAAGATTTTGAAACCCTGAGGAGCCGCAAAAAGCGTAGCCATGTAAATTGTTTGACATTGACAGTGCCTTTGCCTTATCTCAACTAGTTCGGTAACTTCTGAGACCAACATGACAACCTTTGTTAAAACCAGGAGAACAAGTGGACTCGATTAAGCAAAGGTCTCACATAAGTATATTAATATGCACACTATAACTAAGCTTTTCAAAAGTGACAGGTGATTTTTTTTTTCATTATCACATTTTTGAATGATTGATTAGCAAGGATAGCTGAGTATCCATCCTCAGAAGCCGGGTCTGCTTCAGGATGTGACCTACATCATGAACACAAGAGATGAGTCATTCGAAATCAGTTGATTACTTTTGAAAATCTCTGTTTGCCTGTCCTAGCCTGGTGTGTAATATTGCTGCTAGGGAGTGTGCCATCTTTTCTTTAGGTAGCATGCAAAGGGCATTTCATATGTTGGAAAAGTGGTCTTTCTTCTGCTTTGTCACAACCTGAGAGAGAAAATCATTTATGGTGAGGAATCAACTAACTGTGAGAAGCAGTGGGCTTTTCAGAGGAACTTGAATGAGGACAGGATATGGCAGTTACACTGCTAACCATGTTTCTTGCTGCTGTAATATTCACAGGGTAAAAGACCCAGTGAAAATTGTCTTCTGTTGAATTTAAGCCTCGGGTATGCTATATACAAAAGTGTACAGCAATGGAAAAATGTAACTTGAATTTGTATATCAAAATAGAGAATATTACTAATTTTAAATTGTCAACAGTCATTTCCTGAACTTGAAGCAAAGAAACGACTGATCAAAGTTTTTCCTTTGAGTGATATGACAGCAGCCTGATTCTTGTCGTCTTTTTTTTTTTTTTAAGATGATGAATGTTTTATCATGATCTGTGCATAACAGAACAACACCTATTCACAGTACAGCAGACACGCATTCATCAGCATACTGAGTCTGGCTGTTCAGTGCCAGGTTCTGGAGATGCCAGACAATTCCAAACTTTTGCTGTATAAAGAACATTCATTATTATTATTTATCTACTTTATGGGCAGAGTGCAAATGATGATACTTATAATCAATTTTTGCATCTTTCTTTGTAAGACTTTCCCCACCCACAATCTGGCAGGCATGCATATTGCCAGCCTAAGGGGGTCTATCAGGAAGATATAATAAACTATCTTGAGAAGTGGGGAGCATTCACAATTGCAAGGCACTGGGTAACATGAACTCCTACTGAAAATCATTCATCAGAATTCTTAGCTTTCCAGTGATAACTTTTTTTTTGTGCCTGTACCAGTGTTTACTCAAATCTTAATAAGTCTTCCCCCCCAAAAATGTCATATTCTGAGCATGGGGACTCCCATACTGCAGGGGAGAAGCTGTGGCACCAAAACCTGTTGTTTATTCCCAGATATTTTAAAAGTGTGATTCAAAATCTTTTCATTTCTTTCATTGGCCATGAAGCATTTTGGGTTGGGCCACTAGGAGTGCAGCCACACTACTGCTTCAGTTCAGATTGGGGTGTGCTTATGAGGGAAATCTCCCAATTTTTCCCTTGGTGAGCTTTGCTTTGGAGCAGTCATGGAAGATGTGGTTTGGATACCTTACAAATGAAACTGTACTGGAAGATATTCTCCAGGAGCATGCATAATGCACCGCAGTCCATGGGATTAGACTAAAGTTAGTTTTGAGTTTTACACACACACACACGGGTGTCTGGGCCTCTGTACTAAGTGCTTCATTCATAGATCTGCTCCTGCTGATCTGTACTACTTGCTAATGTAAACAAAGTCTAAGTCCATGAGTTGTGAAGATCTAGGATTAAGTTTAATTTGTTCTTTAGTATTGAGATAAGGCAAAACTAGGTAGAGGTGAAAATGTCTTATAAATTCCCTGCCTATAGTTCAGGTAGCATGTACCTGAGCAGCGAGAATTCAGTATTGTTCAGATCTCGCTTGAGTCTATTGCAACATATTTTTAAAAGTAGGATGATGTTCTAAAATACAGGGGAAAAATAAATGGTATGAAACGCGTTAGAGGATAACAATCTCATAGAAAATATTAAAATACAACATTATTTGTCCAACTGTAACTGTCAACTTATTTTGCCAAATTACATTACACGGGCATGAATTTACAAAGCAGGAGACTAAAGTTTATGGCTCATTAACAATAACAGTTGTACACCTACACTGTAATTCCTGAAAATGTATTTTCTCCTTTAGTACTGCATATACTGTGTGGAATGACAATAATTACAGAAACTAATTGAATGGGATAGTCATAGCTCTAAAAGTCATATTACTCACTTCAAAATGGTTTATTCCTGAAATAAACAATCTTTACGGAGTGAAGAGACATAACATCCCTTTAAGTTTATTAAACTCATTAAATTTCCTTAAATATGTTGAAAAGTGAATGCTGTGCATTTAATAGAGGGTATAGATACATGCAAGTATGACATTTATAAAAATTAAAATCCTTAAAAAGAAATTTCAGTGAAGCAGTTTTTCTCAAAAGTTTGTTTTTCTATAGCTAATGGAAGATAGGATAAGTTTGCAGAATTTAATAGCAAAAGTTTGTTGAAAAATGAAATCTATGTTTTTGTCCTTGCATGGGCACAAGTGATATCCTCACCCAATGGAAGTTTTAATGATTGCATGGTCAAAACAAATCAATCCTTCCTCATTAATGCAGAGTTATACTTCCTCAGAGGTTGTCCCTTCAAGTGTGCAGTTGCAGGTTTGAGGAAAAACTCCAATTCTGAAAACAAGGGACGTGGATGACACGCGTTGCCTCCCTCTCTCCCCGGATCTTGCAGTAGCCCACAGGAAACACCTACAAACAGTGTGTTGGATGTTCCTGTATCGAAAGGTGGAGGGATCAACTGCAGTGCTTCAGCAAAGGCTCAGTGCAGCGTGAAGCAGTCAGGCAGAGCCCTGCTGCTTGGGGAGTAGCTGAGCCCTTCTTACAATTGCAGCATAACTTTGGAAGGAAGGGAGCTTCTGAACGTTTCATTTCACTACCATGTTGTGGAGGCCTTTTCAGCCAGAAGACACAACCCTTTTCATGCTGTAGAGGGGAGATGACTGTAGGTTGAGGTTTTAATGAAGAAGAGGTAGAGACTTGCATTTCACGGCGTTGTACGGAGGAATGTGAAGGAACTGTTGTATCGGCGAGTTCCGGTGGTGCTGCGTGTGAAGCACAGAAAATGCTACCCTGTAGTTCCTGTTAAAAGATGAGTGTGTAATGGAGCATTGCTTGATGAATGCGTGGTTGGGGTTGGATGGGTCCACCTTCTCTCTGCAATTAGCTTCAAAAACTTGGGGTTTATGTGTTTTGTTTTTTTTTTCTGCTGAAAAGGTTTGAGAGTACATCAGGCAATCCTAATTCTGCACTAGGTTTTTGATTTTTTTTTTTTTTTAAATTGCCGAGTCTTGCTTTTTTTGTTGTTTTTTTAATAGATGATGAAGGGTTATTTGTAGGAGTTAGTAATGATTTCAACAATTCTCATTTCCAGAGGTTGTTTCCTATTTCAATTGAAGATGCTATATATGAATTCGGACTCTTGTTAGTTGGTATGCTGTTGTTTAATAGTAATGGACTACTGTAAAACAATATAATGTATGATGTGTTTACATGTAGTGCAGTTCTACTTTTCCCACTGCACACTTCTGAGAGTATACTTGATTGTTGCTAGTAGTGCACTCATTTTTTTTTTTTAATGCACTGTGTTTTTTAATGCTGCTATTATTTTCAAAGATGTTGGTCTGATCGTTGTATGCTTATCACAGGTGCGTTGTCTTCAGTAAATGGGAGCCCACATTTTGAACTAAGTTAACTGTTGATTAAAGATAATTTTTTATCTGCTTTGCTCCATTTTGTAGGGTTTTTTTATTTATAAAATAATCATGTCATTTCCTCCTGGTGGAGAGTCTTTTAATACAAACTCTTTTACTTGTGGAATGCTTTCACTGACATTGATGCTGACAATCTTCATCAACATTTATCCAGTGTGTCATATAAAACAAGGTGATAAATGTACCCTTGCACCCTAGGGTGTTACATGTACAATCATTTTTCTCCACTCTGCTTTCTTTTACCAGTCACTATATCGTTGGACAGCAAAACCTAATTGTAGTATCTTCTGCTCTCCTAAACAAGCTCATTTTTCTCCAACCTAACCCATCAGAGATGCTGTCAATCAATGAGAAACATGTCACACACAGATCAGGGTGGCAAAGGGCTGCAGTGTGTAGGCTATTCACAGGAAATGCTTTAAACCATTTTGCGTTAAAACTTAGTTTTTTCTATTTGCAGTCTTATCAAATGAATCCTAAATTTTTATCTGCTCTGTGTCTTCAACAACAAATTGTAAACAAAACAGATAAATGCTAAGAATACATCTGTATAATGCAAGAAAAAAATCCAAGGCTAAGAAGGTATTTCCTCCTAATAATTTTGAATATGGTACCTGGATACAATTCCCTGTCGTATCTCAAGTGACTATAATGGAATATAATAACCATTAGAAATTCTATTACTTTGCGCTCTCCCTGTATCTAAGGGGGACAGAAACCTAAAAGCAAGTGGATGGATCAAAATAGGGTGACTTTGACTCAAACTCATTGGCTACAAGTATTCATTATAAACAAAATCTCTCAACTCTTTTCACTAATAAGGGTGTAGATCTTATTACAGCCTCGGGACAGTAGTAACTTATTCTCTGACATATTATGTGAATTTTATGTGCCTACTCTGTAAAAAGTGCACAGGTTCTGTAGCAATTTTGATACTTCTATGATACATGATGTGACAGCATGTACCATTTTTCCTTCTTCCATGATAAATTGTCCCCACCACTCTCACTCACACGCTAGATTGCTGCTAGAAATCAGAATTTCATTTCGATGTCTCTAAAAGCTAATAACAATAATTAGGCTTAGATGTTTGCTCTGGCAAGAATAACTTCTTTATTATTATTGCACTGCTTCATTACTTAGGTTAGCAGTTTTGAAACCATAAATCAAGAATGAAAGGATGAAGTCTAAGAATTGATTTAGAAAACATTAGGGATAATCCCAAACTTATAGGAGGAAGAGGTCCCATATTAATATTGAAAATTTGGGGGTGTGGGGGGGTCATTTAAGAGTATCTCCCCACATTTCTTTGTCTCTGATCAGCATTTACACATAGCTAAACAAGAGATATGAAAGAAAGGTATCAGATGGCTCCTTGCCCTTGGTGACTAATGGCATCTCACTACAGACGTAGAAGCACAGGTTTGAGGTTTGCTCCAAACTGCTGTGAAACGCCTCTCTCCTTAGATTTGGGTGTAAAAACGACTCCCTGATCACGTCAGCTGGGAAATTGAAACTGGTGGACACAGTGCTATCTGTTTTGCCCCTTTGGATGCATTCAGCGACAGACAGATCTGACAAAACTGTTTGTTAGCTCCAGCTGCTGGTTGGGACTGTGCAGACGGTGGTAGGATGCTCTAGGTAAGACTGGAGCGTGTTCTTTTTGGCCAAAACCATGCACCTGGGTAAAAGGTTCCTGAGCCTGCCATGCCCTGCACTTTTCACTTGGCCAAGCCTCCCCAGTGTTCTGCGGCTTCTCTGAAATAATGGTGATGTGGAGTGCTTGAAATGTCAACTTAGTTTTGTTTGGTGGGTTTTTAAACACAGTCATTTTTTATAGTTTTGGTTTTGTTGTTGCCCTGAAACTCATGAAAATTGATTTAGTGCTGGTTTGGTGAAAGCACAAAACCAATATGGGCTCACTGAGATCCTGGGAAAGTTAATTCAGTTCCCCATGCCCCAATTTACTCGTTTGAAAATTTGATATGTACAGTTACTCTCCTTGGAAGGTACTCTTACTAAGTTTTAACTAAGTATCACATGTTTTTGATGATTCTATTAATGAATCAAAATATATTTATCAGTAAATAAATAGTGTAAGCATTTTGCTAATACTTTGTTAATTTTAATAAGGGAAAATATAGACTACATGAAGAAATATTGAGATATGTTGTTAATATAAAAGCGTTTTGGCAGAAAAACCTATTCAAAATATTTCAGCCTTGTTTATTCTATGCATATAAAAGTATCACTTCTTGAATTTCAGTCTGGTGGACATTCCGAGTCACTTGATATCTCTCTTGAAATGTATCATAGAGGACTCTTGAACTAAGAGCATGATAACTCGCTGAACTGTCATTATAGCAGCTTTTTGTTTGGTAAAAGACAAAAAGACCTTTCTTTGGAAGCCTCTTGTGGCATGCGTAGCTCATTGGGTGAGGACAGGGCAACTGAAACAGGAGATGTAGTAGTCTTATAGGCTTGTAAAAATAGGGCCCCAGACAGGACACTAATCTACTGCTACCTGTAAATATGTCTTCCATTAAAATGTAGTGCCAAATCATACCAAGGTATCATCAGGTGTGTCTGAGTTTAGATCCCACTATCTCCTGCAGTAGTTGAAATTAATTGTTAAGGTTAATTTTTTCTGGGAGAAACTTTTTATAAAGTGAACAGACTGTAGATTGCCAAGCATGCCTACTGTTGCTTCACTTTGAAAGTACACAGTAAACTAATTAAAAGTTACATGTCAAAGCGGGTAGAGATGAAGCAGGAATAGGAAAGACATTCACTGCTAATGAATGTGATGTTAACCTTTGAGAGGAGAGTTTGTTTATCACACTCCTGTAGTTCTTGTATCTATTTTACTGTTATACTACTCAGTGTATCGATGCATCGAAATTTTGAGACTGTTCAAGGCTTAATTTTTTTACCTGAGAGAAATGAACATTATTTTGGTTTGCTTTTGCTTTGTATGTTGCCTTTAGCTACAGTGTTTTTCTAGCTGTAACGTTTCCAGCAGTATGGAAAGTCAATTAGCAAAGAAGTTCAGTAGATGGCTAACCCGAAGGACATCTGAATCCCAAAACAATGAGTAGGACTGCAGTAAGACATCAAGGTTGAATAGGAATCATGTACCTACTGTTTGCAGGGCTGAACTTTCTTTTCTCTAAACCAGATTTTAAACACGTGTTTAATGCTATCCATGTTAGTAGCCAGTGTTGTTCTGGATGGATCAATGTTTGTTTGTAATAGATCATATTAAGGGTAAAATATGAGTTTGCGTAAAAATCTCATTGTTTGATGTTATTAAATTATGCAGTATAGAAGGTACATTGATTTACAGGTGTAATATACTGTTATGTCAGACAGCTGTATTGGTTTCTGTTAAGTATATTTTCAGTGAAAATTACTCATTCTACATAAATATATGGATTAATTTGTAGGGCACTTGGAAGCTTTAAATTTATGTTGATTTTTATGTACCAAAAAGTGTTGTTCCATAGTGCATGCCAGTAATATTGGTTTACATTGTTTTTTGTATTAAAAAGAAAAGAAGTTGATCATCTCTCATTTATTGATTTAGCAGTTAATTGTATTGCTTTTGCAAAAAAGCCTCAAAATAGAATGTAATCTTATTCTGATAGGCTAACGCAGATTCCAATTTATGAAAAGTGAAACAGGAGGAACTTGTCAGCATTATTATTGCTTTTATTATTGTTGCAAATATAGTCTTGTCATATTATTTTTCAGTAGAATAAATGCTCCTAGCAAAACCAATTTAACATGACCTTGCTATTGCACATTCCTAACTAGCTAAATATATTTTGGGGTTTCAACTACTGATATTTCAGTTTCCTGGTGACCTAGGGAAAGCTGTTGAAAAGCTTGGCAAGTCTCCATTAAACAAAAAGAAGGGAAAATTGGGCTTTGGAAATATAGTCCACACATTATTTTTGAAAATATCCCTTATTTCTCCTTCAGTTATATGTATCTTTATGGACATAATGGGGCTGTGTTCTAGGCGGCATTATAATATATGTTGTCTCTTTTTGCTGATGGTGTGGGTTCAAGCTCTTGCTGTTCTTGAAGCCTTTTCCACAAGGGCAGGGCAAGCACAGAGGTGGAGGACAGGGAAAGAACAGTGACAAAGGAATGCATCTCCTGTTCCTGATGCTGACTTTCATTTATAAGCTTGGTATAGGAGAGACAGCCCTCTGTCTGTTCTGAGATACCACTGCCCCTTGAGAGAGAGGGTCTCGGAGAATACTGTGAGAGCAGCCCGAGAGCACAGGAATTTAGAGGAGGAGGACGTGAATGGAAAACAGGTCTTATTCTCTGGCGTGACTTTAAACTTTTGTGAACTTACAACCAGCTATTTCAATTGATTCATTTACCTTAGTTTTGGACTTGCATCATAGAAATATAAATCCTGGAAAAATAGCCTGTTTCAGTTTTCTGTTCTTTTCCTTCTTTACTTTTTCATGGATTTTATTTTTGTGGGAAATAGGAAATGCTGGGACATTGACCAATATTATTCTTGTTAAAATTTAGTCCGTCGTCTCTTGGTAGCAAAAGCCCTTCGCCTTACCTTGTTTGCAATGTACTCTCTACTAGCGTATGTGCTAACATGGTGGTAAATTTGTTCCTCTGCACCCTTTGCAAATGCAGTTTAAAAGAACAATAAACTGTATAACAATAGACTGCGTTATCTGAGAAAAAAATTGCCTAGACAGACAATGGGGGTGTTTGGCAGAGCTACGTTGAAGCCTCAGTGAATTCCTGAACTTTGCTTTGTTAAACAGAAGGGCAAGACCTCAATGGTTGGTGTTGATTTTTACCATTTTTGTTTTTCTGGAAGAAGAAGTTTTGCTGAGGTGCAATGATCTAATCCTCTCTGACTTTCGGCTCTGTCTGCTTGCGTGCATCTGCCCCACCACTCTAATAATTTTGCCAGTGCACAGAGCTATTTAACCAGATGATTCTTTAGCAGAGTTACTAGAAAGCTTTTTTATTGTTTAATGGAGGGTTAATGACACATTTCATCATGTTTTTTTCCTGTATGTAAAATTCCAGGTTGGCATGATCTTTCAAATTCAGCCAGGCATTTAGGTTAAATGGGAAGTTGCTGAGAAATTTTGAAGAAAAAGTAGTTTGAACATAAGATGACTAATTTGATAGAAGTCAACTTGTTTTCTGCTTTCATTAGATTCAGATTTGCTTTAATAATATAATTTCTATCTTCAAAGAGTTCAAAACCCAAGAATTCATTTTGTTTATAGTACATTTATGGATTAGATACATCCATTTAATTATCTTGGTAGTTTTCAGTTCCGTGTTATGATGAATTCTATCTGCAACTATTGAGAAATGACAAATCAGAAGTGACAAGTATTGATCAAATATTTTCAGCAATCAAATTTTTTCAAGCAAAACTGAAATGTGAAAACTGAAGTGTTTTTCTGGATCATATCTCTTTTCAATAAGTTTTTCTAGGGAGAAAACTAAAGATTGCAGTTGGTCTCTTTTTGTTATGATTAATTTCATTTTGGTTTTTTTGTAAAGTGAAATCAATACAAATACCTTACCAATCATTATAATATCATTGACTGTGCTACATATAAACCAAATTATATACGTGTAGATCAGGGAACTGCACAGTAAAATCAAACCCAAACAAATAACTGTAAAGCAACAGCCTGGTAGAGATCTCACATAAACCACCATGTTTCATTGACAAAGCAATATATTTAGTAGGCAAAATAATATGTAACTCTAATGAGGTGTTTAAATTTCAGTCCATGTTTCACCTTGTAGTATTTCTATTTTATGAATGAACAGAACCATTAAATTAAAAATGAAATGAGGTGGTAAATCATTGATTTGGTTGTATGTGAAGTTGTCGTATGCCTTTGGATTTTTCTGAGAGAAAAAAAAAGCTTGCAAAGCTGTTCTACAAGTGTTGCCTTCAGCTTGGCTATTTTCCTTTTATTTAACTAAAACCTCATTCCTTCTTTAAATTCTGGTCTCTTGGAAATCAACAATAGTCAGGCACTCTAACTAACCATGGTTTAGTTTAATGGTCAGGTAGCTCAAACCTCTAGAGCACTGGTTATCTCATTACTTTGTTAAGGAGTGGCACTCGCTGGTATTCCAGAAATCTCTTCTATTTTGCCACTTAATGGTTCCAACTTTTCCAAGGATTCTGGCTGCTTTAGAAAAATCAGAATTTGAATTTTACAATTTTAGGCAGATCTTTATATGTAATTAGACAATCAAGGTGTTGCTGCACTTGCAAAAATCCCGGCTGACACTCGTAGTTTCACTTGTGCAGCAACAAGTTAGTTTGGCCCCTGGTTTCAGGAGTGCAGTGGCTGGTCATCTTCCTGCCAGGGCTTGTTCTCATACTACCGCTTTGGAACAGGCCAGTCTTAGGGCCTCCCCGTAAACTGATTGCCATAATGTTGAATTCTTCATGGGTTTAATGGCATAGTGGCATGGGTCTGATTTCAAGAAGTGTCTGAGGTCTTGCTAATGCTGTACTTATTCAGAGGGAGCACTGAAATGGAAACTTCACACAATTCTGATCGTAGTCAACATATTGAAACCTTTGGGCTGCACGATGTTCAGAATTTCTGGTTGGGCATAGCATGATAGAAAAAAGCCTTAAAGCCTGGGGTTGATAACTGGCTATCTACCTATTTCTTTAAATACCTACCATTGTAGTAATATTCTACTTCAGTTTCAGCACTTGAAAGATGATGTACTGGATCCTGTTACAGTAGGTGACACTGACAGGAAAAAGCAGTATGCCATTTCTTTGGGCAACTGATGTTTTCTCCTGGCAAGTTGCTATAACTCTTCAGTAATTCCCCTTAAACCTTCAAATCTGCGTGTCTTGCTGGAATCTGCCTCTTCAAGATATCTCTTAAATCAAACATACTGTCAAAGAACCAAGAAGTTAAACCAAGAAACACCTGCTTCCTCTGTGAAAAGTGGTCATTCTCTTAATCTTGGTAGTGGCCCTAGGTGAAAATTGTTGCGAGAAACTTGTGAGTCCTAACAAGACTGTTATTGCACCTGGCTTATTGTCTTCCAGTTTAGCTCAGAGCTGCTCAGTGGCCTTCAAGACATCACACACAAATCATTCCATCCAGGTAATTATTCTTTTTCTACTGTAAGAATAAAGGCACAACAGTTCTCTACAATTGTAGTCTCCATAACATTTAAAGGCTTCTTTAGGGTCAGCAGCCATGGAAGTGAGGGTATTCATATGCATTGTGATGATCCCAAAGTCTGCAACTGTCACCTCTAAGTGAAACAGAAACAAATGGTACTATCTGTCTTTGGAAAATTTTTGACGGGCATCAGGCATAAAACCCAAAACCTCTTTCTGCCATCCAACCCCAGTAGTACTGGCCTGTCCAGTACTGCAGGTGGGTTAGTCAGTATGATACTGCAGCCTGTACAATGGTAGAATTTACATTTGAAATAGCAACTACATGATAAACTTCAAACTTAATGGGGAGACTCTGAACTTCAAAGTTCTTCTTTTTCCATTAAATCGACTGGATTAATAGAATCTCCTTAGTACCTTGAAGATAAGGGTTATTCTGTCACTGATACATGTAGCTACTGGAAGTAGACTTGATTAAGCATGTGCTAAGGATTTTGGTGACTGAATTTCTGCATATAAGTGTGTGTACTTGCGTTTCAGCTTTCCAAAGTTCAAGATCTCTTTGTGTTCACTTTCTCTGAGCAGCAAGGCCTGAGTTTTTGTATTCAACATTCTGGTCTTGACGTCCAAATCATCAGGTCCCAAGTTGTGGAAGGGAACTGACTTTGCCTCTGAAAATCAGGCTCTTTTAAGTGCCTAAAAGCAGTCACTGTGGGGAAACTTGAGCCTGAAACAATACATTTCTACTGATGCAGAATGACCTGCGAGTAAGTTAGCATTGTGTACTCGGTTGTAAAATGTATGTTGGATACATGACATGACATTTTTGTTCGTTCTTTTCCTGATTGCATGATCTATGTACTTTGCTGTCACGCAAAAAACTTCAAATATGCACATGCTAAATGGTATATTCTACTCAAATAAATTGCAGAGAGAATTGTGTAATTTACTTGCACTTTTGTAACTAAGCAGTCTACGGAGAGAGAATAATTTGTTGAAAGAAAAAAGTAATTTTGAATGACAAAGTCAGGACAGACTCTTTTGCAAGACAGTTCATGAACAGAAAATGACAAGATCTGTTGCAAATCTTCTTTGCTTTTTTTTAATACAAAAAAAAGCTGGTTGTTCTGAGTCAGTATACTTACCAAACTGATTTCTGACAGTTGTGTACCTTTAGCATGTTCCTCAAAGGCTTAGAAGTCTGGCAACTTCCTGATCAGGAATCACAAAAAGCAGTTAGATAGTTAATTAATCACTTGCAAAATTTAGGCTGGTTTCTTAATGTTTAATATATTTCCTTTTCCTAGGAACATGCTGAAAATGCAACACGCTGTGAGATTTGCGTATATATTACAATTGGTCTTAAGCTTTTAACACCCCAGCACAGAAATGACCCATGGTTCTTTTGTGGACGTAGTGTGCCTGTCTCCTGTGCCACCGAGCCTTGTCATTGATGTGACGTGGCCTGGATTTGCCAAAAGGGGCTGCCTGAGTTACCATTTCTTGGTCATTTTTCCACTGGAGGTCACTTACAGCCTTTTTTCCCCACTGTTTGAAAAATGCTTTGTGAGTCTGTAAAGAGCCTCTGAAATGAATAACAATGAGATCAAAAGAAATAAAATGAGCTTGTTACCATGATGGCTATTGAAAAATTATGAGACCTGCTTTGTGCCAGCAAAACAAACTCATCTGCCTTCTGCCTGGCTGCAAGAAAAATGCCCTGTATATAAAAAAAAAAACAACCCAAAACAAAACCAAAAAACAAACACCACCAAAAAACCAAACCCAAGAAATCTTACATTGTTTAAGTGCAAAGGTGTGGGAACTTCTCAGCTGGAACAGCTGTTAGATTCTTCATGCTTCAGTTTTCCTTTTTCGTCAGACATCATTACAGAGCTCTGTTTGATTTGGGTTGTCTTTTTAAGGAATCCCATTCAAAAATCAAACAGAATCCATTTGCTCATTTAAGGGAAAAAAAACCAAAACAAACCACCAAAAGCAAAACTGGTTTGCATTGATTGATAAAATCCTAAAGCAGGTATTCTGTGATCACTTATTCTGTGATAATCCATTTATATCCGGCATTGGAATATTGTGGAAATTGGGGCCTTGCTGTGCGAAAAGCCACATAAACTCATGCGAGCATAGTCCCTGTCTTGAAAGCAAAATGGACATAGAGGAATGGGAGGAAAAGGGTGATTACAGAGGGAAGTGTACAGACATCAAGTGACTTAAACTTAAGGTCATAGAAGGAATTTGTGCCAGAGCTGGGAGCTGTAGATTGGCTGAACCCTAGTCAACGTCCTTGTCATGGAGTTATCTAGTCTTCTGAAGATGTACTTTTTTTTTTTAGTGAAAAGTATTATTTATGTGTCAACATATTTACTCAGTTCCAGTCATGTTTGCAATGATACATATTAACTTTATCATTATAATTCTGCTGAATGGACACTTACCACAGCATCCAAGATCCAAATTATTATGAAAGTATTTTTGTCTTATTTTCCTTTGAAAAATCCTGTAAGGTCAGGGTTGAGGCACAGTGGTGAAAGTAAGGAAACGCAGCTCTGCCATTGCTTGTGCCACCCCTGTTTTGCTATATCCACAGCCTCTTTCCTGGGATTTCAAATGAAACACAAAGAATGGCAATGTGCTTTAGAAATCTTGAAGATCAGTTTGCTTCAGAGATCACCCAACAAAGAATGTTGGGATAGTCTATAGCCTTTAAGGAATGTTATTGTGTTGACTCTGATTTCTCCATACAGTGTTAATACAGTGTTCGATGCTGCGGCACCTCATGTATGCTGACTAGTATCATAGAAATATATATGCTGGGTCTGGTTGAGATGGAGTTAATTTTCTTCATAGCAGCCTGTACGGTGCTGTGTTTCTGATTTGTGACCAAAACAGTGTTAATAACACACCAGCATTTTATCTGTCGCTGAAGAGTGTCAAGACCTCCTCTGTTTCTTACTCTGCCACCCTCCAGCAGGTAGCATAGGTGTGGACAAGAAGGTGGCAGGGAACACAACTAGGACAGCTGACTTGAACTGACCAAAGAGATATTCCATACCATATAACGTCATGCTCAGCAATAAAACTGGAGGGAAGGGCAGTTAGCTTTGACTGGCAGTTTACGGCACTGTCTTCAACTTCCTCTGTTTTATTGGTTGATGTGTGATCAACACTGTTTTGGTCACCAATGCAAGATACAGCACTACGAAGAAAACTAACTCCATCCCAAACAGCCCCAGTACAGTTCATGATCTCAGCTTGTCTTTGCCGAATGCAAAGTTCTGGGGTAATACCCCTGGGTCATGTGAATAAAGAAACGCATAGCAGTTAGAAGCGCTGGACCAGCTGGGGGGAAAAACCCAACAAACAAACAACTGTGCACAATCTTTTAAATGAAGTGTCCTAAAACTGGCTTTGTGAGGCTTATGAGGCATGTGGGGCTTTCTTAGTAGATTACTGTTTTTCTACTTCATAGCCAAAAAACACTTGTTTGTTTTCTGAGCTTACTTGCAGAAATGAATTAGAGGAAAGCGTGGAAGAGAATGGGGAATTTAGATCTGTGAAACAGTTATTATACACAAACTGGGTCTTTTTTGGTATTCTTTTTTCATTCTGTTCCACTTATAATGTGATCAAATTTCTGTCTCTCCAGCTGATGAATCCAATTTCATTAGAAACTCAGTTTTCTGAAACCTATGTCCCTTTCTCCTCACCTTTGAAGTTTCCTTTTAATATAATTCATTTACACGTTTGACTGTTTATTTCCTTCATTGTCCTTTTTTATCTGTCTGCATTTCATTCTCTTGCTGAGTCCTAACAGGACTCATTTTTCCCCACAAGGTCTATATCAGTACAGTGCCACCGGTGCAAGACATTCCAGTGATGTATTGCACCTATATATCATCAAAGCAACAGGGTTTTGATAAACAGCTTTCTAATACATCATTAGATCATCACTGATGGCACTTTGATGATGTATTATATTAGTACATCATCAGAGCACTGTCATTCCAGTGATGTATTTATAAACAGATGGTGCTGTCATGCAAGAAAGAAGGGAAAGAAGAAGAGAACATTTCACTCTGTTACAGTACAAAATGTGTCCCCACCATTCGTTCAATGAGATTCAAGACAAAGACCCTGTGAAGGCATAATTGTCTCATTAGGTGTGCTGGCTCTAAGTCCATTGACTTCTCTATCCCAGCACCCGGAAAGCAGGCAGATAATCTTTTTTGGCCAGAGCTCTTTGAAATATATTTTCATGTTCGTTGTCACCCAGTCATAATGTTAGGATTATATATAATTTTTCATAGTTGTATGTATAATTAAAATAAATATTGTTTTATATAGACATACTAAAATTGTATTTTTAGCATAGGTTGTTGTGCTCAAACAATCAAGTTAGGAGACTCCAGCAGCAGCAGATGCACCTGGCACACCACTGGACGTTAAGCATTTACTCCAGAAGCTCACTAGAATGTTTTCCCCTAGTTCCATAGCATTGTTTTCTCCCCTCAAAGCCATGGCTTTGAATGAGTTTGAAGCTGCAGAGATTGATGAATCTCTGATGCTCCTAAGAGCGAAATATCTGTACTTGTTAAGCAATCTTCCTCTGTAGTAGGGGCAAATTTTTTTAGGTACAAAAAAAAAGAGCAAATTATCATTTTCATTTTAAGAGATACAGATCTTGTTTTGTGTAGTATCATAACTGCTAAGATAATTATTGAATTTACAGTCAATATTCACCGTTTTGAAAACTAGCTGTGTAGATTGTTAGATAAACTCTTCCATTATTATTTCCCCTAAATGAATAAGATCAACACTTTCATTTGCTGGTTTTGTGCAGCTGTTGCTCTTGTATTGTCTTGTTGAACTGTACTAGTTTAACTACTTTTGCTGAGGAAGTCTTTTCATGTTTCTTTTATAGGTGAGGAAACTGAGAAAGACAAAGATCAGGTGAACTGTCCAAATCACACAGAAGTTGACACTGGGGCTGACGAACTCCAAAGACTCTCAACCTTGGTCCAAAAGCACAAATGATGCAGCAGGTAGGCCAGTTTTACGCCATGATGTATTTACAAGGCTATGATTTGGGATGACTGTGGTGCAATATGACCAAAGTTCTTACATAATATTATTGTTGAACGTCTGTTTTGGACATTTGATTTTCATATACTTTTGGTAGAGTTCTCCCTTTCTCCAATTAAAAAGGAGAATGTTTTTAGGAAGATATTTTTCAAGATTCTTTACAAGTTTAGTCATCAAAATTAAAATTTTGTCCCAGCAAAAGATACACTTGCAAATATATAATATACTTAAAAACAATTATTATAAAAAATGTATTCCAAATATCTAGGACAGGAGGTGATATGCAGTGAGATTTGCTTTCCTAATTGTGTCTTATTCCTATAAACTACGAGTAAAAACTTATTGTGCAAGGTTAAACATAGCTTCATTTTGCACATAGAGAAATTTGCCACATAGAATTGTGGATGAATCTGTGCTTTCTGAGAAAGGACATTCCATCAAAACTGGGGGGAAAAATGTACATTTCTTTCAGCAAAGATTTGTCAAAAGGAACATAAGCATGCTGCCTAATCAAAACAGGAGCCAGCGCAATGTAGTATCTAGCTAGAAGTTTATAAAATCACTGGCAGTGTGGGGCTAATTCCCTTCTTGTTTGCTTTGAGTAATTATTGTTCTAGTTCTTGTATTCCAGTATGCCTTGTAAAGTCACAGAATAGAAATAATTTCAAGGAAGTGAATTTTGTGATTGAAATACATGAGAAAAATTAGCAAAGAAGGAGATACTGTTACATTAATTCTACAGATAGAGAACGGAGCACAGAGAAATAGAATATTTTCCCTGACATCCCTGTGTCTGTAGTAGAGATGAGACTTAGAGAGGAGAAGATATGCTGATCTTCAGTGTTTGGTTCTAGCGTCTCCACTATAATTTCATCTTGCTGCTTGCCACACGCAGTGAAAGCACCGTGCTTATATAGAGGGAGGAAAAACCAAATCAAAGGTGTACTGCAGCTGCATTCTTTTTAATGCAAGAGTCTCTGACTTGGGAAATGCTAACACATTCCCAGGTCCGCAGGGCCCTCCTCAAAACTTCTGTTGTGGAACTCAAGAGCTGGGGCAAGCTCCAGTCAAACTGAGCTTGTGCTAAAATCCTTATTGCATTGAGGGAGGAGTTTGAAATATATTACCATATTGCATTTTACCAGACCTGAAAACAAGTCACAGAAGACATCAGTGCTAGGTTGTGTTAGCAAGAGTGTAGCCAGCACCTCAAGGGAAGTGATTCTTCTCCTCTGCTGCTCTCCAGAGTACATCTGGAGGCTTGTGTGCTGTTTACGGTACAAGTCAGGCATTGACAAAGTGGAGTGAGTCCAGCTAAGGGCTACCAAGATAGTCGGGGGCTGCAGCACATGACTGACGAAGAGAGGCTGAAAAAGCTTCCTCTTCTGAGGAAGACCTCGTACTTAGTGCAGTGGGTCTTCAGGGACAGCTCAATATGCCTAAATATTGTGCAGCTTTCCCTCCTAGAGGTGCTGTTCTATGTTGCTTGGGGATTCAACCAATATGGTATGAAACAGGGAAAATAGTGTTCCAGCTATGTTTGGTAGAGGTAGTGGATCTTATACTGTGGAGATTTGCTGGCCAAATAGGAAACAGGAAACTGGATATATGCAAGTTTTGTGAAATTCTCTGAAGCTTGGCATTTGGAGAAAGATAATTTAGTTTATTGGAGGTAATGAAAAATATTGCTTGGCAATCACTGTTCAGTGGTGTTTTGTGCTCAGAGAAGAAACAAAACTGGTGACAAAACCATTCATGTTAGATTTATGTGGTCATTAAAATTGAGAGTAGTGGGGTACTCTGTACTTAATGTATTTTCTGATGTGGAGATGCAAACAACTTCTTTTAACCCTGGTGAGCATTTTCTGCTTGAAAGGTCTATCAGGTTGAACTGTAATGTATAAGCTACTACGTGACTATTCAAAGAGTGCAGCAGACTCTGAATTTTTCTCAGGTCTTTCTGTATAGCATGCTGCAGTAGCCATGACATTTGTAAGAAGAGCAGGCAGGGTCATCTAAGTCATAGTAGCAACCTGATTAGGTGGTTTTAATCACACAAACGTTTTTGGCTCAGTAGGGAGTGCAGGATGGTTGTCTCTAAATCTTCCAAAAATCAGTTTTAGGGAATATTGTGACAGTTATTGTAACAAAGAGGAATAACATGATGTAGTAGAAACATTCCCTTCAGGAGGGAACAGTCTTAATGCTAACAAAAGGATCTCATAGGTCATTCAAGCTTTTTTTTTCCCCTATTATAGACAATGCGGTTATCTGTTTTAAGATATAATCATATATTAAAACCAAAATTTACTCAGTCAAAATGGAAATTGCCACCAAATATGAGTATCCGATTGCTTTTTATACAAATGGAAATAGAAAAATGTATTCTTAATTAATGGTCACTTTCCCATTATTTTGTACAAAAGGTGGATGAAAAGGAAACTGAAATTCTCTTCATGTTTTAAAAATTTCATTCATTGGTCATTTGCTTCTTTAGATTACGGTCTATTTGGTGTAGTCAAAGACAAACACATAACTAAATGGAAAAAATTGGCTTCAAGGAATTGATGAGTATAGGAGCATAAAATAGTGCTAGTGCTTGCAGTCCAGGCAGGCTCACCCCAAATTGAGGTGTATTTTATGCACAAGGGTGAAAGCATATCTAAAGAAAGCATGAGATTTTCTAATTTTTTTTTTTTCCTCCCTTTGGTGAAATTGAGAGGGATAGCAGTGTTGGGCTACTTGAAATACATACATTGCTCTGATGACAACATTTTAAAATAATGTAAGGATTTCTGTTACGTGAAAGGAGATAGTGTTCTCTGGTAGAGAGAAGTAGACTAGATCATGTAGATAGAAGGAAGTATACCATGACATGCAAACATTTCCCTTTACTTGGCACTTTTTAACTCAGATTTGTGATACTGTGTCTGGTTTTGGACCCCCAGTACAAGATGTTGATAGACTTGATCAAGCCCAGAGATGGGCCCCAAGATAGTCGGGGGCTGGAAGGGAGGAAGGCAAGGGAAAGAGGCTCCATTAGAAAAGTTAAAGGTGGCTTTAAATTTATAGCTGTAGCCTTTCTCTGGAGTTTTCTTGTGGATAAACCTGTCATAACTGGTTTATCATAACCGGTTTATCATAACCATATTCTTTCCAAATGTTACATTAATTGATATGACCTAACATTTTCTACTCATTTGAAATGTGAAGCCTTCCTTTTTGAAACAGTGAGGTTTAAATGGGAAATGCCAAAATTTTTTGGCATGTGGGCAATAGGGAAATATCTCCCAAATGGATGTCTGAGGTTGTGTGTGAAAAGATTGAAAATATATTTTCATTTTAAGTATGCAAAATAGAAATATGAGATATTTGGAGTCACGGTAGGATTTGTCAGCTGCAAGAGGCAAGTATTATTTAATACCAGTTATGAGTAAAATGAAATAATTTGTTATTCTCGACTTGTCTCGTTTGTTTTTTATCCAACATAAAATGATTCCACAAGCTTTCAGCAATTATTTTCTGTATTGATCCAGGTTAAGGAAATAAACTCCTTTCTGGTCTTTTGCTTTAAAACTAAAATGAAAGTGTTGGAGGTCTTAAGCACTTTTTCAGATACAAAAGAACATTTATATCAATGTAAGAATAAAGGAATAGATCTGAAATGTTGGTCAGCCAACTGTGTGTGTCGAAATTATTAGTGAAAATGGAAATCATGCAGTTTGTTGCTGCAAATGGGACAGACAAAGGGAAATCATGCTTTCTGTCAGAAATGTGAAATAAGATTGATACTGGATAGTATTCCATTATTTCAAGATGCCAACAGTTTTGACACTCCAATTGCAATTACCGGAGATAGTGGCTCAGCAAATTGAGACGGAAATTAGGTTTGATCGCATGAGAGAGAGCGAGCCATAAAGAGCCCTCCCTCCTCTTTTTTAAAGGCATGCAGATTTGCCAGTAAGCTTTTTCCTCAGGGGGAGGAGGGAAGGGGAATAAAAAAAAAAAAAAATCAGAGAAATCTCCGACACTATGGAAATTCAGGTGAGTTCATCACCTCCCTACAAATAATGTTGATAAACACGTTTGTTAATGTGGCCTGCTGTTCTATGTCACGTCTAATTTTCATCTAGGGCCAGGCTCAGGCTAGCTCCTTGTGTCCTGCCAACATATTCGGTCAACTCAAACAGCAATATAAATTTTTTTCTTCTACTTTAGAAACCATGATCTTGATGAATTTCTTTCCCTTGTTGACATATGGTGGTTTTATACAGTTCCTATAGAGATCTTTACAGTTATCTGTAAAATTTGTTTTTCAGAAATTTCTTTGGGGGGAGCTGGGAGGTTAATTCCATGGTTGAATCAAGAACAAATAAAGATGACATATATGGCAAGATACATTACGCCATTTCAAGTATTTAAGAATCTAAGTAAGCCTAGTACTTTGCACTGGGTCTTCAGAACTGATGCAAAGAAAAAAGGGATCCTTTTGACATCTCCCCCTGTAATATCTTGAAAGATATTTTAATTGTTTTGATACTGGCATTGGTAAAAATGAAATGTAAAGATAGAATGCAATGTTTGACGTGGAGAGCGGGAGAAACCCTGCAAGCCAAAAATAAAAGCTGAAGCAGATGCCATCCTTTCCAGGCCAGCTGAATTTAACACTCATTGCTATGTATTTAGGGAGGTTATTTTGTTAGACTCGCAAAAGTCTACCATACTGCCAAACAAAATAATAATCATTCAGTTGTCCAAAAAGATAAACATACAATATTAGAGGCATAAAAGCACATTGTTGCATAGTCGCATCTGAGCTGCTGCTGTTGTGGTTCTGTAACTCATATCATTTGCTGGTCAGTTGCTATATAAACACATTTTTGCACAGTATTTTAAAGTTTGAATTTAATGTCGTCTTTTAAACCTAAGTGTTGATGATAAACATCTAATATGTCTAACTACATGCTTAGATATATATGGTTAGCAAACAATTTCATGACTGTTTATTTCAAGCCAGGATTTATACATGAGGCTTGATTTCTTTTCATAAGTGAGCAGTGGATCTAAATCATGTAGAACTGGCAAATTCCCCTGCCTCAGATCACTGGTACCCTATGCAGATGTGGTGAACCTCCCCTGGGAGTCAGGTTTGTAATGGCCAAATTTCATCTCATTTTACTTAGTCTGTCATGCACTATTAATTATAGCTTTACAAGCACAGCCTTTCCTTAATGTGATACAGGATTTTAAAAGCTTATGCAATTAAATGGGCATACAACAATCAGCAGATACTACAGTTTAGAATAATAATATTTATTAACTTGTATAAATTACAGTGATTACAATCCAAGTAAATGTTACAGAAAACATGGAAAGCTCTGGCTCTGCCTCAGCTGCAGTGGTAAGGAGCTCCTGTGTCCCTGCCCTTCAAGAACTGGACCTCACTAACTTAGAGCAAATGTACTTCCCCAAGTAAACTGCCTGAGAAGTTTAAAAAAAAAAAAAAAAAAAAGAAGGAAAAAAATAAAGCGCTATTGCTGTGGGCCTCCTATTCTCAAGGTATAACTAGCAGAAACGGCGGATGGGCGTTACATCTGTCGTAATGTTGTTAGGTGAATGCAGCACATGATAGTGCTGAACCCAGGACAGTTTCTCTATTCTCTAACATCCTGCATATTCTTGGAAATGTGGGCCTCTGATCACCTCCCAGTACTACAAAAATAACTGTCTAATGAAAGAAGGAGGCTTTAAATGTCATTAGACATAACAGAAAGGTCATAATTACAGCAGAATGCTGTGTGGTCATGCAAGACGTCAAAGTCTGAGGTGGTTTTGCTGTAGCATTTATGTAGCCTCCAGGGACCATTATTCTTTAGGAATATTCAAATTCATGACGCTGCTAGCAACAACTGTCATCTCTGTCACCCTCTGTCATCTTGGCAGTGGGGGGACCTTGCAGATAGTTATCTTGAAGATTGAGAAGTGTGTGCAATTTTTGTATGAGAGTTTGGGGGGTGAATCTGCAGTCAGTGCCCTTTGTTCTTCTGACCACATATTTTTCTCTGTGAGGAGTTAAACTCTGATTTCTGAAGCAGCAGGCTGCTGTGGTGTGAGGTGGAAACAGAAATTTCATCTTTACCAGCAGTGAAAGCAGGCAGTACGATTCACTGCATAGAAGCAGCAATAGTAGGTTTTTGTCATACCAAGGCTGTGAGAGGGCTTCATTTGTCTTGGGAAGGAATTATGTTCAGAAGAGTGGTTGTGCAGTGTACCCTGCCGCTTTCAGAGTCTGTATCACTATAGAAGGGGGCAACTGCAGGTAATATCGACAAAAATAGGCGTGGTTTTGGTCACTGGAATTAAGTTAATTCCTTATAGATTCCAAAAGGCATGCTAATTGACCATCACAATAGTAATATGAAGAATTAGTTCTGAAACACAAGGTGTAAAGTACAGTTAAATTTATAATCAAATAAGTACACAGGATTCCAATACCTTAGGTACTCCGTTTACTTATAAGGTGACTTAACCTGTCTTCCCAGGATACAATTTTTTGTCCAAATGCTTGTGCAGTAGTTAAAGTATCAATCAAAAATTGCTGTAATTTGTGGTTCCAGCACAATCTAAAAATTACAGGGAATGAGCCGTTACATGTATGTATATAAAGAGACAGCTTTTGCAACTGTGTCAGGCTAACTCCTGCTTGTTGACCTTTATTGACCTTTCTGTGTCAGGGAGTTCCCTTTATAACCTTTTTCCATTTATCTGCCTGCCCACTGCAGTCCTTTTCTGAAGGACTAAGGGAGGTATTAAATGCCTCTCGAAAGCCATGGATAAACAGAATAGAGGTGATACAATAGAGGTGGATTTTCACCATCTTTAGATAAAGGAGGAGAGACTTGCAAGTGTATTTTAGGTTTTTTAATTTGTTAATCTAGGGTCTACTCTATTTAAAGAAAATTATCAGAACCTTACTAGGTAAGACTTATATACCATGTCAGTGGGAGGTTTGATTTAATGACCTCAGAAGCTCTTTTTTGGAGACGTTTCAGTGATATCTGACAATCTGCTCTAAAAATGACCAAATGAGTACCTTTACTATCATTATAGTACACCTGTAGGTTTCAAAAATATGCAGAAGGAATAAGTATATTCTAGACGGGAGGATTTATGAATAACTCTTAAGAAAATTATTACTGACAGATAGCATTAGGCATTTTTAGGCAACAGTCCTACCAAATGTTGGGTTCATTAGAGAAGTTTAAACATATGATTTCCTTTCCCATAAGGAAATAATTTTAAATGTCACATTTAATTTTTGTCATTATTGTCTCTTAACCTTGTATTGCTAGTAAAAAATGGGAATGCAAATGACCAAATTAGCAATTCATTAAAAAAAAAAAAAAAATCAGAAATTTCAGGACTTAATTCTATCTTTTTTGTGAAATAATTTCTTATTGGGGAAAAAAGTCATTAGTACACAAAAGCCAATTGTTATTGGAACAGAAAGGCCAAAGGCATTCCAGACACAACTATAGATGGTATCTATGCATGTGTGTTTGAGAGAAGGAGAATATTTGCAATAAGTGATTAAGAGACAAGATAGTTTATATTCAGAATGTCATGGGTCATAATTTTTTTCAGAATTGCTTAGCATTACCCATGTTCAAAACAGCCAAAATTGCAATGTGGGGAGCTACAGGTCAGCTTTGCTTTGGTCTTCCTGACCGTGAAAGAGAAGATTATAAGTGGGAGGATTCACATGAATTTACCAGGGGTAAAGCATGCCTGCCCAACTTGATTGCCTTCTCTGAAAAAGGACTGGATTTATGAACAAGAGGAGAGCAGAGATATCACTTGTCTTGACTTTAGCAAGGCATTTGACATGGTTTCCCACAATATTCTTGTATCCAAGTAAGGATATTCCAGTCTGGGTGGGTGGGCAACCAGATGGGTAAAAACTGGTTGTGTGATCGTGGTCAGAGGGTAGAGGTCAATGGATCAGACTCTATCTGGAGACTGATACCAAGTGGAACACTGCAGGGTCTGCATGGAAAACCTGTCCTGTTTAACATCTTTATTCACGACCTGCAACAGGTGAGGGATCACACTTATGTCAAGTTTGGAGATTAATGAAACTGGAGGGGAGGGGACGAGTTAATAGAGCAAAGGCAGGGCTGCCATCCAGAGAGACCTGGATAGGCTGGAGGAGTGGGCTGACTGGAACCTTACAAAATCCAACAAGGAGAAATGTGAAGTCTTGCACCCAGCAAGGAAGAAGCCCTTGTGAAAACAGCCTGAAGAGCAGCAGCTCTGCTGAAAAGGGTCTGGATGCCTTAGTGGACAGCAAACTGAACACAAGCCAGCAGTGTGCCTTGGCAGCAAAGTGGACTGACAGTATCATGGGCTGTGTTATAAGGAGCATAGCCAGTAGATCCAGAGACGTGGTTAGTCCCCTCTACTCAGCAGTCATTAGTCTGTGTCTACAGTACTGCATCCAGTTTTAGGTCCTACAATACAGGAAAGGCACTGATAAACTGGGGGATTTCAGTGAACAGCTCCCCAGATGGTCAGGGCTGGAGCACATACTATGTGAGGAGAGACTGTAGGAATGGGGCTTGTTCAACCTGGACAGGAAAAGGTTTAGCAGGACCTAACAGTAGCCCACTAGTACCTAGAGGAGGTCATCAAGGGCACAGAGGCAGGCTTTCCACAGAGGTCTATGGCAGGAGGAAGAGATACATACACAAATTGAAACAAGAGAGTTTCAGACCAGAGATAGAGAAAACGCGTCCATGTGAAGGAATGGAGCACGTGGCAGAGAGGTGGTTCAGCCTCCATCCTTGGAGGTTCTCAAGCCCTGATGGGATCGAGCCCTGAGCTACCTGGCCTGATCTCACAGCAGGCCCTGCTTTGAGCAGGAGCTTGGGCTAGATACCTCCCAAAGTCTCTTCCAACCTGAGTTTTCCTCATGTTTTGTGAAGATCTTAGGGTTTCTCATACCATAGGTTGGCAGAATTAAGATAGCGTTCCTCAATTTACAACTGCATATCTACAAAAGCTAGCAATTTAATTTTAATCTTAACCAAAATTCATGGCTCTGTAAAACTTCTTGGTTTTTCTGCACCTATGTATATCTTACACATAAGGTACCAAAATTGGCTCCCTAAATTAATTCAGAGCATGTTTCTATCTAAAAATTAGAATACCAATTGTAATAGATATTGTATGCTAAACTCCTCAATACAAACTTTTCATTTAAAATCTGCTTTCATTCATTTATTTCCAGGTTATTAAAATCTAGAGTTACCTGGTTTTCTCAGGTGGTCTTTTGTTTCTTTAGGCAGAAATTACATGAGCACTTCCAAAACACCCAGGCCATGGAAAGAAATATATATTGATTTATTCTGAAATTGAATGAACTACAATATACAGATGATATACAGAGATAAGAAAATTATGATTCCTCAGCATTCTGATTGGCTACTGATGATGTAATGGTGCATTATTAAGTGATAATTGTTTTATTATGGTGTTTACAAGGAGACAAATGGTTTGTGAATCAATGCACATGGAGACCGCAAAACAAGTTGCTTATTGATCCACAGGCTGTTTGAGTCAGTTTGCTGCTCAGAAGAGAAAACAAAACCAAAGTACTCCAGGGTGTATTCATAAGGATAATAATTTTGAAAGCACAGAGTCTGAATTTACATTCTAAATTGGCTCAACTCTGAAATATGCTTTGCTCTTTAAAATATTCAATTGAAACACACATACTGAGCCATGGAAAGCAAGTCATAGCATACCTTTCTCTGCCATTGACTTTCATCAGCCATGAGGTTGTGGGGGTTCAGTAAACTCTCATTTCCTTAAGTTGTCTCAGAAGTATACTTTGTCACTATTTCTACGACATATTAAAGTTAAAAATGCTTTGCTAAAAAGATCGGCCTTTTTGGAGACTGCAGACCTTTAAAAGTTGGTGAAATCAGATTAGTAGAGGGGCACATTTCCACTCTTTCAAATGGAATATTAAAGAGCATAAAATTGTTGGCCTACATAAACAGAGAGTGCTAGATCAGCCCTTTGGTCTCATGCACACAACTTCCACTAATTTCAAGAGTACTGCACTGGAATATTCTACCAATGTAATCTATCACTGGCTTTCTGATTTTGCAGATCAGTGTCTTTAAGAATTCATATTCACAGGCAAGTCACTGAAGCTTAATCAATGGCTATCCATCTGCTGAATAGGCAAAACCCCATTTACTAGGTACTGCAATTTAGCTTATATGTTGGAAATCCTTAGGAAAAAGCTTCAACAATGTCAGTTTAACTTGCAACTAAGATTAAAATAGGCAACACAGAAGTAGATATTGAGTTTAAGCAGGGCAATGTAGTGAATCGCCTTAACTCAGCAAAATGTTTGAGTCTTCATGGTTTAATAACACACTGAAAAAATCCCAAATCCCTCTTCTTTCCAAAGTCATATTACATTCTACATTGAAGAGAAAGTTTGTGTAAAACTAAGCCACCTGAAAGAGGAAAAGAGTTGAATGACGTTTTGTACCTGAGCATTTTTGGTAGAATAGAAATATTTTTATTCAAGGCTAAGGAGTAGTTGTGTTCCTTTGATGTCTGTTTTTTTCTTTAATAAGAATTGCTCACACATTTGAGGGCCTTTGCAAACTGATGCCTGCTTGTGTTCAACAGCTTGATCTTTTTGCATGCGTTGTGTAGGGACTATTACAAAAAATATGGTCTATTGAAATGTCTTATTCTGTTTCCTTTAGAGATGTTTTTAATCTAAGCACAATGTCAAGGAAGGTATTAGCAGATAATTCTAAAGTAACAGTTAAGAAAAAATACAAACTTTTAGCAACTAAATGATAAATATCTTGGGTTTGATTGTATATAAATACAAGGTGGGGCTTTATAAGATGCAGATAATCTCACAAATGTGTCTTCTGTACCCAAAACAGGCAGGATTTGAATGGCATGATCATGTACTGGTCATTATCTCCTGCAAACCCCTCACTGCAATCAGCAGGAATTTTAGGAAGCTTAAATAGACAATATAAAGCTGTAAATTTCAATACGAGATGGTAACTTGATTTTTTGCATCCTGACACTTGTGTATGAAGTCCAAAGCATGAATAATTTTACTCTAGAGTCTCTTAATTATTCATGTGCATAAGCATTTTCAGGATTGAACCTTTGCTTTCATTTTTATAGCTTTTGGTTTTTAACATATCGGTCAAACCTAGTATAATAATTCCAACTTTTTGCTTCCTAGTGAAAAATCAAATGTTAAATATTACTTTATTTCAGTTTATTTTACTTCAGCATTTTATTTATTTTTGTTTTATTTAAAGCTGTATGAGCAATGCTACAAGAATACTAAAGACTCTTTGATATGTTTAGACCAATTTGCAGAAAAAATAACCCAATTAGGGAAACTTTTCTAACAGTCTAACAATTCTAAGTTTTGGCTCATAAATATAGTCTTCCACTACCTGGTCTTAGGAAAATTACTGTTCTCATAGAACAGAGGGAGTAATAGTGAATTGTACTGGGCTAAGAGCTATGGGATTAAAAATATTTTCTTAGAAAGGGAAAAAGAAAAAAAGAATCGCCAGTGCTACATCCTTTGCCAGCGTAGTCACTGTCGGATTTTCTCTGGTCTGTTGTACAACTGCTTCAAATCTAATACTCCTGCCATAACATAACACACAGTCAGCCTGCCTCTTCCTCTTCCCCTTTGAATTTCAGAAGTGTTGGAAGTCTTGACTGTCTCTGCTAGTAGAACAACTTCTTGTCTCCACTGGTGCTTTTTTGTCTCCACCTGCAATGCTGATTTAGAGCCTCTTTCTGAGAAGACAATTAACAACATCTTAAACAAGGCCTGAGCATTTACCTAAAGTCAAACACCTTGTTGTATGTTTTTAGAAAGACAGCTGGCCTTGGCATATTCTTAGCTGTTTTCCTAAATCAAAACTTAAGTTCTTCCCATCTTAAGTCAGGTATAGTAGATATTGCACTGTATCTTCACATTATCTTCATTTTCTTAACATCACTGTTTCTGGAAGTCCCTAATTTATTCACCCTGTGACCAAAGGAGACTGAACTTTTTCTCCACAACAGTATCCACAGTGACCTTCCATGCATCTCTTCCTCACTGAAAATCTGATTAACCTCTTAACAAACCATACGTTGTAAACAGGTCATTACTGTGTCCTGGCTCAGACTGCCCTCTTGCCCACTATCCCACACATGCAGTTCCTGTGGAGAACAGCTATCGTACCTGTGTTAGCCTTCAGCACCTTGTACAAGGATCACACACGTAGCTCTTTGAAACTATGCTTGCAGACAGGAAGGCCCATTTTGATATCCAAGGGAGGAGTGTGTGTTGAAAGCTGACTGCCACTTGCTGAGAAGGAATGTTTGGGGGAACATATATTTGTACAGTTTGTTTGTAATCACAGGTACCTCTTAGATTTGCAGTCAAAGGCACTGGACCAGGGTGAGTCACAAGGTGTCAACTATGTATATATAATCCTTTTATAGAATCACAAAATGACAGAATGGTTGAGGTTAGTAGGCACATCTGGAGATCATCTAGTCATCCTCCCTGCTAAAGCAGGGTCAAATAGGGCAGTTTGTTTAGGGTAATATCCAAATGGGTGTTGAATATCTCCAAGAATGGAAAATTCACAGCCTCTTTAGGCAGCATGTTCCAGTGTTCAACCACATCCGGGGAAAAAAGCTTTTTCTGATATTTAAATAGAATGTCTTTTATTTTGGTTTGTGCCTGCCATCTCTTGTTCTTTCACTGGATACCACTGAGCTCCATCTGGCTTAGACTTCACTGCTTGTGAATAAGGAATTGATAGGAAGACTAGAAAAGGTCTATTGATTATTTATTATTTAAGTCAGCAAAAGGACAGTTTTTCAGGCTGATGAATAGGCAGAGGTCAACTACAGTAGTGAGAAATAGACATTGAAATGAATGTACAGGACTTTCTGGCACCCACATTGCCTGTGTTCTGCTTGGTAAGGACCAACTCAAGAGCGGAAAATAGATTCTACTATGTGGTTATGTCCTTACTGAATTATTTGGCAAGGTGTAAAGATCTGGTTTACAAACCTCTATGACCCCAGGTGCGTGGTTAGAAAGCCAATTCTTTTTGTTAAATAAAAGCCTTTGCTACCAGACTAAGCCATAAACTTGTAAAAACTATTTGTTATGCTGCTTTCTTCACCCACCTGTGGACTGTGTTCTCTGAAACATAATCCTGCAGAAACATTTTTATCAGATTATTGCCTGCCTTCCTTGAGACATGGCCAAAATACCTCTGCTCCTCTGCTATTCCATCAGTAGTACACCAATTGTACCCAGCTTTTGAAGCATTTTCTCATTGATCTTTCCTCCTTCAAGAACATGTGGAGAAGTTGCTAATAGCGTCATGTTTCTAAAGGCTTCAGCTGACACCAGTTCTGACGTTTGTAAAGCGAATGACACGCGTTCATGGGTATAATATTTTAGAGTCCCAGTAACTGTATGACTTGCAGTATTCTCTATTCTCCCCCCTACAACAGACTTTTGTAATATTAATAAAAATCACAGGATCCCAAGATATGCTCAGTAGAGATATTTTGCTGAAACTTGAGGTATAATACTATGCTTTTTAATTCTTTTATCAAAAATAAAGATCCAATCAGGAAGGACTAAATTTTTGTGGAAAATGAATTATTGTCAGAGTTAATCAGGAAAAATCATTCAGCAAAATTATTCAATTCAGTTTCAGGTTTTCCCCACCCTGGGCACAAACTGAACATGAAAAAGTGAATAATGGCATCTTATGTGATTTTTGGATGGAAATAACTGTCTATAGATTGATTATGATCAGAATATTAGGACATTCAACATTCAAATCGCATTTGTTTTGTTTACTACGTGTTTTGGACTGATCACAACACATTTGAGTCCAACATTGTCCCTGTTTCTAATTACCTTACCTCATGAAGTAATGGTAATAGCACTAAGCTTGAACCGTTTGACACTCCAGCATATCACATGGTATTCAGAAATGCATCCATTCAGAAATTCACCCATTACATTAATACATTATTATTTATTTCTAAATCATTAAGCATAATGTGATTTTTTATGCAGGTTTACAGATACATCAGTAAGTAGTAATGACTGTTATTTCACTTGAGCATATGCTTGGAAAGTTTTGGGGTGTATCAAGCTTTTATAACATGACAAACCTATATTTTTAGTGGGTGGGAAAATCAGAGGCAGAATTTTTGAGACCTGTCAATTGAAAATAACTGGTTTATGAAAACTCTTAGGAAAACTGTTGAACACTTACAATTTTTAACTAGGCTTAATGCCTAGTCTCACTTGACAAATTTTTGTGGTCATGTTTGGTATCCATTCCTTTCTTTCTCTTAGAGATTTTGGTGGTATGTTTCAGCTTTTAAATATTAATTTGCAGTCTCCATAATTCTTAACATTTTATATACTCTAAATGGCAAATTAGATCCACAGTGATGGAGGTTTCTCCTCTGAATCCATGTAGTATTCATTATGAAATCAGCCCAACTATGACTCAGTTATAATTTCTTTACACATTTTTCTCAAAGATGCACTGTTATATCTTGTACTGGTTCAACTCAGTGTGTTGTCTGAAATTGCTGTTGACTAAGGCATCATATACAGGTGTGGTAAAGAACTGCTTATATAAACTGGATAATTTTAACACAGCAGTTTTACATTTATCTTTCTTAAATTCACTGTATTCTTTTTCTCTTCAATGCCATACTTGAAATTCTTTCTCAGCTCACCTCGTAGAAAACCTGTAGCAAGTGTTAATCACGTTAAGCATAATAATTATTGGTTTTCACTCAAGAATTCAAGCACCCCCTTTATAGTAACCTCCAAAAAAAAGAAGACTTGAGATATGAAATTCTTGAGAACACTGAAGAGCAGCACAATATACTGTGTCTCAGTCTCTTAGATCAGACTCTACTTCCTTTACTTCAAATAATTTTCCAGATTAATTTTTTGAATAAACAGTGTAAGAATATTAATAATTTAGAAGTTGCATATGCTCTGTAGGCAAAAAATAGGAATAGATGGGATAACTCTGCATATGGACTGGAAAGTGGAATAATACTTGATGTTGAGTTGAACGAGACAAAAACCTTTCTCTCTATATAACTATACCTACAGACATACATATACATATATGTATGTATGTATGCATGCATTTTTTTCTTCCAGCAGGTACATTTAAGTTAGGTTCCCATGAAGGTTTCTGTAACATACTCCTTTTTTATTTTCAGACCTGCTTGTCTCTCTTGTATGTTTAGCAAGTTGTGAGCTACATCGATTGCAGCAGGCTCTTTCCCAGAGAATTGCACTGAGTTTCAGCAGCAGCAGAACACTATTTTAGTACCGTGCCCTGTGACTGGGAGGGAGAGAGGGGGAGAAGCCATGGCTGAAATGCATCTGCAAGGGCTCTTTTATCACCTCTGTAGCACAAATGTTAATTCAAGCCATTTTGTACCAGCTGGAAATCTGGCCTCTGATTACACTGCTTGCCCAAATGCTTTTGCAAAATGGATAAAGTTTCTGAATTTCTGGTTTAAATTAAGATTTCCTTCCCCTGCCATTTTTATTGTAAGCGGAATGCAGAATATAGTGTACTTGGAAAGGTGCTATACAGAGGACCGCCCCCCCAGAATGTTTTATGCATGCTGATGACTTCCACAAGGCAGAAACAAGTAACTTAAACAATACAATAAATTTTACTGAGACATAGATACAGGTCTTTTCTGGCTTGTCTATAAAGTGAAAAATATGGAATGATTTGCTTCCCCTTTAAGGAGGTTATTAGCTTGCTTGTATCTACCAAAGGAATAGAGGTGCACACAGTCTCCCATTATTCACCGGGTTTTTAATCTTGATCCCTGGCTTCTGTGATAAGTTATTGCTGGGGACTGAAATTGCTTGGGGAGTGATGCAGGTGCCTGAGGGCCAGCAAGTGGCTCTGTTATGAGAACTGGCTCTAATGATTAATGGTAGGATGCAGTGCACTACTGCTGACTTCATTGGGAAATACAACATTGTTAATTTTATCATTATAAACTCCCAGCACTGCAAGAGAATGTGTCTGCCTCCAGGATGGTGAATTTGATAAGAAGGCTTTTCTGATAAGATATCTCGTACTCCCAGGGAAAAGCATTCATGTTTAATCAGGGAGTATTTAACTTGCAATCCAAATGTTACCAAGTAATATGTACAGGTCATTTTAAATTTGTGCTCTGCAGTTCAGGTCATAACATTATAAATGAGTTTGTATACACACTGAAGAAAGAATCAATATAGCACTGCTCTTTACAAAGACCGTCATAAGCCAGAGAAACTAAATATTTTTTCACTTGAAAAGGGGACAGACTTTTTAATGATTAGTAATACTACAAGCAGATAAATACACATACACTGAGAACATTCTGTAAAGTACTTGGTAACTTTTGCTCTTGCTGATGTCAGTGTCTGTGATTTCAAAGCAAACCACTGAGGACAAGAGGGATTGCATGCTCTCCCTATTGAATACATAAAACAGTCATAGGACTAGTATGCAGCATTAAGAATCATAGAATCATAGAATCATACAGGTTGGAAAAGACCTCTAAGATCATCGTGTCCAACTGTCAACCCAACACCACCATGCCCACTACACCATGTCCCTAAGGGCCTCATCTACACGTCTTTTAAATACCTCCAGGGATGGTGACTCCACCACTTTCCTGGGCAGCCTGTTCCAAGGCCTGACCTTGAAAAAAGAAAAGACTATAGTCCTTAGCATGCCACCTTTTTTAGGTGTTTGTGGGATCAACATATACACTGCTGACTTGCAGAGACGTTTGTACTGTTTTTGTCTGGGATAGAGTTAATTTTCTTCACAGTACCTTGTATGGTGCTGTATTTTGGATTTGTCATGAAAACAGTGTTGGTAACACACCCGTATTTTAGTTATTGCTGAGCAGTGCTTATACAGCGTCAAGGCCTTTTCTGTTTCTCACGCTGTCCCACCAGCGAATAGGCTGGGGGTGCACAAGAAGTTGGGAGGGGACACCACTGACTCCAACTGACTAAAGGGATATTTCATAATACATGACATCGTGCTTGGCAATAAAAGCCCCAGGGAAGGAGGAGGAAGGGGTATGTTCCCCAAAGATGAAATTCCTCTTCCATCTCAGTAAATACCTAACTTATATCAAGGATTTTGTCCAGTCTTGGCTCAGCCTCACCTTAAGCGTTCCTACATCTTCGCTACTCTTTACAGTATCTTCACCCCAGTTTAGATCTGTACCTTTCCTTCCATGCCCTCATCTCCCACACCTCCCCAAGTACCTCATACCATCCTAGCTACTTTTTTGTTTCCAAAAGCTGTTGAATGATCAGTATTTTGTTCATTCAGCTTGTGTTACATGTCTTTCTCCTATGTATTGTTTTTTTTTTTTCTCTCTTTAAATTAAAATTCTTCAGATTATGGTCCTTCTGCCTTTTTACAATGCCTGGAACAGTTTGGCTGTTATTTAATAGCTTGTTAGGCCATGCTAATACATATGATGAAGACTTTATCAAATTTTCCATGAAGGTAATATCAACAGTTATAAAAAAAATTTTGAAATAGTGAAGAAGTTTGTCTTTTCATGAAAGATATCCCGTCTAGGAGTTATGACATAAAGCAGAGAACAGCATTTGAACGTAATAAGGTGATTTTTGTGGAAAACTTAATAGGGTAGTGTGACTTAGTAGGTCATTTTAAAACTAGGATTACTTGTCTTGAAACTGGAATAGCTTTATAAAACTGAATGCAGAATGTCTTGCATTGTGACTCATATTCTCTATGTACTATTTTAATCATTTGATCTGACTCTAACAAAATAGATTTTGTTAATAATGTAGATATTGCACTTGCCTTTTGTTTGAATGCAAACTACTTTGTTGTGACTCATTTTGTAACCTTGTCACACTTTTCAAGTGATGTATTTGGTACATGGATGGGGAAAGCTGTGGAAACTTGAGAGTCCTGTCATTCAGTGGACCAACTGAACAAAACACTAGAGCGAGAAGAACATGTCTGGTTCTTCCATTCTGGTTTAGACCTATAGCAAGAGTTTCTTTTGTGAGCGAAAATTTTGACATATCAGTACTGAAACAAGTATGGTTACCTACTGATAACCAAGAAATCAAAATTATAGCTAACAAATTCCGAAGCTTAGGTTTTGCCATTTCAGGTTGTTTTATAAGCTCTAAGCTAAATGCTGCAACACTTCCTGACTTTACATCCTCTGGAAGAGGGAGGAATGGCAGGTTGATGTCTAACTCCAGTATTCATAACACAGAAGTAATGGCAGCTGGTAGTATCAGCTTAAGTTAAGTGGATGATATAGTAAAAGCATGTAGCTAAGTGGATAATGGGAATGCCATCCTGAATCTCCGGAGAGAATGGTAATCCATAGCAATCGGGATGACTCAGAGGCACAGAAGAAGTGCTTAGATGACTTGGATGTTAATATGTGCAGACAGAAACTGCTGTGCACTTTTCCTGATAGCCCTGAGACTGTTGTATTATCTGTGTTGTATATGCATCTGTTTGTCAGCCTTGGAGTATCCTTTGGCGCATTGTTGGAAATGCAATTTGTGCACTTGCACAAAAGAACTTCATGGTTTAGTAAATGAGTAGCGGAAAGAGACAGCTGACTACTTGAGAGGTGAATCTCAAAAAGCTGAAGCTTTAGAAGTCATCACAGGAAGAAAGAGTTGATGTAGGTTTGAAAAGGGAACATGTGCTGAACTAGACCAGATTTCAAATTGCCTAACAACTTGTGCAAAAATAAACACTAGTGCCTTGTGACTGTAAGCAATCGTACCTGATCAAAACAGTGGGAGTGTTTTAAACTCATTTTTCACTGGTATAATACTATACAATATACAGAGCCATTGAAACTCAGGATGAGATTCTGTGCTCAGTTACTTGTACCTTAGTCTCCTACAGACATTAGAAGGATTTTTTTCCTCCAGTGTGTACTTGGCTATATGTATTCTGTTTGTTTTTCTCCCTTCCTCTGAAGCAATAAAAATCAGCCATGGCTGGAAACAGAACACCAGATAGGATAGGAAAGTGCTTTGAAGCAATACAGAGAATCCTGTACCCTCAGTGTCTGAGGTCAGGAATGAAGGCTTGTTTGGGTTTGGAGGGTGATTTTATTTTGTTCTCCTCTTCTTACCCTCCTTCCTGCCCCCATCCCCAACACCAGTCATATTGTCAGAGCCCTTTGAGAGAGATTTATTCTTATGGAAGGTGGAGAGTAGTTTAAGAGCTGACTTCATTTAGATCTATATCTCTCCCTCAGAGTGTGTCTAGTGTCCTTAAGAAGAAAGTAGTAAAGTGATGTTTACCTCTGACAGCTTTATTAAGAGATTAAACATTAACTTTTATGTGATTCTTAAGAAACTGATGAGCTAGAGAGCCACTAGTCCCTCAAAAAGGCTGTTCCCTGATGTGGTTAGGGCTGCACTGGTTGTACAGTGCAGGCTCGTGCAGTGCTCAGGGCAGACCTGTGCTGGGTGGAAGGCCTTCCAAACGCCTTGACACCAGGAATATAATCAAAGACAAGTGTGCTGGCATAAAAAAGGCCTGGATGTAGTAAAGACAGACTGAGGTAAATCTGAACCATGTCGATGTGCTTCGTTTCTCTGCTAAAAAGTTTGTCTCTTTTAGGTTTAACTTGAAGCCTAACAAATGAGAATCTGAGCAGAATACGTTGATTAATATTGAAGTTCTAGCTTGACTGAACTATGATCCTGTTTTGGGAATTAAGGCAGGCTGCAACCACCACATCACCTCAGGCAGTAAGGAGTATCTGTCCTTATCACTTACTACTCACTATGTGCTCAGATATCCAAATCATTCTTGGTTATTTCACAGCAGCTGAGCTGCAGTACTTTTCCTCTTTCACAAATATGAGGAAGAACAACTTCGGTTGAACCCATTCATTTAGGCTAATGCATTTAGAGGTGTTTTCTGCTGTAGGCTAGGAGTATGAAAACAGCACAGCTCAAGCAGTGAATTGTAACTAAATGATGCATCCTGACCCTCTAGTCTTTCTGGCTATGCCATGTTACTTAGTCTTCTGAGGACTAAAGTTTTTAGGAATAAGAGGATATTTGGATGAAACATGACAGATGATTGGAGTGGATGGTCAGTTTTCCCTCTCTAAAACAAAGCTTTACAAAAATCTACATATCTCTACACGGCATGTAACCCAGTACAAGTACTGCTGTCCTTGTAGTGTGACATGCATATGTACATTGTACTTCTGATACATGGTTGACAGGTCTAAGAGAGACAAAGGTCTTATATTAGCACCACAGACTCCTTGGGTCCCAGTGTATAATGGCAACATTTCATCTTGAAGGTGCCCAGACTACAGTGTTCCTTGTTTAAACAAAAGAACCAATTCTCTTGTAGCCCGCTTTTCCCATATCTACTTGCAAAATGCATATCTGACAAAACACTACTATTATATGTAACCCTTTCCAAAAGACAGAAAATGCCACCAAAATAGTAATAATCCTTCCCCACCACTACCAAACTGTGCACTCTGATTTTTGAGAGAGGGAAGAGCAGAACTTTTTGAAGATTTCGTAGGCAACATCTAAATTCATCCTGGATATAGTATTCCACTGTGGTTCTGGGGCCTTGCTGTGCTATTTGAAATACCATTCTTCTCCTTATTTTCCTATATGTTATTGTTTGATCTTATCAATTATATCTTCTACCTACCTCAGGAAAGCTCTTGATGGTATAAAACATAGCTTAGAGTTTTTACCCTAGCAGACTTTATTGAATAGTCTGTTCGGGTGTCAGAGTAGTTAGGAAGTGATGCACTTTTCAGTAGAAACAAACTTGATCCAATTTAGAAGAGACAATATATATTGAAATACAATTTCAAAGCCCGCTTGGATCATGAAGGCCACGTTCTTTGCCAGCTCAAGTATTCATGTACAGTTGACTAGCACAGGTAGGAATAATGGCACAAAGTGTACGGCAGTGGAGATTCAAACTGTGAATTTCTGCTAAAAGAGAGAATCTGTATTTTTGTGAAACACTTAGATTTGATATGAATGCTGAGAAATAGAAGCATGCATCCACCTCAAAGTAGTCACAGACTTACCCTATTCTTGTCAGTCAGGCTTTGTGATCTATAAGAGCAGTTTTCTTGTAGTCTTTTACACATTGGTAGTTACTGTAGCTATGCATGAACAGGAGTATGAAAAAGGAGCAAGACATGGAATGGAGGTTTTTTCTTTTTCTCTCGGAGATAACAGTGTGAAGCCAGGAGGCTGTTCTCTGCTCTGTGACATGTGTGTTCTGGGCTGATGTGTTTTCACATAGAAGTTGCAGAATGACAAACTGAGGCAACATTAGGATTTTGCTGTTCCATACCCTGTGGTGTATGAAAAATAGTCCAGTTATTGACATAAATAGGCTTCCATTTTCTACTCTATTGCTCGAAAAGCCCTTACATCTCTCAAGGCATCTTCTCATCCGGAGTTCTTCATAGAAAATGGAGAAAAATCATTGCTTCTAGGTTGTGATTCCTCTGACCTATTATAGATGTCCCTCTCTGGACAAGATGATCTATGCTCTAGTAGAAGTGTCAGTTGCCTTCCACTGGTTATGCAAGGCTAACTAACTGAGATGTCACCATCTACTTTGTGAGCACCTTAGATTAGGCAAGATGAATCCCCTTGTGACTGAGTAATACGCTATGAGTCAACATAGAGCTGCTTCTAGCAGTGGGAGGAACACAGGTGTTGGGCTTTTCAAGTGCTAGTTAACTCCGTATATCAGTGTGTCCCTGGAGGCATTTGTTGTCTTGCCTTCTTACATACTTAGGATCATTGCCAAGAGTTGCACTGCTTTGTTTTTCGACTCCCATAGTGACAGTAGCTATATAGTGCAGCATCCAGCCTAAAGTCTTGTTTGCAGAGGCTTGTTCGTGAACTTAGGACAAAACTTACTTGCCCTGTCAGCATCCTCTGCACTGCTGAGTGTTTAGAAGCAAATGTGATAAAGAAAGTAGAAATGCAATTAACAAAGACCAATAGATACAAAAGCCCAGAGCCAGTTTTAGCTACTGTTTGTCGATCTAGGCTGCCATCGTACCAATGCTGAGACATAAAGTTATTGCAAAGTCAATAGTAGTGGCATGGCTTTCAGTAATGATTTCAAGTCAGTCGTGATATGCTGCGGAAAGTACTGCAGTTGGTTTGTAGTGTTCATCCTTGCCGTAAGAAGTTTTGAAGTAGAGTCTTTTCTCCTTGTTCCAGTGACATATGCTGCCTGAAAGCTTTGTAGCCTGCCAATGTAGGCCACACATCTCATTGTCTGCTTTATCCACAAAGAAGGTTTTTTTTTTTTTAAAAAAAAAAAAAGTCTTGACCACAATGCATGTGCCTCTTTGGATGGAACTAACCAATTTACTTTTCACCAGTAACCATAGAGATTTGTCAAACCCTAGCCTAAGGGCAATTGCTGCCCTTTATGGAGACCCCCTTGTATTTTCCTACAATATTTTGAAGATTTTTAGAAAAGAGTGAGTTTCCACTTTCGGTTTCTAGTGCTGAAATATTAGGGTAATCCTTGTCATACATTGTGACTACCCTATGAAGATTAGACAGTCTTTAAACAAAAATCAGAGATCATCTGGGTGTATGTTAATGTTAATGCCCTACAGTGGAGCTGAAGCTCTCTAAACAGTAACGAAGTTGGAAAGCATCTGTAAGGAGCACCAAGGACCTTGTGGCCTGAGGGCTTAAAGTTTACACTTTGTGTATCCCAAACACCATTTAGTGTTTTATAATATTTACAGTGCTTCTGGTGTGCAGGAGATATTCAGTCTCCCAAGGCTCTGTTCAGTATTCTTTAAAAATGTCTTGAGAACTATTATCATCTACTTATCAGGGTTCTGCAAACAATATCCCTGTTGTTTAGGTTGCTGAAATACTTTTTGAAAAGTCCAGCACTGTGACAGAAGAGAACTGTGCGTGGGTCTTCTGTAATGATTAAGGAAAGGCGCAGAAGAGAAAGAGAATCTTGTAGGTTATATGTGATTCTTTTTTCAATGTTTTGTTGCTCCATAAAAATACAAAGGCTGAGGTAATCCTTGATATGAAAAATGTAAAGGCTGAGAAAAGAAGAGCTGCATAAAGGAAAAGAAGGTGTTTTTTGATACAGAAAATTCAGTGTAGTATTAGTGCTAGTGGTGTGATTTATACTTTACCACAGAATCACCAGAAATAAGAAGGATCTTTTAATACTGTAATACGCTTTCCACAATAGCAGAAGGAGTTCTCACGACAGAGGTTGGGTCAAGGAAATGTATTTAAGGGTGGAAAAGCAAACTGCTTATTTGCACTGAAGATGGAGGCCAAGTTGGACATCAAGGCTTTCTGTTAAGCTAAAAGTACGTGCCAGGCTTTTTTATTATTTCACTCATTAAAATTTATGGAGGTAATGTTTAACCACATTCACAGTCACAACAGAGGGCCATATAAACAAGGATCTGCCTCCTTGGCAGAGACGTTTGGGGATGTGACTGGAAAATACTGAACACCAATTGTGGGGAATCTCCTTTCTTCAATTCAGCAGTTTTGGAGACTGGTGTGCTTACCAGCTAGTCCCACACCTGAATGCCTTGTAGAGGCCAAAGGAATGCAGTTCTTGGTTACCTCACTAATTTCACTGAACCTGTTTCAATGAAGGGTACCAGTAAGTCCAGTCCTGTTCACAGAGTTCTTATTTCCAATCCTTTGAAATTGGGTGGAACTAAATGTAGAAGGAGAGGGAAACCCAGTGTTAGAAATTTTTGCTATTAAAACAAAAAAAACCCACAACCTCCATACTTGGCCATAATAAGCATAAGGTAAATAGGTTGATCCGAGATTGCAAACTACAAATAAAAGAATAAGTGATACTTATTCCTTGCCCGTTCCTGTTTAAAAATCAGTTGACTGTTGGGAAGAATTGGATACATCAGGAGAAAATGTCAAGAGCCCTGCCTCCAGACTATGGCTTTTGGGTTTTCTGCTGTAGGCTTTAAAATTAGCTCTGGGTAGGATATCTTCAGTTGAGGCGAGTGAATCTGGTCAGCATGAAAAAAAAATTGAGCTTTTTTGAGAGGATGGATTGACTCATGACCAAAATAGTAGCTTTGATTTCATAGTGTTTTGTGGCATTTCTGCTTAATTCTTTTCATTTCAGAGAGTCTTGTTTCTTAAGGTGTCTTATCTAATCATGACTTTTAACTATTATGATGAATAAGATCCATTCTGAATGCATCAGCCTATTTCAGTCAAGTCTGATGGAGAATTAATAGTTTAAACATATTCACTTCTTGAAAGTAGCTGCTAGCATCGAGAATTAGTTCCCCTTCTCCTTCCCTTCCCCCATAGCAAAATTTCCATCAAAGTTTCAGAGTTTACACTGTATTCAATTTCAATAAAATCCCATCACAAAATAGAAATCTATAGGAAACCAGCTTTATTAACTCTCCTGTGCACTCAACTATTTCCTTTAAAAAGAAACAAAGACAACCTCTAAAAAGACCTTGAAACGTTAGAGGTAACTCGCCCACACTTCCCTGGAACTGTACCTGGACTACCAGTAAAATTACTTTCTTGCTTTACCTGATCACTCTTCTGTCTGCTGAGAAGGATAAAGGTGTGCAAGAGAAGTTGCCACAGCAAAATTCCCAAGCTGACCTTTATCTTTTTCTTTTTCTTTCTTCTTTTTTTTTTTTTTTTCTTCCCTTCTTTCCTAGCATATATAATCACTCTGCTTCCAGGCTGCAAAAGCCAAATGCTTCTCCCTGTCATTGGCCCAGGATTTAACATTTATCTTTTCTCTGGAAACCTTTTTCCCCTTTGCTGAATTTGGAGCCAGCGTAGCTTAATCTCTTTTAAACTCAAATCTATGCGAAGTGCAAGTGAGAACACAGGTGTGAGTGGAGCTCTGGCTTAAAATAGCAAACAGTAGTAAAAGTAGCTGCTGTTCATTTGGGAGAAGATAACAAATGAGACCTCCCAGGAGTCAGCACTGCGACTTCACACTGTTTCTCATCTATATAAATGATCTAAATAGAGATAGCAATGGTAAACAAGCAAATTCTACTGATAGCAAAAGTATCAGGGAGTAATAAGCCCAGAGCAAACACCAGAGCGTTCAGGGGATTTTGATCTACTACATCTGCAAATGCATAATTGTCAGTCTTTCCTGAAAAAAATAACAGCATAAGATAATAAACACAAATAAATGTGACTGAGCAGCAATATGTTGTACAGATATTTTAGCAAAGACCTTGAAATAAAAAAACAGAACTGTGATTTGAACTTTAAAATGTAACTGAAGTCCTAAGGTGCTAAGCGAGCCAGGGTAACACAGCAAATTGCTATAAAATACTCAGGTTTGAAGGGCTATTGTTTGTAAAGTTGCACCATTATAAATAGGACCTTTCTGAATATGAGCACCCTTGTGATGAAACAGCCTGTCAAAATTAAATGAAAGTTTCCTTTCCTTAAGTTTGTTTATTTTTTGCCTGGGGTTTAATTTATTTACACTATTTTGATCAAAACATTAAAACCAATTTAGACAACCGTGAACTAAAGATTGTTCATCAAATAACAATATTTTGCTCCTGTGGTTTTTTTGTTTTTATCTCTTTTATAATGCTACGAGATGAGTAAGTATATTCTGATGACCTTCACGATGCTGCTTCTTATTTTAAATGTCTCTATAAGCTCTGTCTCATAAGCAGATGTTTTCCTGATCATTTCCCTTTTACTCTGCTGCCCTTCCTCTATTCCTGTTGTATGTTTTTTTGTGAAGGGTGGGCAAAATGAAACTCGATGGTTAAAGCATCCAAGAATACTAGCATCTAGAAGACTTTAGTTAGAATTATTGCATGGCACCAAATCATATGAAGATATATTGCATGATCTTAAGAAATGCTGTCTGGATCATGGAGTATGTGAACAGATGGGTAAAAGAAAACAAATCTACACATATACTTTTTGTGAGGGACAGATGCAAGGTGTTTATTTCGGAAGCAGAAGGGATACCAAGCTCCAAGATTATTTTATACTCTGCATTTGTAATCTGAAAGTGGGTGAGGCTCTTGGATGTCTGAACAAAAATCAGACTTCAGAACAAGAGAATTCTGTGGATTTCTGGTCAGGAAGAGAGAAGCCTGAGCATGCTGGCCAACAGAGCTGGAAGAGAAAGGGAAGCAAGTAAAATATAATTTTGCTGAATATCAAAGTATTGATCTGCTGATATTGCAAGATTTTTTTTTTTTTTTTTAAATATTTCAGACGCTCCCCTCCAGGATGAAGGCTGTCCCTGTTTGATACAGTGAGGAAAATTCTAAGCAACTGTAGAAGCCCTTTGCCAGGGAGTAGCCCTGGTGCAGTTACCCACAGTGCCAGGGAACAAAATGTGATGCAAAGGAGGTTTTGGGATTTTGGTTGGTTTGTTTGGGGTTTTTTGGGGGGAAGAGGGGTGGTGGTGTTTTTTTGTGGGTTTTCTTCCACAGATACCTTGTTCTTGACAACCCTCTCTGCCTTTTGGCATTATAATACAATGCATTTTAAGCATTACTATTACTGAAGAAACTTCTCTACTTCAGTTGACAGCATGTCTTCTCCCTTGCGTGCTTGCGATACTTTAACTGCTGTTTGGTACTTTTCGTGTAGTATTTCATCCTGTAGATCACCTTTGTATTACTCTGCATTCCCTCTTACCCTCCCATCTCTGATCTGCTCTCAAGAGCTCTGCTTGGTTTGATGTGCTCAGAAAGCCCATCTAGCACCCTCACTTTGTGTGTTGCCGTGGAAATCTATAGCATAATGTAAATAACTAATAATGACATGGTACTGGGGAGATAATTTTAACACAAACTTAACGAAAGCAATATTGGAAATGATAGTTACCTGAAAATGACTTTATCAAAACCAATTAGGTGTTACAGTGTATGTTAGAATCAGGTTCTTGAGTTTGCCTTTATGTAATCAACTATTAAGATTTTATTCTCATCGGTGGCATTAGTGGTTTTGGCAAGCCTTGACACCTCCCTTTGTACAGCAACTATGAAGAACAACTAACAGCTATTTTGGCAGTAAATTACTGGTAGCCGTGAGAGACCTGAAGATTGAGAAAACAGCCAGTTGTCAGGGGACAAGAAAAAAAAATATTTAAAGAAAATACATATGTTTAAAACTTTTAAAATACTGTTATTTTTGGACCTTTCAGGCTATTCAGTTTTCCTGAATAGAAGACATTTCTTATTTATTTGTATTACAGTTGTGTCTGAGTTACTGTCATGGACCAATGCCCTGTTGTGCTAGGAACTCCAGAAACATCAAACAGAAATATAAAATCAAACAGATAAGGAGCAGAAAGAAGCCACAAGACAATCTTGGTTAGTCTCATCTTGCCATTGTTGAGATTCTGTAGGCGGTGTAAGACAGGAGCTGAAAAGAGAGGAGATTATTTTGTTATTGTTTATGGGGGGTAAGGGTGAGGGGTCCTTTCACTTTCAAAAGGAAAACTATGGAAAAAAAAAAAAAAACAGCTTGAAAAGTAAAGGTTTAGAGCTTTTCACCCTTTTCACTGATATATCACCTCATTAAAGTATAAGGGAAGAGATAGGTAGGATATATACTTGTGCAAAATTGTATAGTGGTACTGACCTGAAATATTGAATGAGCATGGTCCATCCTTCAGTTTTCTTTAATTAAAACAAATGTATTGAGGACATAGTGGTATAATCCATCACTGGATTAATGGGAAGGAGAAAAGCTTCAGTCTGAAATTCTATATAAGTACACTAATTTTCCATCTTATCACCTTCTGATTTTTACCTAATTGTTTTGTGGAGATATGTGTTCTCTTCTGCTGATATGTCGACACCATATAGAAGCCACCCAAACTGAGCTTCTTGGCCTGATTCCAGCATGTGCTCTGCTTTGTTGTTATGGTAATTCAACTAGCAGAGGAACAATATCCATCAACTGAGCAAGTGTGGATTTTTACTTTACAAAACTTCCTGACAAACAAAAGCTGTGAAAGACCTGAAGTCTGATGCAGCAAAATCTGGGGCAGAGGGAGGAACCAACATCCTTCTCTTTCACTCCTTGCTGGGCATATAACTCATATAACTCGGTGAAGTGCGTTTTGCTCCTATTCACATCTACAGCCAATCCATCTGTGTGTTTTGAGATGTAAATTATAGAGGAAGTAGGTTCAGATTCTGCTCTGGTTTAGCTCTGATGTGGGTTACCTGAAGTATCAAGTGAGGCATTGCTTCACTATGTTCATCTCTGAAATCTCTTTTCCTTAACTCTTTAGAAGCGGTGATGTGTTTTCTCTGAAATGCAAAATGCAGTACCACTGATACTGTGCAGTCTGAATGACTCCTATAACTGACCTGATGTAATACAGGACCATTTTCTGCTGGTGGTTGGCACCTCCGTGAAGTCTTAGGAAAAGAAACAAAAGCCTTCTAAGTAAATTGCAGCATTTCTGGAAAGGTTTAACTTCTAATTTTTAATGACTTTTTTGAGGAGAAAGAGCTATACCAAATTGTAAAATTATATTAAATAATTTTCACAATTTTTCTCAATCTTTCTAAGCTTATGGTATTTTATAAAAATGATTCTTGGAGGCTTTTTGCTGCGAATTTCTATGTGTCCCATTGCTTAACTGGAGCAAAAATCGTATGATATATAGCATAACTAATTAGTGACTGTGAGATAAAAAGGTACATTTGTGCTCTACATTTGCATCACACAAGGTTAGGCCTTGTAAATTAGATGAAACACCATTAATAATCAAACAAATGAGGTCAGATCCATTGTTCTTTTCATTTTCTCCGCTTCTGTTATGACAATTTTACACTTGTGCTCCACAACTGAACAATGATTAGTTTCCTAAATACTACATGAGTTTTGACAAAACAAACCCCTGCAGAATCAAAATAAGTAATTTCTATTCAGCAGAAATGATTTCACATTAGCCTGCATGGGATATTATACAACCCAATTATCACAATATGTGGACATGTATAATAAATAAGATACAGGAGATCTAATACACTATGATGCTGTATCAACAGTGTTTTGCAACAGAAATGCGTAATGGTCTTATCTGTATCCAGTGAAATGTGAGGTGTGAAGTAATAAATTGCTTCCCCCAGTTGAGTTTTTGATACCCAGAGAGTGCAGCACCAACGGTGGGGAACGCGTGTCACCCGTTCTGCCTAGAGCTTCTGGTGTTTTCTGTATGGCAACACTCTTGGCCAAAAGGGATGTGCTGATATTTCCTCTAACAGAATTTTCATAAATTATTAAATCTAGTCTAGGTGTTGGTTGGGGGGCTTGGGGGTCAGGGATGACTTTTTATTAAGGGAGCAGGAAAGGCATGATTTACAATTGTCAATAATATGTAGTTGTTTCTGTTTGTGAAAGTGAGTGTGGGTCCGGGAGGAGATATTGCTTGAACAACCCAAGCTTACGTCAGGGCTGGGGAAGGACTCGGGCTCCTGGGGAGTGACACAGGCAGTTATGGAAAACGCTGTCTGCCTCCTCGACCAGTTTTGTCGTGCATGTGGAGATGCGAGTTACCTGGCAAACAGAAGAGAGCACAGCTGATAAAACTGCTTGGAGTTTAAGTAAAAAGAATAGACAAAATGCTAAGAATTAATTGGGAAGAAGAGTGCAAGGATTGAGGGAACCTTAAATCTTATAGTTCCTAAAAAGATTTAGAACTAATAAAATGTACGGGGTGCCCGTGCCCAGCGCTGGCAGCGGGGCTGGGGGGGGCCTGTGAGGAGAGGCCGGGGCTGCTCCGTGCCGGGCACAGCCGGTTCCAGCCGGTTCCGGCCGCCCCAGCGCAGGCACCACTGAGCCCCTCGGCGAGGCTGGTGGCACCTCTGGGAAAACGCGTTCAAGAAAGGGCAAAACGCTGCACGGCTGTGAGGAAAAGGGTGTGAGAGCCAGCCCTGCGAGCCCCCGGGGAGGGCAGGAGAGGGGCAGGGGGTGCTGCCGGCGCCGGGGCAGAGATTCCCCTGCAGCCCCTGGGGAGACCACGGCGGCGCGGGGGAAGCCTGTGAGGAGGGAGGAGCGGCAGAGAGGAGCTGTGACGGGCTGGCCACAGCCCCCATTCCCCATCCCTCCGCACCTCTTGGGGTTGGGGAGAGGGTAGAGGAGTCAGGAAGGAAGGAGTGAAGTTGAGCCTGGGAAGAAAGGAGAGGTGGAGAAAAGGGTTTTGTCTTTGTTTCTCACTATCCGATGCCATTTTAATTGGCAATAAACTAAATTAATTTTCCCCAGGTGGAGTCTGTTTTCCCCATAATCGTAGTTTGTAAGCAATCTCCCTGTCATTATCTTGACCTCTGAGCTTTTCCATCCTATTTTCTCCCCCATCCTGTGTTGAATGGAGGAGTGAGAGAACAGCTGGATGGGCATCTGGCAGCCAGACAAGGTCAGCCCACCACATTAGACAATGTGAAAAATTTCATCACCAAAAATCCTGGGAAACTAGTTCATTGCATCATATACTATAATGTAAAGAACAGTTATAACTCATTCTAAGCCAGGGCTCTAGTTTATACGAGCATGCTCTCTGTACGTTGAGTTGATGTTTATCAAATTACACTTTTGGAAAACTGAAGTTAGAACTACTGCGTAAAACTAATGTGTTAGATTTTATTATTACTTGTGATGGTTGATTTGGTTTGTATGATGGTTTGGTTTGGGTCCCCGAATGAGACATTCTTTGCAATGTCTTTTCCAAACAGGATGATGTCACATTCTGCTTTTTTTTAAAACATAAGACAAAAGGCATCTCCCCTTCACCTGCTGAATACTTTTGAAATTTGGAGGAAATGCTACAGTATTTTTCCCTCATAGTTAGGTTTCTACAAGTAGCTTTATTTTCATCTGATGGTGAATCAGTTACGAATCTTCAGCTTAGGAAGGTATGGAATAAACAGTTGTTCATTTTTTTTATGAGGGAATTCTCCTTGAATTATCAGATGGTGGATGACTGTAGTACTGATTGATCCCAAATATTCAGGTACCTAGATTCTTAACCCCATGAGAAACCTGTGAATGGGCTGTGCAGAACGACTTACCTGGCCTTTAGTACCATGGAGACCATGGAGACCCAATTCTGAAAGACATGACACCTTATTCACAACCAGTGGCAGAAGCAAGGTGCTATTTCCTTTTATGCATAGGTATATAATTTTATCTTCATAAATTAAACATGTATTAGGAAGCTGTAGATTTGTTATCCCTGCCATTCCTTTGCCTTTCTAGTTAAGCCTAGCTCATGCTCATTTTCGTCTTCCAGTCCTATTCATTACCATTTTATCTTCTGGCTCTAAAATGCTCCAGTAGTCCATCTTCCCTTTCTGGCTAATTATATTTGCTCCACGTGTTTCCACTTTGCCAGTTCAGCACCTCTGGGAGCAAAATCAGCTGTTGAACACTTAAGACTCTTTTCTTTCACATAAAGTATTTTATTTAACATAGTTGGACAGCCAGAGGACAACAGGAGAGTCAGGATGAAACAAGAAAGAATTTAATGGCCTAACATTTTTAGGCTAACTGTTCCAGGGTGATGCTTCACTTGTATTGCATGTGATGTAAAACAGTACTAAAGTTAATCTTCTTTCCTTCCTCTTTTGCCCAAACCCATGTTGTTATTCTCCAATTATCTTTTTTTCTCTTAAGAATACTTTTAGTGAAAGTTTTACACCAAGCCTGTCTTGTTTTATACTTGTCCTCAAATCACAAGTCTTAGCAGTAATTATCAATAATTCTTAAAATTTTCACTGCATGTTCAAAACAAGACAAAAAAAACCAGATTAACCAAGAGACTGAATTACAAAACAACGGTGAGACAGCACAGTATTTTTTAAAGATACACGTTTAAAAAGGGGGACTTTTAGAGCTCTAGAGCTACATGGAAAGGCAAAAAGGATCTAGATCTTAATCTGTCAGTTTTTTTGCTGATAAATCTGTTCTTTGTTTAGAGTACTCTGAAAATCCTAGAAAAGTGTATTTGCAGTTAGTCCTAAAGGGAAATAGATTTAGGAAGGAATTAATTTTAGTGAGTTTCAGCAGAAGATTTTTGGGACATTGCAATTAGGCTGAGATGAAAAGCACTGCCAGGAAGTAATTTACCTTTGTTACGGATGTGTTGTGTGTATTATTGAGTAGTTTCACACTTTAATCTATATAAAGTTAGCATTTCAAAGAGAAAGGAATCTCATTTTCTCACACATGCATTATGTTTCGGAGCTCCCAGATACCTTGAACAAAAGTGTGACCCTTACCCCTAAGCAAAGTGTTAAAGACTCAATGCATTTCACTTTAATTTTGGGGGGTTTTATATGTCAATAGCGACAATTGACTAAAAAAATATAATTAAAAAATCAAAATTGTCTGATGAAAAGTGACTTTTGTTTTCTAGGGCAATAAACTTTGCCAAAATCTTAATTTGTCAGTGAAGATCAGAATATAAGTGTCTGAGAGACTGGAATTGAGAAGGGGGCAGGGGGATGTATTTCACTCCTCTGCTAATTGTAACCAGGTTATCTACCTGGCATAGCAAGTTTATGTAGGTATCACCAGGCAGTCAAAACACTATTATAGTCTATCAATTTTGTGGGGATTTTTATATACAAGTAAGTTTACCTGAAAAAAGTAAGTGTTTCTATGAGTAAAGCTTTTCTGAATTTGTGCATTGTGTGATTGACAATAGGATGCGAGCTTCAGTGGATCAGTGGATTCTGTTTGACCTACTAATGAGTGACTTTTGTACTGCAGCTTCTCTCTGTGTTTTGGTGTGTGCCACCTTTACCTAACAACCTACACCCATAGAACACACAGGAAAATAATTCTTTTTGCATTTTTTGTCTGACTTAGTTGAAATTAGCAAATAGGTTCCAAAGTTGCTAGGTTAGGCATACTCTGGTGCAAATGCAAGCATGAATGTGTACTCTTTGCTTTAACAAGACTTATTTCTATATGAAACCTGGCTAAAAATGGGTTTTACAATGTGCTAAAGACCTTGCTAGCCAAGTTAAGTCCATAGAAACCTTTTCACGTCTGAGTTACATGCCCTCAAAGACTGATTTTTGTATTGAAAATACTGAGACAACCTTAATGTAAAAGTCTGGACAGCATCGTTCTAATTAGAGTTTACCTTTTCATTTTATCAGAATTCAAATCCTGAGTACTTTGTGTAAAGATTCCAAAAGAAACAAAGGATTAAATACTCATATCGCAGCTTAAGGTCCCTTCAGATGTTTATTGACTTTTGTAAGTTCACATACTATGTACTTTTAGAGGATTCAGAATCCTTAATGACAGCTATGGAATGAATAATTCCTTTATGGGCTAGCTGCCCCAGCTAAGAGGCAGTCCAAGAGATGCAAGGTTGATTTTGTCAAACACTCTGTTCCACAGGACAATTTTATCCATGCTGAACATGGTGACAAAATGACACAAGGGACAGGATGAGGAGAGAAGAGAGGAGCAATAAGGGGAGACTGCTCCAAAATTACATTAATTAATATAGCTGGAGATTACATTATGTGTGACACTAACAGTAGAAGTCCTATGAATAATAATAAGATTCAGTGATCAGTAGAAGCTTAAGACTTATTTTAATATATCTCCCCGAGAAATTCTGTCTTCTCAATTAGAGATGCAAACATTTAAGAGAAGTTAACTGGCCTCGTGTAGATTATACAATAGATACATTTCATTTTTGCTATTGGGGTTGGCTGTCCTCTTTCATATAACCACAGAACACTCCTATCTTAATTAAGCAATTTTTGCTTGATTGTAAAGAATTAGTCTTTTTATATAACAACCTAATTTCCAGAAGTCATGGTCCTGGTTTTGTTATGTTAGTGCCCAGGCTTTACTTGGATTAAAGCATAAATTAGAGCCATGGTTTCAAATAAAATTTAACTTACCTTCAACTATTCTCTTTTTGTTGAAAACTCTTACAAACAAATATAAAATGAAACATCTTTAAGAATTGACTGTGCTATACACAATAAATAGAAGCATTTCTAAATATTTCCCTTACAGTAACTGTGTTTCTCACCTTCCAGCAAGTGAGAAGGCATCCTTAGAGACTGTATCATCATTTTTTCAAAGGGGTAGCATTCAGCTAAACTGCGAGTTACGCTGCAGATTTTATGTTCTAATGCTCTTAACACATCTGTCTGTCCCTCTAGTTTCATTTTATCCTCATAATCTGACTGATTCTTGGATAATTTACTCAGCGGAACTAAAATCAGCTTTGAAAAGTGATCAAGGTTGGGAAAACTTGCATAGGGAGTTTTGTGTCCTAAATCGCATTAAAATATGGGATTTTTATCCTTAAACTCAGTATAATCCTACTTTACAAAGAACTCCGGTGGCTTATTCTTTCACGATAAGCCAAGGTCTATATTTCCTTTTCTTCCAAGACATACAATACTATAATTCCCAAATAAAAAGAGTTGCCTAAGCATGTTTGACAAATTGAACTGTTTTCTTCCATTTGTGGTAGCCCATTGTGTGCGTACAAGGCTTCCAAGTACCTTCATAATCATATCTTTTGAGGCATACCTGAAGGTGCTTTACAACTGACTTCCTCAATCTATATGCAGATTTATACTAAGCTAGTAAATAACTTGTAACTATTCGTATGGTTTGTACTCTTTGCAGTCCAATTCTGTTCATTTGTAAACTGCTTCTGTTCTTGTGCACATCAACAGTAATAAGATTGCTAATGAAAAGCAGTTAATATAATATATAATGGGAATACCAAGTGTAACTTAGAGGGGTGATTTTTGACACAAAAGCTTTTTCAAGCTTTGGGCAAAAATAGATTAATACAATTTTATTTGTTCTTTTGTTTTGCTTTTGCGGTCTAAATACAGCCTTGTGGCAAAACTTCTGTTTCTAATCCCATTTCTCTTTCTCTTATGTATGTTATGACTCTCTCGTTCATTTCAATATTTCTGTGCTTTGACAGTGTCTTGAGGTCAGGTGCCAAAATGAGGCAATTGTACACTTCTGAAAATGTTCACACAATGTTTTCGGTCAAATTTTGTTCCAAAACAGAAGCTATTGAAAATGGACCTCTTCTATACTGTTGACTCTGAGCATAAACAAAACTCGCAGTTGCAAAGTATATGTACGGAGACTTCCTTGGTAACAGCATCATTAATGGTGCCCATGCAATCTCTTCAGGGGACGCTCGAAATTATTTTGCCATCTGTGTTACTCCAGTTTCCAAGAACATCAGTATATGTTGGTGGGAAGGGAATAATCTAATCTACTGTAAAAAAAACACCTCCAATCTTCCTCCTTTGAGGCAGTCCAAAAACTAGTTTACTTTCAGTCTTTCGTTAGTCTGATTTGTAACGTCTAAGGACTAAATTGTCTCACTGTAGTGATGAGTGCAGCACTAAAACTTGAAAACCTATTTTTTTTTCTAGCTAGCGCAATGCAGCCAATGTGTGCAGATTGTCTTATGTCATGCTGATTGTGGCTGTGTCCTAGCTATTGGGATTGCTTCTCTTCTCACCACCACCGCTGCAGACATACTCCTGGCATTTTGATTGCATTGCTGTGACCTGAGTGGCTTGAATGCTGCAATCTGATTTCTCAGAATCCTCTTCAGATCTCTGCACATAGTGAAGTCCCTGAACTTCTCTCCATCTAAACCTCAGAAGAATAGGAGAGAACTCATCAGGAACTGATGTTCTATGGGTCCGAGATAAGGCTTTGTCAAGGGGAAAACTGGAAAAACACATAATTTTTTCAGTTTCTCCTTGCATAAGGAGAAATCTCTTTGAAGTACAGTCTAATGATTTTGGCTGTTGGTTTCCGTCGAATTTAATGCAAAACCTTTCACAACTGTTAACATTTACTTAGAAAAGACCATATAGCCCTGATCCTGTGATGACATCTCTATGCTTATATTTGAAGATCCCCACAGGAACTCGGGGACTTTAAATGGAACCCACTTTCACCAACATAATTATAGGTGTGGGCTTCAGAACATATTTTTGCTCAGCAGCAAGATATCAAGAGACGCCTACACTCTCACTTTTTCTGCAGTTGAATCTGTGGTTTAATATTTTCATAGAAGAGGGAATGATTGAGAGTGGGAATTGCAGATCAGAGGAGAGGTAGTGAAATGTCATTTGTGTTGCATAATTTGTACTATCACTTGTCAACAGTGATCCCCTTAATGCCATCCCTTTGACAGATGAGCAAAGCAAACTTTTAGAATTTTAAAGAGTAAAAGCTGGGATAAAAAGACAACCATGTTTGATTCCCTTCTGCAGTTCAAAGGATTTGAAAGTCATGACACTGGTTATTACTGTGGTCTTTGGAGAGATGCACAGAAACTTAATCTATCTGATCAAACTGTCTCAAAAGATAATCCTAATCAAAACTTTTACCTACACAACTTCTACTATGCTTTTTTTTTCCCCCCCAGTATTTATTATTAGCCAAGGGGATAGCACATTCAGTATATCAGCAATGTTAATTAACTGCTTTGCTGCTACTAAATGCATTAGGTACGTTCACCTGATACCAATAGCCTATGCTTCTGAGGACCTCAGTGGCACAATGGGCAGATTTTAACTGCGGTGAAAGACATCACCATGAAAATCCCACAGGAGAGGTGGAAAGTTTGGTTATGTTGTCAGATAAAAGGTGCCATTTCTTAACATGATTTATTCCAGTAATCGTACTTGTCCAAACAAAATGGGAGTCCAGCGAGGAGAATCTACAGTATGAAATCTTTATTCAGGATAGGGCTGTGTTAGATGTAGGTGCATATATGGACACAAAAATAAAGACTTCCAATACCATCAGTGGGCCTTGGACTGAGCTGAAGAAAGTTAGGTAAGCTAATGCAAAGACATAGGCCACTTCCTCCTCTTTAAAATTCACAGAGGGTATGGACAGTCAGCATAAACTCATTGGCCACACAGTTTTATCAAATATATGGATAAGGCTGGGCTAATCTCTCTAAAACACACGATAGAGTGATGCATGGGAGATTATTAAAGCTGTCTAAAATGGAAGCTATTGTACAAACTGAAATTGTAAGGAGTAAGTATTGCCCTTGCTGCAAAGAAGGTGAATGGTGTCCTGGGATGCATTAGACAAAGTATTGCCAGCAGGTCAAGGGAGGTGATCCTTCTCATCTACTCAGCACTGGTGAGGCCACACTTGGAGTACTGGGTTCCCCAGTACAAGAGATGGATAGAGCTACTGCAGAGTCCAGCAAACAGCCATTAAGATGATTAAAGCACTGGAGCATCTCTCCTGTGACGAAAGGCTGAGCGAGCTGGGACTGTTGACCTAGAGAAGAGAAGGCTCAGAGGGAGATCTTATCTATGTGTATAAATATCTGAAGGAAGGGTGCAAAGAAGATGGAGCCAGGCTCTTTTCAGTGATGTCCAGTAACAGGACAAGAGGCAATGGACACAAACCAACACGCAGGAGGTTCTGTCTGAACATCAGGAAACACTTTGTTACTCAATGCTCAGCATGACTGAGCAATGGAACAGGTTACCCAGAGAGCTTGTGGAGTCTCCATCCTTGGAGATATTTGAAAGCCATCCGGACATGGTACTGGGCAGCTTCCTGCAGGTGACGCTGCTTGAGCAGGGGGGTTGGAACAGATCCAGAGGTCCCTTTGCACCTCAAGTTTCTGTGATTCTGTGAGTTTTGGAAGCACTGCTTAATATTCCAATGACGGATCATCAAGTAAGAACTAGGCAGATGTATACTTAGGAAATTTGGGGGTGACATAGTCAATAGGTATTGCCATTACTGAAGATGCGAAAGTTTCTTTGAGGAAGACTTAGAGCAGGATGAAACTTAAGACTACAAAGTGCTGTGCTATGCTGTGTGCTCATGACTGAGTAAGAGTGCTGACTAGAAGACTGAAATATTGAAAGCAGAGGTGGAAAGAAAGATCAGGATGTGTCATTCAGCTCCAGGATGACGGTGAGCCATTAGCACAATGCAAATGCAAAAATAAGTTAATGCAGTTTTAGAATTTTGCAGGTCAACTAAAGAAGGACTAAGATCATTAGAAAGATGTTGGTATGAATATATGCAAAATATTGCATAACTGCTGGTATTCTATATTTAGAAAAGATGAATGTAAAATGAAAGAAAGCCTTTAAGGTCTAGAGGATGTCCAAAGGAATGGAGAAGCTATTTTAGGTGATGAGACTTAAAGAACTCGGTTTAGCTTAGCCAAACAAGAGCTGTATGTGAATATGATTATTCTTTTATGAGTATGACAAGCATAAAAGTTAGTGCCAAGCTGGAAAGAGAACCATTTAAATTAAATGGCAATACCAGTACAAGATCATATTTAAAATGACCAAGGTTTCTAACGATTACAGAAATTAAGCTCTAGAACTACTAGAACACAAAGCAATGTAGAAAGGAGCCTAATTTTTTTTTCAGGGCAGTATTTAATAAAGTCCACATAAAACGGACTTCTATATGCTTCCAATGTACTTGCACTGCATTCATACACTGTTATTAATCCAAATGGCAGAGTTATTGCCAGTCACTCTTAAAGACCGAAAATTTCCTCTATGTTTGGCTTATTAAAGCTGGAGTGGGAGTAGTCTTTGGAGCATCAGAAATTGTCTGCTGTTAGTGTGTCAGACAGTGAGCTTTTAAGCAATACTGAGAAGTTTCTGAGGCATATACCTATTGTTCCCTGCTCATATGGTAGAATTAACCCAATTACCACATTCAGTGGAGGAAAGGATTGTAACGCCAATCTGCTTTGCTGGGACCACTGGTGGTGTTTTGCCACTGTGTGGTAAATCATTGCTTACATCCTTAGGCTTCTTTACATGCATGGAACTTTTTAGGCAAAATATGTCCAAAGTTGTGCTTTTGTCTTTAATTTGTGGCACATTGTAGTTCTGAAGCTCTTGGCTGCTTCCAATATAGGTCTTACATTTATTGCAAACTGTTGGAAGATATTTTAAGCCTGCTGTCACATAAAAGACTTGAAGTAAGTGTCTTGTGTATCCTGGAATTAATGTCTATGACTTAGTCACTTGTCCATTACGTGAGTCTGCCCTTCCAATCCTGGGGCTGTAGAGAATAACCACCATTTCTCACATGTGCACAGAGTACCAGTTGCTGAAATTCACTTTGATGTATCTTCTTTAACCTCAGAGAAGTACAAAAGTGTTAGTCTGTTACCGCTGCCAGAACACATGCACTTGTTCATAGGATATCTATGTGTTATATCACATCCTGGATGCAGTTTAGAAGAGATGGATTTCACTCCCTCAAGCCACTTACTTTTATGTCTCTGAGCAGAGTCAGAATACTTAGGCTTCAGGAAAGTAAAGTGAATTTCATGGTAAGAACATAGAAATTAGTTAGCAAAATAGTTGCTCTTTTCTACGTGCCGAAAAACATTTTAAATTACTATTTTGTGAGTTGGTTCTAAATTTGAACTCTCATGTACTGTGTAATAAGTTAAAAGTCAGATAGCTATGAGAGAATTTCCTTTGCAGCTTGAATGGCAGCTTAGTTGTTTACATATCTGGTAAAAGTGAGTAAATAAATCGGGGAGGGGACTGTATGTGGCTAGAATTTTGCCCACTTTATTTGTTCTTTGTGTCTTTTTTAGTTTATTCTTAAATAATAGATGTTTCTAGTAAGTTGTAATATAATACAAGAAAGTACGGCTATAGTTTCTTCTGTCTGAGAACAAACTTATTTGACACTAGATAGAATGGTATGCCCAAAATGTTCCTCATTTTTAGCCATTACATAATAACTCTGGACTGCCTCATGTATTCAATTATCTTATTTTTGCTAAATGGATACTAATATGTTAATGATTAGTTGAAATTTTGGGGACTGGAAGGGCTTGGGGATTTTGAGTTTTTAGTATTAGGGAGGCAGGTTTTGAGAATGAAATTGAAATGCTGAATAATTTGGGGACTGGAATGATAAATACTGCAAAAGGATTCAAAAAAAATTCTAATTTATATCATTTTTGATTGGTAGTCATGAAGGATATTTTCAAAGGTCAATAGAGAGGTGGAATGCATAATTAAATACAGATTATTCAGGGGAAGATTGGAGGTTGAAATATGAGCAGGTTAAATTTGTATCAATAAATACTAAACATGGGATGACATTATTTAATTTCAGTCCAGGTTATATATCACTCCTCAACAAATGAAAATGATGTATAACTGCAGTTTCAGAGCTGCATATTAAATGTAAGAGAAGGAGTGAAGATTTGATGCGTGTGATTTAGAATACAGAAAGACAACAAAATTGAGTATGAAGAGGACCTGCACAGTGTGTGTATGATTTAATCCAAATATTTATACCTGTGTGCTAAGTAATGTGTTAAATAATTGAAATTTGTGGAAGATGCAGGGGCAAGACAATTTATATCCCATGTTGGATATCTCCAATGTATATCTCCAATTGAACAACAAAAAATTGGTTTAATTCTGTTCTTTATAAACCAGAAATATCTGTTTAGTTTGAAGATGTTTCACTATTATATAAAAATGATGTGAAAACTGAATCACACCTCTCGTGGGCCACAAATTAGGGGTGTCAATGCATATTTCCAATTAGAATTCATTACTTTTAGTGGTACAGTAGGAAAGGCCTTAAAGAACATATAAGACTAGAATCCAATTTTAAATGTGTTACATTGTTTAATGGTAAGGTTCTTGTCTGATTCACCCAAGCAACTCTTTTATGTGTAACAGTGTGGTTCTTGTAAACACAGTGGTTTAAGAATATAAGTGAGATGGAGTTTGTAGGGAGAGGCAGTATCTTTTATTGGACTAACTGATGTGACTTGCCTGTGCACGTGACTGTTTTGTCTGTTCTTTCCTTCCTAATTCAGTTGATCCAATAAGTAATATTGCATACAAACTCTGCTTCGTTCTTAACCATACCCAAAGCTGGGGGCGGGGGGGGGGGGGTGTATGAGCACGCATGTGCGTGTGATATGTTAGCAAAATGAAAAAATGTTAACAAAGATGAATGAAATTCTTAAGCATTTAGCCTGAAAACTTACCACTTTCAATTATTTCACAAAATTTTACCTTAAAAACCTTTCCAGAATGGTGACAGGAAGGACAGTAGCAGAAATTCTTACTCACTGATGATTCTTTATGGAATCTTGAAAAATGCTGCTGCTTCACAGTTCTTCTGTATTAAAACACCTAGGAAATGGCCGAGATGCATGTTCAGGAGCACGTGCCGAGCTCCTCTTTTAATTGATTGAGTTTGGCTTGTACAACCCTACTACTCTGGACTGTCTAGGTGCTTTGCTGCGTAACTGACTTTTCTTTGCTGGACTGGAATCTTTAGGTCGTCTTTGCAGAAACAACCTCACAAAGTCCAATTTGTCCTCTTACTGGGTGCTTAAATTCAAGTAATTTGCTAGTATTCTCCTTGTGAAACCTTGGATAATTCTTTAGTACTGATTTACCCGTGACCCTAATGTGGGGAAATGTGTGACTTACTGCGTTATGTCTGTGTAAAACTAATACATTCAGCTCTAAGAGCTCATTTTGAGTTCTGGAGAGCTGATAAATCCCTGTCCTATGATACATTGATGGAGGATGGCCTGGTACCCTTAGGACTGCACTGACAACTTGCCATCACCTGAGGCTGTTTGTAGCCAGTGGAAGCCGGAGTGCAGGCCTGAGGGTCCCATATCCACTTCAATCCTGTGGCAAAGCCTCGTGATATTTTGTGTTCTTGTTTAACTTAATATAGACTGCTTCAGCTTTCGCTGTGACTCTGGTGCCTTTACAGCACTTTGCACCTTCTCAAAAAAAAAAAAAAAAAAATTAAATGTAACTTAAAAACAGAAGGTGTCTACTAATAAGGTCTTGTATATTTTTTCTAAATTCCATTAATATTTTTTATGCCTCTTGGCCTAAGCACCCCCTCATCATCTTTCATAGTAGCAATATTTTTATCTTGCCTAGCCTTGCTTAGGGGACAACATTTCTCTGTATACTTTTAATAGGAATGTCGTCTTAGTTTTTGTTAAAAAAAAAATTGTGTGAAATATCTAGTATAGTTAATTTTAGTCTGACATATATCTACTTTCTGAAATGAATATAGGTCTTTCATATCCTTTTGTTCATTCCACTCAGACTATCAGGCTGTTTGTCTAAGGTTAATTCCTGTGTTCTTTTTCATAAAAGTAACATAGCTAAATGTCCTATGTGATTTATAGAAAATTATTCACGTAATTTGCAGCATTTTAATAAGAGCTTGTATGTGACTAAAACTGTCTTAATCCAATAATATACCACTTAATTTTGTGTTTCCTTCTTAGTGATTTTTTTCTTAAAAATAGTTTTAGAACAATTCTATAAATATAAAATAGAAGAAGGTTAGATAGTACAAGATGTGCAAATATTTTTTTTTAAACAATAATGGTAACAATAAAAAGACTGACAAAAAATAAGAAGAAAAAAAAGTAAAGCAAAAAGTCAAGGTAAAGCTGCTTTCTGAGATAACGTGCCACAGCACTGGGTGCCCGTGCCCAGCGCTGGCAGCGGGGCTGGGGGGGCCTCTGTGAGGAGAGGCCGGGGCTGCCCCGTGCCGGGCACAGCCGGTTCCAGCCGGTTCCGGCCGCCCCAGCGCAGGCACCGCTGGGCCCCTCGGCGAGGCTGGTGGCACCTCTGGGAAAACGCGTTCAAGAAAGGGCAAAACGCTGCACGGCTGTGAGGAAAAGGGTGTGAGAGCCAGCCCTGCGAGCCCCCGGGGAGAGCAGGAGAGGGGCAGGGGGTGCTGCCGGCGCCGGGGCAGAGATTCCCCTGCAGCCCCTGGGGAGACCACGGCGGCGCGGGGGAAGCCTGTGAGGAGGGAGGAGCGGCAGAGAGGAGCTGTGATGGGCTGGCCACAGCCCCCATTCCCCATCCCTCCGCACTGCTCAAGATATAGAGGGATAGGAGGTAAAGAGTTTGGGAATGAAAAAGTGAAGTTGAGCTTCAGAAAAAGGCCAGGATAGGGAGTGGGGGAAGGTTGTTGTTTTTTTTTTTTTTGGTCCTTGTTTCTCACCATCCAATGTCATTTTAATTGGCAGTAAATTAAATTAATTTCCAATGCTGCCTGCGTCTGTTTTGCTCATGATAGTAACTGGTAACCAATCTCCCTGTCTGTACCTCGACCCACGAGCTTTTCCATCTTATTTTCTCCCCTGATCCTATTGAGGAGGGGAGTGAGAGAGCGGCCGGGTGGGCGCCTGGAAGCCAGCCAAGGTCAACCCACCACCTCCGAGCATTATGTCAATCTATTGTTGCCACAGAGATTCTTCAAGGAAACTGAATTTTGAGACCTATGTCGTCTTGTGTCCTAATCTAGTAGTCCAATCCAAAAGCCATCCTGCTTTCTTTAAATATGTGTGTCTGCTATTAGCTGTTATAATAGTATAAAACACATGCCATTACCTTTTCCTTTTGGTCATCTCTCTGTTAAGGATGAGGTCAAAATGAAGTCACAAATTGATGGACTGTACTAAACAATTTTTTCCTTGTCCTGGTCGTTTCTTTTGCTCCTGCATTAGAAATACATGCCTTTGAACTGACTGTGAGTGACCTTTGTAATGTCTATTACACGCAATGTCATTACTTGTAATGTCTATTACCATGGACTCATAACAGGGGTTTCCAGTTTGGAAGGGAAGGGAGCAGGGCTGAGTTGACACTTCCTACTAAATATAGGATCAAGCATGAGGAAGTCAACCATTAATTCCATATTCCATGAATTCTCTAACTATACGTTACATTTTTCATCAATTACCTAGGCAGTTAAACATGGCTAGGAGGTATGTGTGTCCAGGAGCCAAAATCAATTAGTATTTTCCCCCAGTTAATAAATGTTAATAAATTTATTAGGTGGAATAAAATAGTTTAATGATATACCTCATTGACTATAGAATAAGTTATGAAATTAGAAGTACTCCCAGTTGTCTGTTTGTATATATATATAGAGAGAGAGTTCCTCCATGTACTCTCTCTGTACTTGTATTTTAATATTTAAATATAAATTGCATGAGACGTGCAAGAACCCCAAAACGTTTTACCAGATTCATCCTTCATGTGGATGAAATTCATCCCTGATGGACTACCAGTGCTATTCAAGTTAGCAGAGGGAATAATGATGTTAAGTGACTTTCTTAACCAATCACAGTCCCTGTTTTAAATTAGTAGTTACAAGAGGAAGAATTTTTTCTCTGTAAGGAATGTTGTAAATAGAAAAACGTGTGTAAGTTAATTATGAATAATTCATTCAGCCTGTGTTCTACTGGATTGCTTGATATCTTTTTTTATTTACAACATTTCAGCTGTTTTATCTTACCCTGAATTTACCCCAAGTCTATCTCCTGATCTGTGAAAGTGCATTTCCTTCCTTTTATTCTTGAATAAAAGGCTCTTAGTCTCAGTACCTTACATTCCCATACACTGCATAATTCAGTTATCAAACTATAAGCCTAATTAATCCAAATAATTTCAAATTAATTTGCATTATTCCTCCTTATTTTCTGCATGTCTGACTGTATATGTGCTGTTCAAAGTAAAAGCACAAAAACTGGGCATCTTTTATGCCTTGTAATCCCTTTCTTGAAGATTGTTCTGCATTAGAACCCTGAGACTCAAATGTAAGCATACATGGGAATCAAATGTAACTCCTTGGTTAAGGTGCTATAATGGCCGACAGAAACTCAGCTGCCTTTATTATGTTTGAATTGAAAATAAAGAAATTGCTTGAGGTATGATTCTCTTTTTACACCACCTAAGGCGCTAACGTACCCTCCTTAAAATATAATTAAAAGGACTATAGAATAGTAACAATTTACCTCTAATTGAATGTTTTTAAACATTTGGTATTCATTATTATTTTGCACCATTCACATAGTTTTGGGAACAAACGTAGGGAAAAAGCCACAAATGAAGAAACAAATCAAATAAATAGAAAAAGGGAAAGGGCATAAAGCATGTCATTAAAATCCTGATATTACCATAAAATAGGGAAAAAATGTCTTTGCTCTATATTACTTTTGTGTGCTCTCATGCTGCTTTTCGTCAATTTCTGATGAAAACTCACTCGTTTCTGAGTGGCTGAAAGGTGAGTGCAGATTTTGTGAGCTTCTGCCATAAGATGTTAAATAATGTAATTCTTAAGAAAATCATGCACCAACAGGCTATTCAAAGAGCTTGCAAAACATGGAGCATGTAAGACTTGACTATCAAAAACAATTTCTACAACACTGATTCTTTTGTCAGTCATAACAAAACCCTGGAAAGTGAGGCCACGTGAGACATGCAGTCATTTCCTCTTAAAGCTGTGCTGCTGTGTTGGCTCCCATGCGACCTTGAGAAGCCAGCGTGGCAAAGTGCAGCTTGCTTTTGTGACTTGATCCAGTGGCTGGTGAGACAGATGCTCCCTAGAAAGGGTAACGTTCACGCAATGCACAGATCAAAGTGGAGCGTGCTCCCAGTTACACTTGGGTGGGGCTTGCTTGATGGCACCTGACAGATGCTACACAACACCAGATTCGGTGTGTTGGAAAAAGATGAAAGAACTTTTAATGTTACAATACCTCCATAGTCGTAAGTTGTTGGGACCAAATATTGTGCCCCAAAGAAGCTCAACCAATGAGCACCCGTCCTCTTAGCTGTCAGAACAACTTTTGGAAAGTTTGAGTGCAGCAGGACTTTGTGTTCTACTCTAAGGCTTAGTCATATCAAGTACAAACTGCTGATACCCCACTGAAGTCAGTCCTTTAGAAGTGTGCTGTTTAGACCTGCAGAAAAGCTGGCCATAGACTTGCTTTTTAGTGGTATTATTGCAGCCTGTTTAAACTCATGCTTAAGCTCTGTTGTGAAAAAGATGCTTTCCAGAAACATCTGAAGATATAGGCTTTCAGAGGTACTTAGGATTCTGACTCCTGTGGAAGTCAATGGGGTTTGACATCTAAATAGTACTGAGCCCTCTACCTACTTTTGATGATCTGGTTTTAGGATACTTTTCATGCTGAAATCTCCGAACATCCTCTTCTTTTTACTGCTCCTGAACCCGTGTTACAGAATATTATATCATATTTCTGTCGAAAGATGAAGAAAGGCTGCTTGCAATTTTGGGGTGGGTTGGCTGTTTTTTCTTTTTTGTGGTTGCAGTTGAATTATATTCGTTCTGACTTTATGAACAGAGAAATGTTTTTATTGGGTAATCAGTTTTGGGGAAGAGGGGCAATTTTGAGAAGCATGTTCCTGGAACTTTAGATATTATGTGGAGGAGGAGAGCAGAGTTAAGGAATTCCCTCAAGCAACTTGGTATCTGTAAGCCAGTAGGTGATTTCACTAGCTGGAGGAGGAGTGGCAGGGAAGAGAAAGCTATAGGAAGTAATTCTCTTAAAACTTCTTAGTTGTAGCTTGGTTTTCTGGTGGAAAATAATGCTGATGTTTCTTGGTAAAGAGTTTTACAGTTCTTAATGAGTAAACATGCTTACAACTACCACTGTTCTCTACCTCTCCCTCAATTTTACCTGTAGGCAAAAAGATCCCTCATATACCTACGGGGATGAGGCCAACCTGATCTAAGCCCTGCCCAAAAGGTGGCACAAAGCCAGCCCAGGCACTGGCTGTCTCTGCTTCACCTGGCATTCCTTGCCATCAGATTATTCTTATAACATGGAATTATCTTATTCTGCTAAAAGTACCACAGTGCATCTCACCATTAGCTGTTGGAGGAAAGCCAACCAAAACTGCACAATGTGTCATGTGTAGTTTGCCTTTTCTATGATATATTAGAAGCTTTTTAAACCAGCTCACATCAGAGCGTTTAGCTGCGGAGGTCCTCCTGAAGCCTGTATTTCACTGGGGAAGAGGAGCTCTCATAGTGCTGTGATGGCTGTTTGTCAAAGGAAATATATGCAGAAAGTGGTGCCAAAGATCTACCTCATAGTTAGGATGGGAAAGCAAAACCAATGTAAGAGAAATCTGTTGGGATGTTACTGTTATTAGACAGGCAGACAAATGAGTGGATAGTTCCTGCTTGTTTTCTTACCAAAAAAAAAAAAAAATAGTTCTCATCAGTGTTATCAGCTTAGCCTCAAAATGACTTTCCTCCCCATTATTGCTTATAAACAAACCTTTATCACAGATAGCTAGCCTGCTGAATTAAGACGCTGTATTAAACAGTATATTGCTTCTGTCAGGGCCGATCGGCTGTTTGTGCAGATAATAATGCCAACTGCAACAACAACAATCAGCTAGTGTAAATTAACTTAACTGTGTGAAATAATGCCTCCTATATCAGATTAGCTTGCTGAATGACTTTATCCTTAAATTAAAGCTTGCTGGGGCGTAATAGTAAATCATTTAAATGGTGCTGGGCTTTTCAGGTAATGTCTTCATATATTACTGTAATTTCAATTCGCCAAGGCATGCAGATGGCTGTAGTCTCTAGTTCCTTGTCTCCAAAGCCTCTCCCGTGCTGCCATTTTGTAATTACAGCGCAGGCATGCTGCCTGCTGCTGTTAGATTTCCCATGGTGCACCAGCAGCCAAGGCAATGTATTTAAAAATTATTATTCTTGTGTGGCCCTCATAACATAAATGTAAATCTTTTATGCTAACGCTGTCAGGGGCTTAGCACTGGGGCTCCAAGGTGCTCTGATGTAGAAATCACCAGCAATCCATCAACCAAACATCATTTGGGATCCGGCAAATTACTTGCATTTTGGGAGGACTGTAAGCAGAGCGTTATTGTAAGGTTAGAGAGTGATTTTGTTACTAGGTGCTTGGAAGCCTTGAAGGTGTTCTTTATTTATTTATTCTGCCATTGTACATGGGTGTTTAAGTAAGAAATTCTGCCCCTGCTCAAACGCCCAGCGTATAACTTGATGAAAGCTTACTGTACTTAATATGCTGAAGATAACATCTGAGCAAATAACAGCCTCCAAATTAAAAGCCTTAAAATATATCAACAAGACCAGACTAAGACAGATAGCTGTTATAAAAGCAATATAGAGAAAGAAATTCTCCTGGGTCTGTGCTGTGAGAAAGAATGGGATTATTTAGTTCTTCATACTCACGTGCAAAGGTTCAGTGATTGCTTGGTATTAAAAATTCAGGTTTTATTGCCTACTGTTTCATAATTTTTTTAATTTGCATTTTATAAAAGGGCAACAAAATCAAATAGTTTGAGAAAGCCTTGCGATCGCTGTTAACTCTGTGTGCAGGATATCCTTGCCGCTGAATGCCATGTGTGTTAGAGCTCTTCCTCAGCCGAAGGTGGCATCGCCAAGTGCCGCTTCCTGACTGAGTGGTTCGGGAGCACAGTAATGGGAGAAATGGCAATGAAGGTGCACCCATATATTTATGCAGTTGAGGGTAGAATGAAATTAATGTAAGACCTTGAAGGTAAATAGCTGGGGAGCAGCACTGTGTCTGTGCAGCTACAGGATGCTTATGCTGGGTCAGTGTTAACTCAGGTGAACTGCACTGCTCTGCACTTTTTATTTTTACTGACAGCTTGAGCTGCCCATATGTTCACTGCTGAGTGACATATCCCACCCAAATTTCTGTTTTCAAAGCGGGGGGTTTGGGCACCCCCGTTTTCCGTGTTCATTTATGGCAGGGCTCAAGAAAAGAACCTGCTCACAGAAAACCTGCAGACCTTCAGGTGTCACGCAAACCCAGTCACTTTTGGAAGCAGAAGCCAGGCTGCCTAGCTCTGAAGTTTTTGTACAGTGTTGTGCATAAATCAATCCAAGATTTTTCTGATGATGTTAGCCTTGGTTGGGTCTGTGTACAAGTAAAGATTTAAGAGCATCACTTCTCTTGCAGGGAGCAATAAAATTCAGCTGTTTCCATTTCTTCCACCTGAGCACTTCTGAACCTATGCACTAAGTTTTGCTTCTCCCATGGTAGTTGTAACCCCCTTGCAAATTGCAGGTCAAAGCACATTAGTCTTTTTACACAATGCACAGGTAGAGAAAACAATCCTAACATTTGTAAGCAATTGTGGCATGTTGTAGCTCTGCAATTCCCAGGAAAGAACAGAAAAGTGCTAGGTCAATTGCCTCTTGTCTTTTGGCTTCTCTCCAAAATTTGCCTCTCTTGTCTTTTGGCAACTATCCAAATCTGCTTGGACAACACAGAACAGAATATTTGAGGACTGGGCACACACACTGCCACAAAGTGGCATTCCTCCAGTTTTATATGATGCTGTATGTGCAGTCAGATCCTCATGAGCAGATCGTTCCTCTCCCAGATGGACAGTCAAGACAGCAGACTCTTCAGAAGGTCCTGCTGAGCTCAATCTATTTCTCTTCCTGTGCCAGAACATATTAGACTTGCAGCTGGACAAAACAGTGAGCTGTGCTAACTAGCTGATGTATTTAAAAACAGAGATGAACAATCAAGTCATCTCAGCATGCACCTCTATCAAAAGAATAACGGATGGGGATAGCACCTTTTTCTTGCAGGCTACAAAGAGTAGCAGAACTCTGTTAGAGATGAGAACTCTCTTGAGTCTGGTGTTTTGAGGATGTGGAAAGTTAACTGTTAACTATAACAATGTAAACCCGCTAAAAACTTTGAAATCTTAAGAACAGAGAGATACGGCACAAAGGAAAAATATCAGAAGTCTCACCACTCTTGCAATGCTCTCCTTTGATATCACAGTAGCCATTACTGGTTTTCATTCTGCTTCCTCCCTATCCACTAGTGGCTTCATGTCAATACTGGTTTAATGTGAATATTGGTTTTTTTCCTCTGCATAACTCAACAACTCTGCTTTTTCTCTTCTGGAGATGGGTAACATAACAATACTATGTTATTCTGATTCTACTTGGGATTTTTACTAAAAGCGTGCATATTGAAAGTGTTAAATACCAGCATTATCAAGGTATTTATGATATTGATACGTGGTCCCACTCTGTTTCTGTGCCCCAGGGGTGGACTAATGCTTTTCACACAGCATCATAGCTCCAGTAATAGGAAGAGTGAAGTCTGAAGTGAGCTGAACTTAACTCAGCCTGATGCCACTTCTTTTATCTGTCAAAAGGATAGAGCGGAAGAGAGCTGCTCTGCACTTGGGGTCTCTGGGTCGTGAAGGATGGGGGTAACACAAGGTTCCGCAGTGGAAGGCTTTTTCACAGAGCGAGGAGAACAACAAAACATCAACGGTGCTGACACCAGCGTCACGGAAGGGCTCACTTGTGTCCTGCGGTGGAGCTGGCTGGAAGTGGCTGTGTCCGGCACGGGGCAGCCCCAGCCATTTCCTCACAGAGGCCCCTGCAGCCCCCACTGCCAACCCCTGGTCAGGGACACCCCGTACACCGACTTTCAGAGGAGAACTACACTGTTCATGCTATAGATAGGTACTACTTCTCCAGATGAAAGAATCAAGAATTTGTTTTTAGAAAGCAATAGCCTGCTTTGGATTAAAATGACCATATTGAACTGACCCCATACCAATCGCTCTGCCATTAGCGTCTAGAGGCAAAGTCTAACGGACGTGGCCTGAAATGCTGCACGTGGCACATGTGCAAAAGTGACATGCCAGTGTCGTGTATGCCAGGAAGCGATGAGTTAATTTGCTTGATGTTTCTTGCAACACTGTTAGCCGAGCTGAACATCAGGACAATGCCGAGCTGTACTCTTGAATGCGCTGTTCCCTTGTAGCCACCGATTGCTATGTGATGGCTGGGAAGCAACTCTTTCCTAGTTACCTTTCTACAGGAAATACTGGCGAGGTTAACACAGGTATCTTTCGGTATACATTGAACAAGAATATGCTTCAGCTTCCATTAGCTGTTCCTGAAAAAATTGAAAAGAAAAACTTGTATGATTTAATTAAGACTAGAGTAATATGTAATGCAGCAAAAAATATTAAAAGTTCCTGTTGTATTAACAATGATGGATGGAAACAAATACACAACAATACTAGAGATTAAAAAATACACACACCAAAAAATATTACATAAGCACGTGTGATGTGCTGCCTGATTGTGTAACTGTTTTCTTCTCATACCATGATTCTGTCATTTTTAACTGGGGATTGAAACCAATGGTCTTCCTGGAGAAGACGATGGAAGACTGAGGTTTGCGGCCTCAAAAAAGAGTTCTGAACTTCTTGCTTCAGAGTCACTACTCAGGAGGGATCATTGAATATTAAGACCTGCTTTTCTTCTTTCATCAGCTCCAGCGGAGTACACTATATGTTCACTGTAATTTAACCATAGCTAATTAGAGCTGGGAAAATGGGAGTTTTGCCGTTGTTTTCAGAGGAGCCAGGATTTCTCCCAGCCTGTTTTTCTGCAGAGATCTAATACTCCCTCAGTGGGCTTAAGATTTTGATAATGATAATGACATGGCTGTATTATATCTCTGGGGGAGGAAGACTGCTAATTGTCAGCCATGACAAAAGTGTGATTACTCTTTAAATGTGTTCTTATAAAAAGGCATTATATGTATTTCCTGTTAATTGCCTAAGCACAAGAACTTTGCTCTGAAATATGGAAGTTTCTTGTGTTGGAAGGCCATAATAAAGCAATTAATTTGGGATAAAATTTTTGTCATAGCACAAAACCATCTAAGGCTCAATCTTCACAAGGGTTGTACCCATAATTTTGGTAAAAGTGGTGCTAGTAGATATTCACCATAATCAGGTGGGACCACAGATGCTTTTCAGACCTTAATATTTTCATAGTTCTGATGTTATAATAGTTTCTGCCATATAGTGTGAGTTTATTGACTGACTGACAGGGATCTGAGTTGGCTATAGGATTCCACACTGATAGCACTTTTTAATATTATCAGAAGTCACTTAAACTTTTCAGTCTGGCTTGGGAGAGAGATAGAAGTAGAGTCAGCTTAGGTCTTTCCCAAATGGCTTTTCAGAAAGTTTCCAGATTATGAAAATGTTACATTTGCAGGCCTATTTCATGCAGTTAGGTTTTTCGATAAAATGCTCCATTTTACATCTCTCTTCCCATGCAAAGTGCAAACGTCTGCTGCTAGAGTCCCTGGCACTTCCTCTTGTGTTATGTCTCGCCATCCCCAGCTTTGCCATCATCTGACCTTGGGCACTTAATTCTTCAGCGGTCATTATTCTCTTTAGGAAGTTAAAAGGCACACTGAAACACCCATGCAAAATTTTCTAGAGCTCCCATTTCAAATTTAGATTGTTGCAAACTGCACTAAAATCAGATGACAAAAGTTGTAATCCATCTTTTTGTGCAATTAGGAAGGAGTCTGTATACCTTTCCTTTTCAAATCTAAATATAAGATTTTTTTAATATCTTTTTCTTTATGATCTTTATCTACTGTATACGTAATGGAAAACTGGTCTCCATTCTGTGTCTGTGAATTTTTAAAGAATTTATTAAATATAAATATGTCAAGTAAAATCTCCTTACTTTCAGCTACTTAAGCTGGCAGGACATAATACATCTGTGATAATATTTGATAACATGATCTGTAAGAAAAGTTAGACTCCTTGAAGAATAATGGAAGGCTAAAAAAGTAATTTCTTGAAAAGTTGTGTTAAATGGGAATTAAGATAAAAGGAAAGTTGTAGTACTGAAAATTAGCCTCTCTCCTTGAATTTGCAGGGATGTGGACAAAGGAAATGCTAATACTAATCTGTAATTGAATATCATAGTAGGCTTTGTTTTATACCCAAAAGGTTATTTGTTTTGAATCTAAGCAGGGTGCATTGAAGAACATTCCCTGCTGACTTTTCAGTGTGGGCTGACTGATCTTGTCTCCTTTCCTGCTAATCAATATTGTACTGTCCTGATGCAAGTGAAGGTAATCTGGGATTTCAATGGGGTAAAGAGAAGAAGAATCTGATCCTCCATATTCATGTGTAGTTTACTTAATATTTTGCTCATAATTTTCTAAGACAATTTATTTTTTTCTGTAGAAAATAGGTTGGTTTTGTATGCATGTAGCTTAATCTTTTCCTGATTATTTACCATCCTTCCTACTGCTCTAACCTGAACAGAACTGGGAAAAAAGCAGGGGAGGGGAGAATCCTGTTGAAGTGTGTGTGTGTGATTTATTTACATCACTGATTGCTGGGGAAATAGATGGAGCAGTTAATGGAAGAACACCTGCTATTGGGTATTCATATGTCCTTATTAAGCCTTCAGAATCCAAAAAAGACTTTATTATCATTAGCTAATTGAAACTGAGTTCAAAATAAGGAATAATGGCTACCATTTTTCTTAGCACTAAAGCTTGGATTCCCTCCCCAATCATTGTTTCTAATTGTAGCCTCATCTGCTGATTACATTTACCTTCTTTTTCATAAGATCTGCTGTGGAAACACTTTTGTGTATAGTGTTAATGGAAAGTAGATCAATTGCAAGTTACTGGAAGCTGATTTTCCATAATAACAGAAATCATATCAGTTCCATTTATTTATTAAAAATTAGACTAATTCTGGGCTTTTAACACACACACGCACACACACACTCTCCTCCTCCTCCCCCCTCATAAATAACATTTTGTACAGTTATGGGTCTGTAGAAGTCGATAGAATTTCTCCACTTACTCCAATGGAGCTAGAATCTCACCTTTACCTTTTATACAGATTTACAAAATATAATTCTATCTTTTTTGTTTGAATCTGGGATGCGGACATCTGCCTGTAAATGCTTCTGCTGCATACATGAGTTCCTACTGAACTAGGTAGAAATTTTTGTGGATGGCAGGAGTCACTACTGTTAATGACCAGTTTCGAACATCAGTCAAAACTCTGGCATTTTGTAAGGTTGATGTGCAGCCCTTTTTCTTCGCCTCCAACACCATCTTTCTTCCTGAGACTTGGTGATATTTTATGAAATCTATCATATAACCTCAGTTGCTCTGGACATTTTCTTCTAGGTCTGGAATGCAAGAGTCAGCAGCACACTACTATCAATTGTGCTAAAAGATACTGACAAGTCATGTATTACGAGGTTTGACCTCTAGCCATGATATAAGAAGCCTGTGCAATGTGCCTTGAATTTCTGACCCTGAAAAACAAATAAAGAACAGAGAAAGTGTTTCTTCAGCTTCACTTCTCACAGGAATGAGCAGGGTATAAGTGCCTTCTGGTTTATTGTGGGCACTGGTGGAACTTTCTTTTTCTCTAAAGTCTAAAAAAGTATGTGCCCAGACTATGAAGAAGCAGAGAAGACTGAATAGTAGAACACGAAAATCATGAGGAATCTCTATATTCGTCTCTAAATCTAGATGAATATTTGGAGAATTTCAAGAGTCTGATGAAAAAGAAATAGTCCTTGCTTCAACTTAAGGTTAAATTAAGGTTAATCTTTTGACAATGGCAGTGTGTTATAAAAATGGTTTAGTGACTAACATTAAGATGAAAAAAATTATCCTATATATGGGGTAGTCTCTCACAGACAATGCTGAGAAAGCCTGTTGCTGTGGTCTATTTGGAATTTTGGATTTGAAACCCTCCCAAACCAGCACATACCATAATTGGACAAAATCAAATGTGTAACTATTGCTGTGTAGAATGAATTATCTCACGTAAGAGATGGTTCCAATAATAATTTTGTGAGCAATGAATCTTTGACGTTAAGGACATGATTATTTGGCCACGTGATTTCCTTCAGTAAAAGAATGAGGGGACACTTGGTACAGACTCTGACTTGTATTTGCTGGATAGAAAGTTTAGGCCCTGGCAAACTGCTTTTTTAAATTCCATTGCAAAGAGGGATTGCAGAGGCTTTTTCTCTGTGGTTTGCCTTTCTTGGCAGGAAGATAGCCTGGATAAATTGCAAACTATGCAAATAAGGTCTGGGAGCCAGTTTTGGGTGCAGTCCTGTAGGTTATGTAAAACAAAATGGAAAGGATTCTGGCCTTCATTTAACATCGTTGTATGTGAAAATGGGAAACCTTTATTAAGCAATTATTACAAGCACATATTAATTTTATACAACTCAGGGGTTGCAAACAGAGTTATGGTGCACTAAAGCCTTTAATAGGTCTTCAGTAAAGACTATGCTAGACTGTAGAAAGGAGAAGGGCCTGAGGATTCAAAAAATTGTGGTGGAGAATAATTGGACTTGGTTGCAATTCATCTATGTGAGGTGTAGGAAAATGTCAAATGCTTATTGGTGCGGCTCATAGTATCTGTATTCAATAACTTTGCATATGATTGTGCAAAAGAGTTACTGGTCTCCCTTTCCATCTCCTCCAGAGTGCATACTGTGCTAAGCTAGAGACAGGGCATCCTGCTTTACCAGTGTGCTTCTCACACTGGTTCAGATTGTTGCTCAAGCATGGCTTTTATATTCTCAGAGATGATCAGAAAGCAAGTGCCAACATGGGAGACAGTCAAGGTTTTGTGTTTCTTGTGTGCCATGGGAGTGTGGTTTCAAACTGATCCTCATGGGGAGGTGTAGTGCTCCCTTAGCAATCACTTCTTTCTTTTTTTTGCTGAGATTTCCAAACATGACCATCTGAAACAAAATTAAATGACTGTGATATACTAAACTAAAGTGACAGAACAGACTTAATGGGGGAAAGTGCTGTACTCCCTTACTTTTACTGCTTCAGAAAAAGTGTTTTTATAATCTCTTTATATAAAACCTCACTATAAGATATGGCGTCTTAGTGTAGTTGGTAAACAGCCTGCCTTTTAGTCAAGCACATCTTTAAAAATATGATGCATCACCTTACAAAAAGAGTTGAAGATTTTTCCACAAAAATCCATATCTTGTCCCATAAATAAGAATGTTAAATGATGAGCGCTTCCTACATTATACACATCCCTGGATGTGATGTCCTTCTTGGTGAATTTTTGTTAAGAAACAAAATACAATTTTTATTGAGATCAATAAAAGATTAAGGTGACAAAGTGATTTATCGGCTGTACTCTGTACTCGGCTGAATGCTCATTTTTTCCCCAACAACAACACAACCAACCAAGAGAAAAAAAAGAGGATGCCATGAAATGTTTTGTATTTAGCTTTGTTTTTACCTTGGGTCCTTGGAAAACTGGGAAAACAAAGCTAAGTCATCCATCAAATCTTAAAATAGTGCTTAAAATGAATAACTGCTGCTCTGGCCCTCAGACTACAACATATGGAGGAACTTATTATATGACCCACTACACACCAAAGTCCATGGAAATACTCCCATTAACTTCAATGAACATAACTCCAGTACTGCATAATGAAAGCAGGAGAGAAACCAATTTATCAGTGCATGAGAGATGGTGCTCACCATCAAGTTTTTCTTTTGATTACTGCAAGGCTGCAAAGCCAGTTTGCCTCCTTGATGTATGATTTGATGTGCCTCTGAAGAAAACTTTATTTAAAAGCTCTCAAAGAGGGGTGGATTAAATGTCCCTGGAAAAAGATCCCCTGAATGCACTTTTTCCCTTAGGATCGACATCTCGTATTGGTTTCCCCTTGTGTGACTTTAAGTAGGGTCTGTAATGAAGCAGTATTAAAGTCGTTGTTTCTGACTCCTGCAGCTCCTGCCCAGTGTTGGCAGAATTGCTGTCAGTGACAGATCCCACGTGAATCAGCGTATAGGAAATGAAACGGTGTTTTGTTGTGCGGTTGCTGAGTATTCCAGATGAGCTATCACCACTGGTGCTCTGAGATGCTCAGGGCACTGCAGGGGAAGCTTCAGAGCCACTCGAAATTGGTGTAACCTGACTCTCACTGCAGAAAATTTTTGCACCATCTATTGATTAAGTGGCAAATACCTAAATCCAGGGATGGGGCATCTACCACCTCTCTGGGCAACCTGTGCCAGTTTCACCACCCTATTCAATGTTAACTGTAATTTCATCTTAATTTTTAATATCAGATCCTTTCCATTAGTTAATATTTTATGCAGATTTATTTCCACTGTTGTTGCAGTGTCCTTGAAATTGTTGATACCGTTGATTGGAAAGGAAAACACAACATTTCATAGAAAGTGTTGGGGAGGGCATGTTGTAAATGAGAAAGCTCAGACCCATCTTCATTGTTGTAGTCTTCTGTATGAGTGTTACAGAACAGAAGTGTTTCTGCTTATGTCTTTTAGCAGTGAGATTCCCAGCCTTGTGAACCTGCACCAGTTGGTTGTATCATCCATCAGCTATTCTTGTCTTTTCATGAGCTTGGCTTGGTTTCTTTTCTTTTACTGCTGATTATGTAGGTTACGACCAGCTGTAGAATATACAGCAGGAGGGGAGGGCAATGTCATGTGAGCGTGGCAGAATGAGGCGCTGGGGTCTGTCTAAGCTGTTCTTTACTTTGAGGGCTGCTTGCCCCTCTGCAACCCCATCTCAACACACAGCAGGATTCGATGAACTTTAAAAGCATTGGTGCACCAGATTTTGCTTGGTGGTTATTTGGTGCACTTAAACAAAAAGGAATTTTTGTTCACTGCACATACTGAGCATCAAAACTGGGGATTTGGAGTTTAAGCACCAGTTAGGCTCAATCCCTAAAGAAGGTATGGAGTTGGAGAGAAGAGTCCCTTTTGTATGGAAAGTGTGGCCAACTAAATACCAGTGAGAAGTGCCTGGAGAAAGGACATCAGTGCAACACACAGATGGCCCACTACTAAAAGCGAAGTAGTGTGGTGGCATTAGATTTTTTTAATATGTAGTAAAAAATTATTGCGCACCCAAAGTACTTTTTATATGTTTCTTATTCTCATCTGGAATATACAGAGACTGGGTTTTTATCAAGTTTGGTAATTCCTGAGACTTCAAAGTTAAAGCAGCCATCTGTACATTGCTTTAAAACAAGAACTGACTTTTCAGCATGCATGCTTATCCAACTCTATCAGAGAGGAAGAATACGTGAAATGTGTAGTATATCTTTGAACTAGACAAAATCTCAGCTGGCAAAAAAATCTGTTGGGATGCTTTTGAGCATTCTGCATATTTAGAATGAGCTAGTTCGTGTGTGCTTGTATGTATACACAGCAGAAATGCTTGCATCAGGCTTCATGCTTTTTGGAGTGTTCCTGCTATTTGACAGTCCCCGAGTCCAGTTACGATAGGTAACGTGGTGTGCAACTTCAGTGGAAAGCTCACTGGCGCTTTCTTGCAATGAAGAATAAAAGGAAGCGGGGTAGAACAGGACAGTCAAGTCCAGTTATTAGTTTGATGATCTGGAGACCAGTCTCTGCACTTAATCTTCCTGTATGACTGTTGGTCAAGTCATGTCTCTGAGCCTCTGTTTCTCCCCCAATGAAGGAGCTGGTAGCATTGCTCTACTTCACAGACGTGGGTTTTGAAAGTAAATGAAGCTCAAAATTCAACTTTTAAAATTCTATTTTAAACTGTATGACTGGTACAATGATGAAATAAAAAACGGGGCTATTGTAATTATTGAACAATTTGTGTCTTTCCCCTGAGATAACTGAATTAATTTGGCTTAGCTGTGCATGCGAAATTGTGGGAATGCAAGCCCATGCCAATGTGTATCACTTCTTTGTTTGGCATATTAGCCTGGCCAAGAAACCCTGTAAAGCATGTTTGTAAAATGCATTTTCATGTCTTAAGGCTGTCTTGGAGCACAAGCAGGTAAGTTTCTATCTTCTTCCAAAATATTATGTAAGTTCTTAGCACAGATTTGCAATATGGATTGTGTTTCCCCTGCATCGTCCTTCACGGGGTCTTCACCTCTCAATTTGGTAGAGGTAGTGGCCAGTCTAAATGTGCCATTTTTTTTAATCCATCTACACATCTTCCTGCTAAGATAAACACTTTTTCTTCTCCATCTTCTCTTTCCTACTGCAGAGAGAAAGGCATATTAACATTGCTTTCTCTTTATGCACCCTATGCATGTTAATGAACATGTGTTCTATATTTTGTTTGTTCATTTTGTGATGCTTTCCAATGGGATAGTAATCAAAAGTATGTGTAGCAAAATGTTAGTGACAGCATGTGAATTGAAAAGTCTTTGCCCATGGATGGTCAGATGATTTTGTGCATCATTTTGAAAAGAGCAAGAATACCTCCAGTGTTTTGAGGATCTACTCTGATTTGCACAGAATTACTCATAGCAAAATATGCGCAGATGTGGAGCTCTTATCTTATAGATAGCTTAAAATTTATTGCTTTTTAATTATTTGAAACTACACCCTTCTTAAAACAGGGTTCAGGGAAAGTCACAGACTGCTTATTAGTGTATATGTATTTTATTGGAGGAGATTAATAAATAATTTCTGTTTAACTAAGGCAGATAAGACATTCAAAATAGTACTACTGTTAATAGTTGAAAGTTAAAGCAAATGTATGACTGTGTTGCCAGGATTGCAGAAAGCAATGAATCATGCATTTATTATTTTAATTGATATGATACAGTCAGCAGGGAACTTTTATGTAGAGAGCTGGTTAGTGTCTGCTGTGCTGGTTAAAGCCAAATCCAAGGTGATTGTATTAATGCAGCTCATGGAATGAGTCTAATACATAGAAATCAGAGGGCAGAGACAGAGAGCAATGTGAGATTTTGGGGTTTTCCTTTTTTTTTTTTTTTTTTAGAAACGGGGTACTCCTGCTTTACATATATTATTTGGCTTGGTTGAAGAGCACTAGTGGAGGACAGAGGATAAATAGAAGTCACTTTCCTAACAGAGCTGGGTTTTGCATTAATGCTGGGCAAGACTCGTGCTATAGGGAGGTATTTTGAAACAGGACAATACCTAAATGTCCTTCACACAGGTGTCACTGCAGGAGAATCTTTCTCTTATATGTACTTCATATAGCTGCCTGAGAGGGAGACAGTAGCAACAGTATCAGATAACTGTTTAAGATGGGAAGTGAAATTCCAGGTGTTCATGGTCTAATACTTATGTATTAATTACTCATATTTGCATAAAAGTAAAACAATTTAACTCATGTAAAAAACCCTCTAAGCCAAAATGGCAGATCTACCTGCTTATGGTCTCCCTCTGCTCCTTTCTTCCCATATAAAATTCTACCGACTCCTCCTTGGGGAAGGAGTCTGCCATTGTAAGAAGATCAGATAAAGAGAGGAGAATAATAACGGCAGCATTAGCAAGAAGCTCTGGGTAATACCACAGTACCTCTGTCCTCCCTAGCAGGTTCCCTGAAGCAAGGTGCAATATATCTCTTAGTTTGAATATTTCATTTCCAGTGATACATCTGCTTTTCTTTCATGTTATATTCAGCATTACCTATTTATAACACTTTTTAAAAACGATTTTCCAGCTTCTTGATTTGGTACAAGAGAAACAGAAGCTATGTATCAGTGTAACGATAAAAGGCATGAGGAAAAGGGGAAAGTAATAATTGGTTGCAAATCAAGTTATGAACCTCAAGCACAAATAAAAGTGGAAGAAAGAGAGAAGAGAGTTTTATAACCTCAGTAAAGAGCAGAAATTACAATATGCTGTGTACATTTGGTTTGTACTTTTATACCGAGTTAGTGGATAAGGATATTTATCTGATGTTGTTTCCTCTACACATAAACTCTTCTGATTTAGATGATAGATAGAAACTATTTATACAGATAAACACAGTAGGGGTCTAAACACAGATCCCTGTGGAACACCAGATGTGAGTAAATGAACATTTGATTTTCCTCTTGTCTGCTTCTGACAACCTGATGGATAAGAAACCATCTCCTGAATTCCCTTAAAACCTGATAGCACTAATGCAGATAATAACATAGTGTGAGATATGGTATTTATTAAATCTGCTCTCTAAATATTAATACGACAGCAGCTGTGATCTTTCTACTCTTTAACTGTACTCTTTAAGCACTGTGTCACTTGCTAACAAAGATAAATGCACAGGGCTGATGTAGAGGGTTTAGAACCACAGGGGTATTCAAATACTTAAGATTCATGCAATTTAGAAATTAATATTCTACATCACAATTGATTAAATATAAGGAGTGTGAGAAATTTACAAAATTGCTTTTAAAATGGAAACAGATTGTGTGAATGGAATAAAAAGCAGCTATGTTAATTCTTTTTTGTCCATTGTCCCAGGTGGATCTAATGCTAACCACTGAAGAGTGTATCAGCAGAAAGGAGCTTTAGTATTTCAGAGGTTAGAAATATCATTTCTGAAGTGTCAGTAGTTTTATATCCATTTTTCTCTCCCTCTCTGTTTCCTCCATATTTCTGAGAAGAAAGTCTTACAGAGGAAGAGGCCACCAGGGGCCATGTCTTGGCCAGATGCTTTTATTCACTATGTCATGTCTTTTCCAGAGTTAACTGTCAAATGCACTTGTAGTTCAAGCATGCTCGGGTGGTGGGAGGTGACTTCCAGTGCTATAACTTCTTACCTAAAGCTAAGCTCACCAACTCCCTCTTGCTAGAAAAGCCCCTAAGCCCAGCACCTCTCCTAGGTCACATGTGCTTCTTATTTATTAGCTCATTTTGATTGACTTTATCGGAACTGGGCTTCACATTTATCAGTGAAAGCGTAGCGAGGATCAGTACCAACTTTTGCACAGGCAATAATTCTACTTTCTTTTATGTAGCGTAAATGCCAGTCTAAGGGAACAGGGAAAACCGAAACCTGTATCACCCAGACCCTTAGGAAAGCCCATGATCTGCTGCCTTAAGCAGTTGGTTTCTTTATATCTCTGGGAGAGAGTTACAGTGTCCAAACACAAACTGTGGAGCTGTGTCCACATTTGTGTGGAGTTTGAAGAGCGGATCATGTGCAGCTTGTGTTGACTACGGGCAGAGCATGAGGTGCTATTTAGCATCAATGTTCAGGCAACTTTTGGAGTCCCACATTAGGTGCTTGCATTTAGTGTGTTCTTTGTGTTCGGTTGCATACATGTGTGGAAGAGGAGGCCCCATTTGTTTCTTATCAACTTCTCTGGAAAGAAACTCAGTCCACAGAAAAAAACCCCACTTGTTTACATCAAGACTAAATTGCTGAGATGACAGCTTTAAGAGGAAGAGACTTCTTGGAGACTTTCTTGCTAGATTCATTAAGGATCCTTTCAGCTCAGCTTTGTCCAGCCCGATTTGAGCTGTTACGCTTCTGGGTACCTGTTAATCTCTTCAGTCTGATGTTTCTGATACTGCAATGTGTGTGTGTATTGCAAGTGGGCTATCGCTACCTTCTACTTCATGGCAGCATAGCCTTGCTCTTGGTGAGATAGTGCAGCTTTATAGGCTCTTCTGCATCAAGTCTATCAGTCCCAACTTGAATGTGTTGATTAGTGATTTCATACTGGATTCAATAAACACAGTAGCAGGTACTTAGAATAATTCTACTGTTAGGAATGAAAAGCTAATTGGCTTTGAAGAAAATAACCCACACACAGTTTGTACCACTCCACTGATCAGAAACTGGACCATGGATAATTGAGATGGTATGAAACACCTACTGCCTCATGCTCACAATTTTTGGATCCATTAATTCCTACAGTGTTTTGTGCCTACCTACAGGAGGATGTTACAACAGCTTAGTTCATTATAAACAATTCTGCCCCATTTACTTTAGGATTTTGTGGTTGTTAATCCATAAATGTGTAGAATGCAAATTTGCAAACAAAGGAGCTTGGAGATAGTGACTCTTCTCTGCAATCCACAATTTCAGTACAATGTTAAAGATTAAAATTTTATAAAAAGGAGAACCACATTTTCACATAGATGCCTGTATGGTTATACTTGAGCCTAAATGTGAAGATGGTTTTGGATGGTAGGTGGTTTGGGGGGTTATTTAGGGGTTTCTGTTTTGTATTGCTTTGGGGTTTTTTTGAGGACGTGAATCACAAAAACATAATGCAAGCTTGTGTGTTCAATTCCAAAATGAAATAGAAGTTTGATGTGGATTATGGGAGCACAGAGTTTGTGGGCAGTATAATTACATTTGATTCTATACAAATAAAAAATTGAGTGAATTCTGTTTCACTCAATAAAAATGTTATTCAACATTGTTATTGCTGCTCCTGTTCTGCTTTTTAGAAAGGGGAAGGAAGGGGTGTCATGGTGCTTCAAACTGTCATTGAGCATTGTTATTTTCAATATGATTTTAATGTCAAATTAGGGGCAAATTTTCACAGATTTAAGATTTTGTCTTAATCTAAATTATACATCTTGAAAGTGTTTTTCTTCTCACAGCTTTTATTAAGTGATATATTTTTAAGTCTTTCCACAACATTTCAGGATGCTAACTGATACTTCAGATGCCTTTCTCCCAGAAGACAACAAACTCTCTATCCCACTGTTAAGTAACCAGCAGATTTAACAGCTTGTTTTGTACATGGTATTTTCCTAGATCAGAGTTTTTTCCAAATATTTTTGATATATGGTTTATAAGAATTTTGTAGATTTTGTAGAGATCCAAACTCCTGTAAGGAAATTTAAACCAACGGATAGTAGGCTTGAGTTGCTTGGTTTCCTTTTATGGATCCCTTACAAATAATCCTCAGATGCCTAAGAGTAAACCCCTTGAAAATCACTGTTATGGGTTAAAATAGTCTCAACAGATAAAAATATCTTGTTTAAAAGGGAAATATCTTTCATCGGATCTGGTAAATTTATGCTAACCTTAATTTTTCAGCCAAACTAGCAACAGAGTAATTGCTAGGAAGGGCAGTAATTAAGGTTCTGATGTTAATATTAAAAGAGGAAACCTTCTTGGAATATTGGAGTCTTATTTTCACCTGGGATTTGATTCGATTTCACTTTTTTCACTAGCACAAGTCTAGATAAGAGATTGCCCATTGGAAACAGTATCCTGAGTGAATAACAATTTCTATGAATGAAGTGGAGTCGCCATACTTTTTTGTCTGGGTCTGCAAGAAGCTGATCCAGTCTAATGGGTAGAGAGAGCAGCAGCATTATTCATAGCAATATGTAAAGTACCCTCTTGGGCTCACCATACATTTTATCTTTCATTATCAAATTGACACTCCTGCAAGGGTAGATTCATTCTCTGGCAGGGAACACCACAGGCTATATTTCTGTACTTTTTCTCCCTCCATACAGGCATTCTCTCAGTGCCTTGGTAAATCATCATGTTAAATCATTAATAGTGAAGAAAGGCATGCTACGTAAGCAATTATATACTGATTAATGTCTAAGTTAAATCCCTCTCTTCAAAGATATTGCTGACCTGCTGAGTATCTCCATCATATTCATTTTCTTTGTTCTTTGGTAGAAGCTGATGGCTTAGCAACCCAAGCACAAAGGAGGGAGTGTTCTTAGGTTCAAGTCCTCATGCACAGCAGTGAACATGAACAGTTGACGTTCTCTCTCAAAATCAACACGGGGGGACACAAGGGCTGAAAATCTTCAGTAAAGCTTTATCTAGCAGGTAAAATTCTGTGTATGCCCTCAAAACTCTCATCCTTGTTAACATCATGGCAGTTCCAGTGGTACTAGCAGTGACGGGAGCTCTCACAGAGATGGGCCATTAGTGCTGGCAGTACTGCATCAATTCAGCCTGCTGTGAGTAAGTGTAGATGACATGGTGCTTAAAATGTGGGCAAGCGTAAGTGCATTTCTCCAGTGGAGCTCCCGGTGTTGCTACTAACATGAGAACCAAACAGGCATTGGCTCGTGTAGGAATGGTTTGAATCACTTAATTATCCAGGTGTTAGAGTCTGTACAACGCAGGCAGAGAAACAATAGAATAAAATCCTGACTGGTGAAGCAGGGAAGGATTCAGGGGAAAGAGATTATATTTTGGTGTTTTCCTAGTGATAAAAGATAAAACACAGAACCTGTTGGAATTCCCCGAGGTGTCTATGATGCTCAGTCTGTATAAATACAATGGTAGCATCTGTTATTTTAGAGGTGAAATTCATTCTGGAACAGTACCATGTTAATCCCTATGTAATTTACTGAAGGGTGGCTGTCCTGAGCAGAGGAGGACATCCATGACAGACACCCACTAAAATCATGACCCTCTTTTGCTGCATTGTTGTCGTGGTTTAACCCCAGCCGGCCACTGAGCACCACACAGCTGCTTGCTCACCCCGCCCCAGGTGGGATGGGGGAGAGAATCAGCAGGGTAAACTAACTAACTGTTTAAATGCACTGATTTCTCCTTGCTGTATGTGTAAATGTTTAATCATTTACACCCAAAACTGTGATCACAATGGTGACCTTATGCCACAGAAATGTAAGCCTGTACTATTAGCTCTTTGGGATGTAGGTGGTGCTTTTTTTTTTGTGCTGAGGGGCAAATTACTGACAAATAGCATTCACATACTTAGTAGCTAAAAAGAAAGAGGAAATACCAATATTGTGTGTCTGCTGACAGAAAGAAATATTTATAAGACATTTGCATTGATAGTATTTTTAGACATTTTCTGGTTTTAAATCAGAATAGATATATGAAATATGACTGACAAGTTCCACCTCCTCTACTCCAGAAAATAAGAATCTAAGACCAATCTTTCTTTCCCTTAGCTATGCTACCTATTCCTTTGCATTGGAATTGTGTGTTCTCTACTAGACCAAAGCCTGGGTGAGAGAACAGGTTCAGTACAGTTGTGCTGTAGTCAGGACTGAAAAGGCAGTAGCATGCTAAAAGGGGTATTTTCTGTAACATCAGACCCCGCTTTGCCACTCTGCATGAAAGAATGGTAACACAAGAAGGATGGTTTGGCAAACTCTCCTTATTTAAAGCTTACTCCTCTCCCATCAAGGTTCAGATCTCTCACTTTGGTATGCAGGTATCAACCTTTGATTGCTGGGAACGGTTTCCAGCTTTCAACTGGGGACAGATGCCTCCACAGTTATGTAGCAGAAGTGAAAATATACCTTTTAGCATGACCAGGGATATGCATTTTGTCAGAGCCACCGAGGTGAGAAGCTATCACTTCAGAATTGTTACTCAAGCTATCTTTTGTGCTATTAGTGCTAAAATATTCATTGTACATTAATTTCTGATTATACTGACATCCTGTACCAGGTTCTGTTATAGCCCAAAGACCACATTGGATTGTAGCGTTGAACTGGAAGTTGAATGTATTTTCAAAGATATTCAGATGCTGTACTGAATGCAAGCCCAGCAGAAAAGGATCAGTTCCTTTTGCTTTGTACAATGAATTTTTATCGTTTCACACATACAGCTCTGCACATATTTAACAATATTCACTCTGTTTCTTTAGCGGTACCAGTGGTAACATTATTTGTGAAACAAATATTTCTCTGGAATTTGAACTTTGTGCTACAGTATTTCAGCTGCTGTAGTCCATGCTTTTTGGCAATGCTGATTACCTGTAAATCCTCTTACCTGTTTTTCCAATTGAAATTATTCAACACCTGACAAAGTCTGGCACAGGGATTCCAGAAATGTTGTAGCTATTAGAAGTTTTTTCTTTTTACATTATATTATATCCGAGTAAGAATTTTCAGTCAGTCATCATGAAGCACCATAGTAAATTGTGCTAAGTTTGCGCTTACTGAAAGTGCCACTACTCTAACGTTTTCTCATCTCCTTCCCCCAGCACCTATTACCACTCCACCTCTGTTATCCGCTAAGAAAATCTGTATTTTGTGCAAGCTTGACTGTACTAGTAATAAGCAATGAAGTACCAGAGGCAAAATCACTCAAGTGGCTCATGGTAGGGCTCCCAGCCACACTCCTTATGCTCCTCCAGAAGAGACTTGTATATTGCCCTATAGCCTCCTTATAGACACTAGCCAGCCAGCCTGATGAGAAAGGTCCTGGCCATGCATCCTGGGGCAAAAGCTGCGGTCCCTGCTGAGGTCCACCTGATTGTTCCAGGAGGTGGAGGGAGGAGGTTTTCTGTTAGCACTTACCTCAGTGCAGGCACGTGTGCAGGATAGAGGAGAGCATTAGCCTTCTGGATGAGCTCAATTAAAATCAACAAAGAGTAGAAAAGCAAGCACCTAAAGTGCTACAGTAGTTTGGGGCTCATGGGTCTGGAATAAATGAAAGAATGAAATATTCAGTAAGACTTGCTGCAGAGAACATTTTATTGCACACAGTGTTTCTCCCTTTCACGTTCATTTTCTCCATTGTCATCGTTTATTTTCACCTGATGCTTTAGGGTGAAAAGGTCTATTAAAACAATGGAGTTTAATGTTTGAATATATTTTTCATCCCTTCTTTCTCTTTCCCTCCTTCTCTCTCCCTCTCTCTCACACACACATGTATTTCAAAAGCATGGACCAAAAGCACAAAACAAGACCAACCTCCAGATGAGGGCTCCTGAGCATGCCAGAGTTTGAATTGCTGACCAGGTGGATGATATGGCTGTTGGTGTTTTTCAGAGGTGGCTGGCTGACTTACAGGAAAACTAGTAAGTTCTCTCAGGCCTGCAATGAAAGGTGAAACTACAGGGTAGTAGCAATAAACAAGTAAGATTTTAGGGGCTCCCAGTATTCTTGAGGGGAAAATGTGGCAAGGGAATAGAGGAGGCAAGAAGAGGCAGCTCTGCTTCAAAGGAAAAGCAAACAGGCTATAGTCATTCCAGAAGAGACATAAAATTAATAGCAGTTTGAGGCAAAATATTCTTTCCTAAGCGATGTTTGGAGAACACTATGCCAATAAATTCAGTGTCTCTTAAAAAGTCTATTAATTTCACCAACTTCCTCAATGATATGTGAAACAGGATGACTCATAGATAGTGGTGGAGCTCAGGATACCTGCGATCTCTTGCGTTTATTGTCCTTGCCTTTGACTAGTTGTTGCAGCCCTTTGCACCTCAGTTTTTCTCCCCCCTCACCCCATTTTACCCTCTGTCTTTTCTACTGTAACTTGCGCACCATTTGAGAGAGAGGCTCTTCCTGCATTATACCTACCATAAAGGGCTTGATTTCAGCTGGTGCTTCAAAATGTTATTGTAATTTTAAAAAATCAGAGTTATATGTATTTTTATTAGGACAGGTAATAGACTTTCTAAATTTTTATTTTGGTGATGTTCCCTTTTTTTGTCAAACTTACAAATCAGACAGTCCACCCTCTAAGTTGCCCCCCTCCTTAATAAAAGGGAAGTAATCACTTGTATTACACTGAATCTGTTCCTGGAGGAAAAGTTGTGTTAGTAACTTCAGAGGAAGAGCATTGAGGCTTAGAGGAGCCAAAGCTTGTTCGGTTTGTCAGAAAGGAGAAAAGCATGGATGTAGGTTGTTTCATGAAGCGCTGTACGTATGTTTTAAGCTGCGCATAATCATGCGTTAACCTTTCTGATCGTGCTGGAAATACTATAGACTGTGTCTCACAAGCTCTCTTGCTTTCATGGATGGATAACATTTACAAGCATCTATGTATTTCCCTGCTAAATCAAAACCCAAAATGTCTTCTGGGCTGAGATGTAATTTATATTATCAAAACTACAAGACCCAGTAAATCTAGAGCAAATGGAAAGCAACTCAGTTTTTATTTAGAGATGCAGTGCAGAGCAAAAATAAAACTTATATTACCAATTGATGATAGGCATTGAAGCTAATCCTGTGCAGCCAGAACCAGAACGGCATGTCACGAGATAGAAGGAAAAAGCAAAGACATGTTATTTGGTAAAAAAGTAAGCAATTATAAATCGTAAAACTTAAAGTATTAAACAATGAAAATGACTATGTGAGTGATGCAGCAGTAGAACATAGCAAAGGTTTGTGAGATGCTGTTAGTTTATCTCAGGGTCCTGAAAATGTAATTTTATTATTGCCACTGTTTTATTACTTGTGCCCAATAATGTTTTTAATAGGCAGAATGTTTCCCAGATGTCCAAAGAGTGGTCCAGACTTCACAGTTTAAAATAGATGGGGAAAATATTCAGGGAACATTAACTTCAAGTGGGACTTTCTGCTCTGATTGACAGAATTCATTACAGAAGGGGTGTTAGAGTTTTCATGCTCTTGCAACTGCTGGACTTAAAGCCTCACTTCTCCAAGCGTGATTCAGCTCAGATCCCTGCCCCCACCCTGTATTGATATTTTTTTCCCTGGTCTTTATGTGGCAACACAGAAAACTTAATTTTGGGTAGTTTCTTAAACAAAACCTTGCTACTTCCAAATTCTCTGTTAAATCCCATTCAAAATATAACCTGATCTAAGAAACTCTCTATTTCCTCTGCTCTCACTCTGCCTTCGCCTGTTGAAGTTGGAGGCTCCCCAGAGCCCAGTGGGGTCCCTTGTTGCTCACTGCCCCAGCTTATAGGTGTAAGCACCATAGGAAATTTAACCATATCTACTTAGGAATCACCAGCATTTTTCACATCCCGTGAGGGCTGTCCCAAGATGACACTCAAAAGCATGACGAAATCAATCACTAGAGGCAACTCTCTTAGCAATGGCAAAGTGCGTGTTGGAAGATGCGGTGTTTGGGGAGGTCTCCCAAGAAAGGAATTTGCCTACTTACCTAATAAGGCACATCCTGCAGTTTTCCTGGAGGTCTGGCTAGGAATTTTAAGTTGTTCTTTATTTGTTTAAAGGCTTTATTTAAAAAGAGAAGCAACAAGACACCTCCCCAGACATTTCCAGATGCAAAGATTCCTGAAGTTTGGGAGTATTTCAAAGATGTTTGAAGCTGATAAATCTTCTCAAATGCTTGTGACCCGCTTGCAAGTCAATCCTTCCTAAATGGGAAGTATATTGTTAGGTATTTATCCATCAGCAGCTCTTATCAGATTGCTCTAAGGTGATGCTCAGAAGAGAAAGCTCACACAAGGTAATGTTAATTTGGAGGTCAGCCTAGAAAATTGTAAAGGTCCTTATGGGCCTTAAAAATCTATGAATCGATAGCAAGTACTGGCAAATGGTCACTGGTCACAGATAAAAGGCTAACTATCAGAGCACCTAGCAGAGCTATACTAACAATTTTTTATTATAATGAGGCTAAAATAAATCCTAGATTTGGCTCTTTGGATATTGTTCAGTCACTTTTCTTCCCCTTGAACAGTTTCATGCAGATGTTTTCTACCTGTAGGTTGCTCCTGAAAAATTACCAGCTACTCCAGAACAGCATATAGAGATTCCTGTGAGCCCATCCCAACATTTCCCAAAGTATTGTGCAACAAGCAGTAGAGCAGCTCTCCAGTCTGAGTGCCTTATGATTTATGAATAACTATGGTTTCCATTAAGCTGCAGAAAGGGGATAGTGTGTTTCACCCTGTGCTGAGAACCCCATTTGTTTCCGTTCCTGTCAGCAGTTTGCATAAGTGAATGATTTTATTTCATGTGAGAGAGAAGGCAAACACACAAGTTATCCCAGCAGTGGAATATTTGTCAAATAAAGCTTTTAATAATGGTGTTATTTGACAGTTTTATAGTGCTTCAACTTTTGAGCAGTTTGAAGGTGGTAGGTTTTCAATAAAAATTAAGTCCTTATCTAGAAGAAACTCGGTCCCTGTTGTTTTAAAAGAACTCGTCCTGGTTGCATTGGAGCACCTTAATCTACTATTGAAAGTAAATCTCAATCCTTTTCTGTATTAATATATCTTGCAATCCATCATCGGCAGGTATTCTGTGTATTTTTTTGCCCTAGTATATCAAGGTGGCCTGATAAACCACCTTCCTAACCAAACTTGTTGGGTGATCATTATGTTTCTCACAAGAATAAATTATCTAGTGTAGTTCTCTGCGGCTTACTTAAATAGTCCAGCAGTGTTTCCAGTCACTCTTACTTATTCCTTTAATTTGTTTAAGGGGTCCAGTAAGTTATTCAGGTGAGGAGAAAAGGAACAGGGAACTTGCTGGTTTTCACAAGGTCAGAGTTAATCCTATCTGTGTTCATAAATCATTGTACATCATAGGATAACCACGTAGCGGCTGAGAACATGTTAATAGAAAACCAGTTCTGCATTGAAAGTTCCCTTGCTTAAGGGAGGGATTTTCAAAAGAATCTAAAACTGCCTGAAATTGCCTGCCAGTTAAATAAACATAAGTTTAAAGGGTTATATTATTTATAGATCTGCTACTTTTGTTACATAAGTTGGTTGATCTTCACTATCCAAGTTGTGGAGAAGTTAGATTTTAGTACAAGCCTTTTACCAAAATAATTTCTGAGAAAGAGAAGGCTCTATAACCTTGATAAGTGTTTGATTTGGACAATCAGAATAATAAACAATGGTATGAGTAGAAGTGGCGTATCGTAGATTTAAATTATCTGCCCAAGTTCACATATAGAGATGTGAGAGCTAAGATTTGATGCAAAGAGATCCTGCCTCCAATGGTCTTAGAAGCTAGGCCCACGCTAGTTGTGTAGACACAAACTAGCTCCATTAAGCACAGAGGCCTTTCTCATGCTTAGGAATTCAATTTATATATTGCTGTACCAACTGACATTTACAGGAAGAGTGCTCAGCTGGTATATACCTGGCAAAATTCATTCCTATCCTATATCAGACAGAACATCTTGCATCCCAGCGATTCCAGCTAAGTTTCAGAAATCATTAGGGTGAAACCTTTCTACTTGATATTCTCATTAGCAGTGTTGTTAAAACCAAACACCCATATGGCGTGTTTTCAAATGCAGTGCCGCAGTTTCTGTTCTAGAGATCATAGAATCATAGAATGGTTTGAGTTGGGAGGGACTTTAAAGGTCATGTAGTTCCAAACCCTCTGCCATGGTCAGGGACACCTTCCACTAGACCAGGTTGCTTAAAGCCCCATCCAACCTGGCCTTGAACACTTCCACGGATGGGGCATCCACAACTTCTCTGGGCAACCTGTTCCAGTGCCTCACCAGCCTCATAGTGAAGAATTTCTTCCTTGTATCTAATCTAAATCTACCCTCTTTCAGTTTAAAGCTGTTACCCCTTGTCCTATCACCACATGCCCTTGTGAAAAGTCCTCGCAGATCTTACAATCTGGTCCAGTAAACAAAATGAGCAGAAGACAGGAGCTGAAGGGAGGAAGGACAAAAAAACACCAACAAGATTGTTAGCTGATGTGCTGAAGCTCTTTTTACAAGTTGGTGTCTCCCCTAAGAAGGCTTAGGGGAATTTTTATTTTCTTCTTTTCATTAGAACTTGCTGAAAAATATCTGTTAAAGCTCTTGAAAGAGATTGTTCAGTTCGAAGGCCTTGAAATCTTACAACCTGCTCTAGAAAGAGTTATTCGTTAGGTATGCTCAGTCCTATCCTGCTGCCTCCCCTTCCACTGCTCAATTGGGGTGTGCCAGCATGGCATGGGGAGTACCCATGTGGTTAAAAGCAACCTCTGTTTAATTCCAGGGGAACGCCTCTCACTGTTATCTGATGACTTTGATTAGCAAGGATCAGACTGAATCATTCTATGTTCAACAACCCCTTCTTCTTGTCAAGCCCGGGAGAAGAGAGGGACAGAGACTGGTTTTTATTTATTAATGACTTGAGGCAATGCCACCAGAGAAATTGCCACCATTGACTTTGTGAAACTTGGATAGCGTCTTGGACTTGTGCTGTATGTATTGGTTTTTTATTTTATACACAGTCAGCTCCGAGTCTCCCTCATATCTCTTCCTCCCACAGTGTTCGACTCCTCTCTCTCATCACAGAAAATTCTGACAGGAACTTTCCTCTCTTATCTGTCTTTTTCTCTGTGCTCTCCTCCCCCTCCTTCTCATTCTTTACCTCCCTCTGTCTCTCTCGTTCTCTCCCCTGCTGCTCTCAGATGGCTGGCTTTGCTCAAGGTCTGCAGGCTGGCATAGAGCATGCCTGGAACAATATGTTCCTATTAAATTTACCCTCTCTCATTGCTTCCTGAAATTAAATTGAATTTTACTCTCAAGTTTGTTTGTTGAAATCGCGTAATAAAAACATCCCTGAATGCAATCACATTTAATCAGAAAGCTTTCCAGCATTTATAATGATAAAACACTATTTTAAAAAGGCTTGTTCTACTGTTTTACAGAAAAGAAAAAGCATGTTTCATATTTACAACTGAAATTAATATCTAAAAGTCCCTCTGAAGTCTGAGTTCCCTCCATGGGTTTACTTCCATGGCTTTCACACCACTTTGGCCACTCCAAGATCACCAAGACAGACAGAAACAAAACTCAGGTATTTTCAGTCTTAGTCCTGAGCTTTATTTTGTAGCTTGTTAAAATTTACACTGATATTAATTCCTTGTATATATTTGGTCAATATTAGTAAGTTCTGCATTTATGCTAATGACTGCATTATACTTACTGTAAGACTGTTAGGTTTGAAACTAGTTAAAGGCCTCACAAAGAGCCCAGTAATGCTGTTCAGAGTTGGACCTTTCAATGGGATAAACACATTATCACACAGATTTTGGGGTGCTGAGCCACTATAGTTGTGTCAGTGAAAGTAAGGAGTATTCAGCACTCCTGAAATGCTAATTGTTTGCACATTTCAGGATCAAATTTATAACAGCTGGACAAGAAGGTGTTCATGATTTTGAGAGATAGGTATATAGAATAGTATGCATTGCACAGCTTAAAATTGCTGTGGTGTTAAAAAGCCACAGGAATATTTTATTGTTTCAGAAACATTCTTCTTTGATTTGACTACAATTTGAAACAAAACCACAGCGGTATCACCATGGTGATATATAATAGGATATATTTCAGAGAGAAAATAAGACATGTAAAAATTGCAGATTGATCACTCTGGAAGGTCCTGCAGATTTGGGCCACTCATTGGCAATTCCAACATCTCAAAAAGTAGAACCCTGCTGCAGGAATATGCAAAACTCCAGAGCCATGCTGTGCCTCTCTCTTATGTACCCTGCACTTGTTTTATATGCTGAAGACATCTTGACATCAATGGGGTGTTTTCAGAGCAGAATATGTTTGAAGTCTGTAATAGAAATCCATTGTAGAGAGAAGAGGAAGATGTGAATGTTGGCAACAGTTTGACAGATCTTTTTCCAGTAGTGCTTCGCGAGATCCAGCGCTCATCTTTTTTTATTACAAATGGTGGTGTTCATCAAAGCAGACTGTTGAGTCTCTGGCCAATTATGATTTTTTCAGTAGTTTGCCTGGAATTTGTATTTGTTCCCTTATTGGACAGAGTGGGCACTGCAATTCAAAAGTATCTTGCAATAGGGATGCAGTGTACTGTACAGACGCACACACAAAAAAAGACAGACCTGCCCTGGCAAGCTTACAGTGTAAAGACCATAGCAGACAAAGGGTTAAGGATGAGAACGTACCAGATGATCCAGCTTTGTTAGTTACATACAGGGTATTTTACTTGCAAGTAGTCAAGAAGGAGAAGGAAAAATGAGACTGGGTGCTTTTTGCAGGCTACCTTATTAAGCTGACAAAGCAACTCTAGTGGGTTACCCTGACAAAGGTAAGTGTTGAGGGAATGATCTGAAGAAGCATGAAGCTATAGCAGCTGTTGACATTTTGTCCGAGAAGCAAAGTGAGAGATCGTGGAGGAGCAAAGAGATGAAACTTACAGCAGAGAAAGCAGGAAGCAGCAGTAGAGGAAAGGCAAGCATTGACATCTAGAAATGTTCAGCAAGTACCTACTATCCAATTCTACTGCCAGCTTTTCCTCAGTACAATGGAAAGGCTTGGCAGCAACTGGTTACTGCTCCAGAAATATCTGGATAGCTTCTTTTCTCAGCTACTAGAACAAATTTCCTTAATAAAAATCCCAAACAAAGTAACTCACAAAGTGACTAGGCAGCTGATTACCATTTGAGAGTTTTTATAGTTTGTCCTTATTTTCAGGGGAGATGGTAGCTAACCTAGGGTTATCTACTTGCACAAAACTCAGCTATAAATAGGAATGAAGGCAGCAGTGTAGGCCCAATCACTGCTACATAGTTTGAGAATAAGCTGAACAAACCTTTGCTTGGAGAAATCAAAGGATATAATCGTAAGCTGCTGTTGCAGGGGACAGGCTAATGATGTGCCAGTGATTTTTATTGCCTTGGGTTATAAGACCTTGAGGGACCTTATGGTCTTCCCTCGGACCTGAAATATTTCCACAGTTCAGTGTTACCCAGTAGATATAGAATGGCAAAAGATTACTTCTCCATCACCTTAAAGATAAATCTTGAGGCCTTGGCAACCTTTGGGAGAAAATATAATTGTCTTCCTAATTAAAATTGATTTTTTTCAGTGAATGTGCCCTTCTATTGCTATCCCAGCTGTATAACTGACTGTATCTCCCTTATTACAACAGATATTTATGGTCACCAATTGACAGCATGCTCAGCACAGTATGCGGCGTGTATGATGCCGGCTTTGGCAACAGATCACAGAGCAGTTAATCCCTTTGGAATATACATATCTCCCTAACTAGTGCTAAGAATGGCTGCGTGATGTGGTTTTCTTTGTTTATCGGACTGTACCTGTGAGTGTTTCAGGTGACATGTTAAGTAAAACTATCGACCAAGGGACTAGGTTCCTCAGTCCTATTGTCAAAAGGAATTGGGTACTTTCCTCCTTCAAACGTCTTCGAAAATCCTGGGAATTAATAGTTTGAGTATGAATACCAGTCTTGAATATAAACATTTGCAGAACTATGATGTTAGTATTCTTCATGGTTTTCATTGCCTTATTAGCTCTCGGGGTATAACTTTATCTTCACAACAGTCTGCTTTATGAAGAGGGTTGTAGAGGTGCAAGTGATGTTGTGGTTTGGCCTTCAGCGTCTTGTATACTGTAGCAGAGGTAATAGATGTATCTATATTGTATATCTTATTGTACTTTAAAGGATAATAAGAGAAGCTCTTGCGTATGTTTTTAGGGCTAGCACTGTTTTAGGAGGAAACTGGGAAAAGAAAAAAGAAAAAGGGAAATGTTTCCATCTGTGAACTAAACAGAAGTCCTTTGGTTACACTAAAGTATAATAAACATGATAGCTCAAAAGGCATTTCAGAGTGATACCTCAAAATACACTGCAAGTTTAAAGGTAATGGAAAATGCAGCATGAGAAGAAAAAAAAACAGAAGGAAATGCTTGCAAAAGTTTCATTGAGAAGAACTAAAAAAGTTGAGCAACCTACAGAGGAGTTTTGCTGTCACTGGACTTTTTTCCCCTACTCTTCACGTGTAGTACATCCTCTGACAGGTTGCAAATGTAACAACCTCCAGCCATGAGTCATCAGCAAGGACGGACCCCCTCGTCCTCAACACTAAAAATAAAGATCTCACTCACTGAGCCTGAGGAGCAATTCTCTATCTAGTAACTTAGTATCAGCCAGCAGAGCAATACAGAGGGAACACTCTGAACCACTGATTTATTCAACCTGAAGGCCTTGAACTTGACATGACTAACCCGAGTGCAGTAAATGGGTTCAAATAAATGCTGGCATTACAGAAGGCACCATGTTTTATGACATATGGGATACGGGTCCAGGGGCTCTGAGGCTGGTACCTTGGGCTACTAGTCCTGAAAATGAAGAGCTCCATCACCAGCATTCATATTGTTGAAAACTGAGCGCAAGAGACGATGCTGTGGATTACATGCTAGTAGAAAGAGATGCATTTTCCTTATCCTTTATTGTCTGAACGTTCCTTTTTTTAGCATGACAGTAATTATTTAACCACTGTTCCAGGAAGTAGATTTGAAATCTTCTTTTCAACTTGTGGTGAAAGCTGTATCAATACTCTCAGATGTAGGGCAGTGGAGGTGAGGGAGAAATAACTCAGTAGCTTGGCTTAAACCTAACTGAACATATTAGTCATGAAATATTTAAACCATCAATATCACACATTGATGTGCAAAATGTTTAATTATGTATCATTTCAGTTATTATTCATGTTAGATCTTAGACCTTAAGATGTACATACATTAAAAAAATAGCTCAGGAGACGTATCAGGAATGTAGAGCAGCATGAAAAATCTGAAGGCTGGCTGTACACTTTCGTCTTGAAAGTATGTGTCAGAGTTCCTTTTTTTTTTTTTTTTTTTCCTAAATTACTGAATCCTTTTCTAGGGCTTAGTGCAAACAATGTTTTTGCCTTTAGTAGATGTCTCTGGTAAAACAAGACCATTTCAAAGGAAAAGCTTCAAAGTTTTAAGCTTAATGCCTCCTCTATTCTATTTAGGTCCATATGCTGTTTCCGTCACTGTATCTTAAGTGTGTGTAACTAAGTGTCTTCCAGTATTGCATTAAGCAGCACGACTACCATCTGTCACAAATGGTTTGTTCTCTCTTCCCAACAGCAAAATTGTATGTACAATGCCATGCTTCACATGTACATACCTACTAAGCATTTACTAGAGAAGGCAGAAGCGAAGTAGATTGTTTACCACTTGTATTAGAAAATGGCGAGGGCTGTGTTTGGTGGCCCTTTGCTGAATGCCCACTAATTCCACATAGGCAGTGGGATCTTTGCCTTCCAAGGGCACCTGATCGCACCCACAGTGCTGACTACTGGGGAAATTTCCTTGCTGTCTGTAGGACTGCTCATGTGAATAATAATCGTAATGAGGGAACAGGCTATTTGGGTTCTGGGCCTGAATTCTTACGTTGCTATATTTTTATCGCAATAATTTCGGAAATGCTGCTGTGAAAAACACTCTACCTGTTTGTTTCTGTAGCTACCTGTGGTGCACCTGCATGCCACTAAAAATTTGTATTGCCAAACCTTATGTTAGCAGGTTCATGAGCCAAATGAAGGGGACAGATGAGCAGCAATGGTGAGGACAGTAGAGTTTTGAAATTTTTCTTTAATAGTTTTTAAAATATTGGAATAAAAAATGTCAGACATGTTTATTCTTTATCAGTACAGTAAAAAATAGTGAAAGGTGTAAAATAGCCAATTTCCAGACTGTTGGGCTTGAGATTAGAATTTATTTACAGGGACAGAATCTGGTCCTGCTGTATTAGCAGCTTCGTTCAGTCATTCATATGCAACAGTAGTGTCACATAGTGACTATTGAAACGAACACTAATGGACCTATCTTTTGTTTTCGTAGAGATTAACACATTGCTTTCTTCTTATCTTTAGGAGGCATTCAGAAAGACTGGATTGCTGATGCCTATATCCAGTTCCATCTTTCAATTAGCGATTTGCTTTTTCTTACAATCCAAGTGCTAGTGGAATTAACCTAAGCTAATTATCACTCCTCTTTCTGTGAAGCCTAGAAAGTAAGGCTGTCATATTTCATCTGAAATTTGCACACACATTTGCTTTGTGATTGGATTGCTCGGTTTTGGAAGTCTATTTTAAGGCTTAAACAGGCTCAACTTCTCAGAAGTTTCATAGATTTCAGCTTCAGCAATAGCATCTGTGTAAAATAAGCTTTATGTGTATTTAGTTGGAGACCTAAACTGTGAATTGTAGATGCTTGTTGGACATGGTTTGAATCTTTGAGTCTGGGTTGATGATTATTAGTCTGGTATTGCTATTTTTTTCTTTGAGATGGTTCTCAGTGGCTGTCCAGTGCAGCTACTGCTAGCACAGGTTGTATGCCTTGAGCAGTGTAACAAAGTGCAGTGCCTGCATCTCTTACTGCCCGCTGTGTAGGTGCATTATCTGCTGTAGGAGTAAAAACTGCGTTATTATGGACTGTTCGTGTTGCAGCACGGCGCCGACTCCTCCTACCTCTGTGCTGTCTCTCGAGCTGTCTCCAGAATCCCTTCAGCTTCTGCAGAGCCTCCGGGTGAAAATACGACATTAGTGGGACAAATTAGCCTAACTTCAGCTCTTGATTGTCTTCTCTGCGAGCGTAGTGAGATCTCCTTTTTTGTTATGTACCTCATTGGAGCAAAGTAAATCCTTCCTTCTTGGTGATATGGTGTTCAGGTAACAACAGAAGTGAAACAATCCATGTAAACGATATGCCCACAGGCTGCCTGCAATGCAGTTCTGGAAAATATTATTTGTAGATTGTATTTGTAAATACAATCTGTGTTCTCTTGCACAGAAGGCCTTACTTGCACATCCCACCACTTTGAAGCATTTGTTAGATTTAACCACATTAAAAAGTAGTCTTTTAGGGAAATTTCCATCTTACCTTTATAATTTACACTGTTTCCCAGTAAAATGACACTTTCTTATCTGCCCAGGCAAGATCTGCAGCTTCTAAAATCTATTCAGAATGGCTGCTCTGCATACCAGTTGCCAACTTGTAAAGCTTTTCTGAACACCGTTGTGGCTCCAAAGGATTATTTATTGAACAGTCGAGTTTGTGAAACCTTCCCAAAAGCTGCAATGCAAAGCTGTCACAAGCATGATTCTATTGAAAATTCTTTGCAGAAATGCGATCCTCCAGGAAGAAACAGGGCATTCAGGTCCCACCAGCCTTGTAAGAGCACTTTCCTTCCCCATGAGTAAGATGACTTAACAGAAACATGCTACACAGAAACAATGCGGTTTTCCATTGCCTGACTGAAAGTTTTCTTACCTACTGCGGTGAAGTGCAAGTATAAAACATTTTTGTGATGGGGGAGTTATGTCTGTTTGTGCCCTGTCTACCTGAAGGTATATAGTGCACCAAGGAGAAGGCACTGGAGAAAATGGCCTAAGAGCTTGACTTGTGAGTTCATGTGTGCGTGGTACATGACGGACATGCTCAACAAAGCAGTGAAAAGAGCACATGTTGGTAATAGTTATATAAGTGTTTTAACAATTTTCTGTTTGATTTCAGATGTGTTAGTGACAGCTGGAGATTCCTTATTCTCAAGTATTAGCTGGTTAGGTCTGTTCCATCTTTTAAGGAGATACTGTTGACTGTAGTAGACAACACAGGTCATTTTAAACTGAAGCCATTTTTGTACTTAATTTTGTCCTTTCTTTGTCTTGGCAGTGATATTTTAAGAACAAGTAGCACTCCATCCCAAAGAGAAATGAAATAATACCATGCTAGGCATGGGGTCCACAAGTATTTTTTTATATTCTTAATTGGAACTGTTCTGGTTTACTTCACTTGGACCAAGATTTCACCTAATAAAAGAGCTCTGAGATAATCTGGGCAATTGTAGACTTTGACTGATCCTCAGATCAGATTAGTTTATACACACAGCTCCAGCTGGAATGCGGGGAACAGAAGGTATTATAAACTGTGCCAGCCAGGGGCATTTGGTGTATCTTTTTTGCTTTTGTGTGCCAACAAATGATGTGTTAGAGATCTAAAAATACAAAATGCTGATGTAGAAAACAAGAACACGGAAGGTGGAGCAGGTGACTGTTGCAATTTTTACATAGGAAGGGTGGAAGGACCAGCATAGACACAACTTTGGGTTTATCACATGTATGCCACCATAAAATCCCAACAGCACACAGATCTGTAAAGCTCTATATAGCAAGTTGTTCTCTTGGCGACAACTCGGTTGCATGCCCCACTCAGCGGTGCTAATTGTAACACGTATGGCAGTAAGTCTGTGCAGCAGCGCCCCACAGTCAGTCAAATTGGAGCATGAGGTATCCCTAGGTCTGTCAGTTTGGCCATAGATACAGGGAGGAGGAACTTTTCACCTGTAATAAATAGTCTCAGTTGTACTCAGTGAGATTCCACCCGTGGGGATGGTGGGGGAAAAAAAGAGGAAGCCTGCCAATATTTTTGAGCTTGCTAGGCTAAGAAAAAAATGTATTCTTAAGCATAATCTTCCTTTTGCAATTGTAAAACAGGTTCCTTTAGCAGGAAAAGTCTAGAACTTAATATGCAATTCTTAAGGGGGGGGAAGAATGTTTATTCCCAGCACCTTGCAACAATCAAACTGACTTCTGTACCTATGCATGCATTTTAAGTGGACAGTTTCAGTGCTAGTACGGTGTAGTCAGGGCACAAAATTCAGCTGAGATGCAGCAGACCATCTGCCAGAAGGAAAACTAGGGGGGTGAGTGGCAAAAAGCCTCTAAGCTCGTGGGAGGGGTGGGAGCGTTGCTGGTTTGCTGGAGTTCAGAGCTCTGGCAAACAGCATGCGCCGCGGTAGCTCTTGCCAAAAGGAGGAAGGGAGGCAACAGAAGGGCAGTGAGCTGGATGGCTTGGAGAGTGACATTCTTTTGTGTCAGAAGTGGTCAGTATTTTACCAGCTGAGTTCCATAAATTGGCCCTGGGCTGTCAATGCTAGTGCCAGCTGTTAACTTTGTAGCAGCCATAATCTCAGCAGGGACAAATAGGGAAAGATGTATTGACAAATGGCACTGAGCATGATAAACTGCTCATCTTTATGAATGCTGGGATCCAAATGATCAAAACAGATGTACAGTTTCCAGATCTTAGCTGCACTGTCAGAATATTCCTGGTTTCCTCATGCATAGTCATCCATAATGAAAAGAAAACAAGCAGATTTGCCTTTCTCTTGGGTCTGTCTTTATTGCTCACTCAACATTAATTACAGAATATTGTTGGAATAGCAGACTGGCAGGCACCAGCACCCTGAACAGAGTATGTCGCTTACTCCTATCACTTCTGCATGTAGCATATAGATAAAATTATCCTCAGTACAAGCATAGCATTGACATGGTCATGTGGGAAAGCATCGTTTTTGTCTACCCCTTTGTAAATTTACGTTATCCCACAAAAACACGTCATGTTGTAAGGCATGCAAAAGGAAAATGAGTGAAGGCTGCCATTTTCCCATTGAAGCCATAAAAAAGGAGGTAGGGAGCCAAAGTGAAAAAATGTTTAATTCAGATCAGTTAACACAATGATTTCGTATATTTTCATGTCAAGGGAATTGTAGAGGGCAAAAAAGAAGATACAATGGAAATATATGCCTCTAAAAATATTTGGACACAAAAATTCTCTCCCGATTTATATGTGATTTGCAGGTTCATCAAAATGACTTTTATACTTGGTGTTGCCTGAAGTGTTTGGGGTCATTAGGGACTCTTCAGCTTATCAGATAAATCCTGTGTATCCTGCCTTGCTGTTTGACTATAGCATTTTTTAAAAGACTTGTCAAGTCAATGGGTTACCACATCCCTAAGGCAGTGCATTTAATAGTTATAAAGTGCTGTCCTTTGCTAAGTGAAATACCGAGTGCTGAGAAGAGTATACAATTCTTATGCCATAAGCGAAAAGATGAGTTCTAATATATTTCCCATGTACAATAGGCATAAGAAATTCAGAATACTGCCCGTTTTCACTCTGCCCAGAATGATAACAATATTGCTTATTAAATATTAATATTATCAAGCTGATGCATTAAGTTACAAGCAGAAGTGACTCAAAAATCAGAACATCTTGAACCTTAGACTTCCCAGTTAATTGAAACCTACCCTCATACAAATGGTATGACTAGCGCAATTTCCTGGTGGACTTCAAGTCATGTTCCAAGGGAATTTAGCCTCTCTGGCTCTAGGCTCCCAGAAAAGACTCGGATTATTGACAAGGACTTAGTGCATCCAGTGCTGCCTAGGGCCATCCTCAGCAAGCCACAAAGCTGGCTGCCATGGAACTAGGCATTTTAAAGCCTTAGTACCCATGGACAGAAAGTTGCACAATTCTTACCAACTTCCCTTCTGCCAACCATTAGATAGCAGTGATGAAAATTTCCAGATTCTCGTCTTCAGGTGACTAATATTTAGTAACTGGACTCAGTGAAGCTGACAAGAACTGTGCATCTCTGAGAACTGAGATCTGTAACAACAGCATCCTATGGCCTGCCAGGTGAATGGCAAGATGTTGGCAGGCACCTTGCAAGTCAGAAGCTCCACAGTCTCCGAGATGAAGTATTTGTGTGGAATTGAAATCCTCTGATTTTCAAGGGGCTTCTGTTGGTTTTTTTCCATAAATCGATGAGAGAAAATAGTCTGAGCTGCACAAATATTTCTTTTTCTCCACTTCGTTTTGCTTTCCATATAGAAGCCTGACACACTGGGAGAATTATTTTAAAGCACTTTTCTTCCCCTACAGTATCCCAGAACCAGGAGCAAAGTAGCAGAGAATCAGGACTCATGTTCCCAAAGAGGATCTTGTTTTTTAACTTCCCTGTGCCTCGTATCCTCTGGTTGGCAATGTGAAAGACACTTTAATACTTGAAATAATTTAAAATCTGTTAAATTAGAAATAGCGATTATACTGATCTTTTCTGGGTATCTGCTGGGTCAGTCTAAGAAGTAAAATCATTAAAACACTCTCCTGCTGCCTGTCGAGAGAAATAATATTTAGTGGGTGTTGAATTTCATATGATTCAGCTCAGTCTTGAAAATTGGCAAACCTTTTATGCTCAATTAGATTTAAAATCTGCTTTCAATACTTCATTCTTCATAGACCTGACTTTTAACGGAACTCAGAAACAAAGCAAACACTGACCACCTCAGGTAGGGATAGCTGCTGTCCTCCTTAATGTAGCACAAGTCCCGGACAGAACCACTGTCTTTCTGGGTTTAGCCAAGCAGTTCAAAGAATGATCTTTTGGCCCAAAATACCACAAATAGCATTACAGAAGAGCAACTTAACTACCATATTGGTCAAGTCAAGCGTGCATGAAGTTACATGGAAATACCATCAGACTTTAATGCATTCTCTTAGTAGCTATCTAAGATGAAGTTAACCATACCACAGATTATGTTAAGGCAGTGCACAGAATGAATATTACTTGTATTTTTTATATCCTGCCAAGTCAGGATATCCTGCTGTGAGGTACAGTAAGTTTTTGGTGGTACATGGCTTATTTTTCTCTGCTTTCCTTTACATTTATACTAAAGGTAAATTTCAGATCTGTGACTTCCTCTGCTTCATTATACTCCGTCTTAACATTTCACTTTTTGTCCGTTTGGCGTTACTGTCTGGCACCAACTCAACTGCAGCACCCGTTTTACTTTTTAAGACTGTGTGATTAAGACTTCTGTTAGTGTCTTGGTTTTTTTGGCTTTGGGACATGATACTCTCTTTTAACCTCCTACCGTGTTTATTTAAGTTTGGCCAAATCAAAGTCATTGGACTGTCAATAAATTTTAGCTCCTCTAACAAGAAAAATGTAGGCAGAAAGGATTTGAAGAGGGTTTGGGTAGGTTATGAGATTTGACAGTGTGGAAATTGAGTTTGTGAAAATTGTTCTAACTTTTTAATGCTACTTGATCTTCTCCAGAGGTTATAAATAACACATGGGATCCTGCAGAGATTATAAACCTGGCACATCTAGATTTTACCCAAGACCAAAAGTAGAAATTACTTATCTCCTAGATAAAGCTGTTCTCACAAGGTGGCCAGCACAATTTTAGAAACTTAAGAAATTCAATTTAGCACAGCTACATTTTTTAAATGCATCTTCAACTTAAAGCATTTAAAGGATATTTATTCTAACAGTATAATCTTTATCTGGTTCATTCTACCATCAAAAAGAAACAAGTCTTATCTTGGAAGTTTACAGTCTAAATAGACAAGAGGGACAGAAAACAGGAGAATACGAACATTATTATCCCTATCTTGCAGGTAGGGATGTAACAGACTGCTTTCTCTGCCCCTTCACATCAACTGAAGGACTGAACCCTTATTTTTCAAGACTAAGTCCAACTATCTTGACAACAAACCTGTTTTGTTTATACTGCCACCAAAATTCTCAGTATTTTTTCTAGAACAAATGATGATACAGTAGCATTTTTAATCAGCCACATAATAAGCCACATACAAAAAAACTCAGAAATATTCAGGATTAATCCCAGTCTGTTTTCATTGACTGTAAAGAGTGTCCACTATTGATTTTACAGAGAGTTTGGTCAATAAGTGATCTCTTGCAAGTTACCACTCCCAAAACCCAGTAGAGTTTAATTCATGGACAAATTTACAAGTCTTTTCGGATATTCAGATGTCTTCTAAGCATCTGGCTTTCTCCTTATATTTCATTCTTGTGTAATGAAACTTGTTCACAACCATTGACCTGACTATTTCAGAATTTTGCTTGCCTGAATTTAATATCTGAAACCACTCAGCAATGTAAATCATTACACAGTTATTGCAGTGGCTTTCTGCATGTACAGAATAGCCTTCATCTGTTTCGATACATTGTTTAGCCTTATTGAGAAAGCTGCATTTCCTCCGTGTACGTTCTATAGAATTATAAAGTTTCTGCTGCTATTGAGTTATAAATTATTATATGGCATTTAGTTATTAAGGTAATATTGTTGCTGCTGGAAAAGTGAGAAAAAATATAAGGGAGAGAACCCAAGATTAATTCAGAGGTGCTATTTTCTTTCTATCTATGGTCAACTAAAACCTTTTTTCAGGACGGCACACAGTCATTGCATACAAAGAAAAATGACACTGGAAAAATACGATGGAATTTGAACTTCCATCCTTTTGGATCCTATGGATCTATCCTTTTTCCTAAATCGGGTACTCTGGGAAATCCAGAGGCCAGATTTGAGCCTTTGGGGCCACTTCTTGTCCAGTGGTCCACAACCTCTAGCTGCACTGTGCGCTGAAACCTGTTTTCTATGGAATTCTGCTTTGGGACTGAATTGTGGTTTGGGGTGAGCTCTGCCTGAACCTGCATATGCAGATTTTTCTGGAGTCTAATGAAGTGTGGACATACTCTGCAGCTGTTCTCCCTGCTGGGCCTCCATTTTCTACTCAGATTTCTGCATCCATGAAACATTAAATTCTCTGTCAAATTTGGTTGAAATCAGGCAATGTGTCCAAAATTCTTAAAGACAGAGGCATGAAGACTGTATGAACGTATGTGTCTCTCCTTTGGGAAACAAAGCTATAACATCCTTCCTGACAAGTCAGGTAGTGAGAAGTTAAGCCTATGTTGCTGGGGTGATAAAAACTCCATAGTGAACACTCACAGTAGCTTATGGTACAGACTGTGTAAAGCAGATGAAATCCTTACCTCTTCAGCTCCTTTAATTCAAGAGCTGATCATATCCTGGGAGTTGTCTTCCTTCACCTACGGCACTGGGAATTGAGCATGCAAAATTGCAAGGGTGTACTCTGTACATCCCAGCATTACCACTGAATTTTTTAATCTTCATGGTGATCAGCTCTATTATTACTTCTCATCAATTTCAGCTGTTTCATTTTTTGTAGGTTTTTTTTTAAGCGACAGTTTAATATACTGCAACTCAAAACAGTAATCCTAAAATAGAGCAGCTAAGAGTGGGGATTTGCCTGAAGAAATGCATTACAGAAATCATATTTTGGGTACGAGGATGACATACCTTTATCCTGTCCTTGTGTGCTGCCACAGTAATAAGAAGCTACCCTGGGCGGAGGGCCAGGAAATATAGGCTTCGGGGTACAATCTAAACATGTGAAAGAGGAGGAGGAAAAGCTGCACGCTAAGCAAGCACAGATGGTATGGCACTGTGGGACAGCAGGGCTTGTTGGAGGCAGTGTTAAGTAGACAGTTTGGGAACTGGCTGAGAGTTTTAGCAGCTGATTCAATCAAACCACCTGCGCATAGCCTGGTTCCACCTTATTTTGCCTACTGCAAATTAAGAAGTAGAGTGCTTACTCTGGAAGCTTGTACCTGAAGTATCTGTGCATAGCTACTAATACCACATAAGTGCATGTACAAGCATGTATATGTGCATAAATGTATGTAAAATATATGATTAAGGGTATGTTATAGCAACATAAATAAGGAACTTAATTTGTCTTCTTTTTCATTCCACCTTCTGATCTGATCCCAAGATTCTATTTTTAATATAGCGACGTAAAAACACTCAAGACAAAGAGATTAAAAAACTTTTAGGTCATGCTTATATTGATTTTGGTTTTGGAATATTAATTAGAGACTAGGAAGCTAGATTTGTGAGTGGCATGACCATAAAACTGTAAAATGTGTCGGAGAGAGATGATCACTGCATTTTGTTACCTCTGAATGCATTGCTGAGTTTCAGAAGCAAGGAGAAAATAATGGTCTGTATAAACTGAGCTCTTCACTAGTAATTTGGATAAAAATTTGGCTTTTTCCCTCTTTGTAAGCTCCTGGGTGAATTTTCTTTCTTATAGAGGGGCGCAGAGGTTTAAAGGTTTATTTCTAATGCTACAATTGGCTTTTTGGGCACTTAGTATGCTCTAGAGACATTAATATCTAAACCATTCAGGGATAATTGCATTAGTTGTCTTTTCTCCCAACTAAATCATTTGAGTACATTAACAGTCAATTTTGTGTTGACAGGGAATGAATTTCTACTGATGGGAATAGAAAGCTTTGTATTATCTCAAGCAAAACATCAGTCTAAACTTTCAATTCTAAGAGTATATCATTGGATCAGGGACTTTGTAGATGATATATTGCAGATGGGAAAGAGAGATCTCATTTTAGCCGTAATGGGAAGCAGTGGATTTAGCAACAAATAAACCATGTTTCTAGCTGGAAGTGTTACTTTTAGCCCAGTAAAGCTTCAGACCACAAGCCACTCCTTCAAATTAGATTGTTAATTTTTAATGCATGTAGCAATTACTGATGTGACAGATAGCAAATCTGATCTTGCTCCCATCAAACTCTGTGGGAGTTCAGGCATTGATTTCACATGGGGAGACAGCAGGTACAAATGCAGTTAAGTTAACAAGGCATGATGTATGTCATCTGCGTATGTTATTGTCTATATATTTGAATGCCAGTAATATGTACCATGTGGCTTTTGACATTAGAAGGTCTAAAACCAGTCTAAAAAGCAGTTTAAGAATGGGTGAATATGTTTGACATAGTAATTCCTTGTTTCTGATCCAATTGCCTGTGAAAATTTCAGTAAATTCACTTTTTGTTGAATACAGGCAGCAGGCAGACTTCAGCCTAAATCAGAAGTGGATCCCATCTTCATGCTGCCTACGTTCTTGTTCAGTTTTGTGTTTTTCAATCTTCCATCTCTTTGACAAGATTATTTCTTCTTCCTAGAATAATGCTCTAACTCATTCTTTCACAATTGCCCCTTCTTGATATCTTCCTTTTGCTGCATCTTCAGATGCCAGTGGCAGCTCTCTACCCTGTAATCTACTTCCACTTTTTTGGAATACAGACAGTGCCTCCTTTCTTTTTTACTACAAAGAGTTACACATAATGGTCACCACTTTCCTTCTCTGATGTCCAGAACACCAGCCCTTTCCTGACCTTGCAGGTTTGTCAACCAAAGATGTCATTCAAATAATGCAATTTACTTGCCAAAAAAGTGAGCTATTTTGAGAGCTGTTATTTACTATGCAGAGATGCTGCTTCTCAAACTGAAAGCAATAAAAATGTATGAGTAGCCCATAAGTTTTGCTCCTCCCTCACCCCCCACATCCAAAACAGAAATGGAGAAAATAATGTAGTATTAACTTTGTTTCTGTTTCGTCAAAGCAAGGGGAAAGAGAGAAAGACCACAAGGCAGAAACCACACCTGACCCTTAGAGTCGAATTCAATATAGAAAGGTATATACTCAGTATTGACATAATTCTGAGGAGAGATTGACTGCTATGAACTTGTTGAGACTGTTTAAATTCATCTAGCACTAATCTTTTACCTGTTCTTTAAATACTGCTGAATGTAATATAGAAGTCAAAATAGCCACTTTCCCTTTTGTTAAGGGGTCTTTGCTAATACGAGATAAAAGGCAAAAATTAGGGAATATCACAATAGTAGCTGACATTCTTTGTCAACAATTTTGTGCGATAAGAATGAAAAATAATTGTATAATGAAAACTGTATCTTCTTGCACTAGGAAACAGAATCAATGTTGTATATAATTTTGCAAATTCCTGTTTGGAAACATTAAGGATGATTCATCGCCAACTGAGGTAATTGTTTGTACTTCCTCCGCAGTCAACAAAGAAAAGGCACTGCCACCTCCATCCCATTCTAAAAGATTTTTCTAAAGTACAGAGTGTTTGCAAAGCTGATAATATGGGCAGTTCCCAACTTCTGAATATTTATGACATTGCAAAACTCTGCTGCAAATCTTGGTGGATGTGATTAACAAATTGTGAAAATGTTTATTCTCTTAATAGCTTTAATATTTTTATAAACTGGGATCATATTTGCAATGTCTTATATTGGATGGGTAGTTACAATGGAGTTTAACTATGATTGCTCAGTTTTTAGCTGAATGTAGGTATAACTAGCAGCTAACTGATGAGCAACGGATTGTCAGCTTCTGCTTGTACACAGGGGAGTAATATAACTTTTCACACTAAAGTAAAATTTGTTATCCAAGATAGTAGAGAGACTGCCATTGTTTCATATTGTGAACTTCACTAAGTGAGCTTTTGAGGACTGCTAGGCAAACTGTTGCTCCATCATATGTACAAATTCTGCACGTGTGGATATATGACTTGAATACAGTATATTGGTTCTGAATAGTTTAAAAGTAAGAAGCTGTTATAAATCCTAGATCTAAATTCTGATCTGGATGTGAATGTTTCATGGGAACTTGGAACAGAGACTTTGTTGTGGACCCTGTCCCACACTTGTAAATGAATGACAGAAATTGGAGGTGTGTTCCTCTTTAAGGACTAGATCTAACACCCTGGGTATATGCTTTTGTAATAAAAGGCAGGGCCATGTTGTGGCAGCTCTTTTTAGGCATTAGTCACCATTGAATTCACTGTGAAATTCTGCATAAAACATGATAGCATGCTGTGGCATACAGCAATTGCTGTGATGGGATAGAAGAGTATGGAGAAAACATATTAGAAATGCAGTGGGTAAATGAAGTTGACATACCACATGGGATATTTTGAACTACATTTCTCATTTTAGAGTAGAAAAAATCAATGTAAAGGGAAAAGAACTTTTGCAAAATGAGTATCAGGGGCTGATCGCTCTTGGAACTTCTTTTTGGTCTCTGTTATTTAACTCCAGCGTATAGTGAGGGATGCTTTTTCTGTCTGTAATGTATTCTGCTGTTTTCTTTATAGTGAAAGAGCAGCTGTTGAGCAAAAATTCTGCCTGTGGCAATATCTGTTAATTTGATGTGTTTCCTCAAAAAAACTCAACCAACAACAAAACTAAAAAAAAAAAAAAGGAAGGAAAGTACTGCAAGGTGTTTAATTTCTAAATACATCAGATGACCCAAACCTGTTAAAAGTATTTAAGAAAATAATTTTATTGCCATTGTTTGTCAGACTTTGTGTTGACTTTACAAGTGGGAGTAAATGGGTCATAGCAGCCACTTGGGTTCTGCTGACGGGGATATCAGCGGCAGGAGCCTCCTCCGTAGGAGGGAGCTGCAATCCTTCACCCCTTGCTCTTTCAGAGAAACCTGTGCCAGCTGGTAGCACCTGCAAGTGGATGGAGATGCTTTTGGTGGGCAGAGCCACAGGAAAGGAAACCAGTGTCAACTGGGCACCTGATTTTTCAGTTGTCCACATCCATGCTAGTAAAAGCTGTTTATTGTGCAGAGGAATTCAACATGGAAATGAATGCTTGCATTAGGTCATCTTATTTGCCCTCTAGCCAGTTCAAAATTTTCCTTTATGTTCAGTTTTCCAGTGATTTGCTTTGTCCAGTTTTAACTGACCCAAATAACCAGGCTTTCATTTTCCTCTATTTTTCAATCCAGTTGTTCTACATCTTAGCAGCTGTTTCCTGTACCTGATCTGAATTTGCTTTTTCTTAATTTTGTGGTATAAATGGGGAAGAAGTGGGGTGGGGTGGGGAGATAGAAACAATTGAATACAGTTTGTGGGCTTTTCTGTCTTTCTGATTTTTGCCTAGAGATTAAGTATAGCTTTATTTATTGTCATCTTACCACAGTGCTAATTTTGCATCCACTAAGACACTTGGGAAACCAAATGAAATAATCTGATTTGGTTCACATTCTGTCTGGAGCAAGACAGCAGGCTAGGTCTTGAATGCAACAGAGACAAGCTCTTGCAGTACCTAATCAGGAAAAGGAAGAACCAGAAAAACTGTTCCTATGAAATTCCCGTTGCAATTTTGCCGATAAAAGTTGTTCAGATAAGCTCCAGATAACATCCAAGCTTATAAGTGCTCATCTGCACCATCTCCAGGTGGTTTTGAGGTTGTCATCACTAATGAAAAGACGTGATTGAAAACAAAAGAAGATATGAAGTGTCCTCTCCTCTAAACCAGTAGCTATCACTTACTGTAACAAAACATTGCAGATAACACTGCTGGCCACTTTTCTTTATCCTTTGCTTCAGTACCAACAATACAGAGTGAGCTATCTTACTGATTCTACTGTTAAAAATGAAAGTAATTAATTTTTATCATTACTTACCAATAATTATTCATTTAAGTCTTGGCAAAAGAGGATCACAAAATTCCAAGCTGATGGAAGAAGTTCAAAGCTTTACACTGTGTCATGAAATCTCATGCAGAAATTATGTCCTGTGAAATGTTTGGCCATGGAAAGTTCAAGTGTCACCCAGCTGTAATTATAGCCTTGGTTTCTGAGAGGTTTATAATTCAGCAGCAGAGATGATGCCAGCATGAACTGAGCATGCTGTACTGGGCACGACTCTAAATAAACCTCAATATTTTTCTTTCAGATTTGTTCCTAAGAATGCTTGGGAGCTTTTTTGTTTGCTTGGTTTTTTAATGACAGCTACTTTCTTTTGTTATTATTTACCACTTATTATTATTATCTTACCACTAGAAAATCCTCTAAAGAAAATGCAGGCATTTAAATCTGGTCTGTATTATGCCTGCAGGAGATAAATCAAAAATTATTTAGTGTCTTTGTACCTTCTGGTATCAAAGATTTGGATCCGTAGTATAAAAGCAGACTTCTGGCTGTTTCCTTAAAAAAAGAAAGATTCTTGCCCTGCCTACGGGTTGTGCTGCAGACAGAGCTTACTATAGTGCCCTGCCTTACAGACCACTGTATTTCTTCCCCTGAATTACTGGGACCCTGGAATTTGCTGTAAAAATGAGACCTCCCAACTCTCTGCTGAGTGCCATGCCCTTTCAGCAGGGAAGGGGTACATCCTGTGGCACCTGGCCGGAGTCTTTAGCCATGAAGTGACTGCACAGAGCAACTCTTAAGCATTTGCAAGTACTGTTGCTGGGGCGGGATGTTATAACCTCTAGAACTGTTTTACTGAAGGAAAAGCTGTAACCTTTCTCCTTTTTCTGCAGTGCATGTTGTAGAATTGCAACCTTGCTTGCCCTGTTCACTCAGCCCCGCAGAGCAGAGGTTAGTCCCGTATTAAACCTTGTTAAGGATGGACTCCTTCAGCTATGGCTCAACAGGCTAGTTTTATGAACACGTTAAATAACAAATAACTCCTGATTCATTTTTAATTGGATTTTCTTCTTCTTCTTGCCAACGTATTTATTAGGTGGAGCCACTTTTTGAGACTTGAGAACAAGGAATTCTCTTCTCAGATTCCTCTGGGGTTTTTTTAACATCAATGGAGTAAAACAAAATTGCGTTCCAGTTTTCTAAGCAACTATAGTTAAAGAAAAATATTTCCTTACATTGGCCCATCCATTCTACTCACGTCACTTACCACTCTTCCTCCTGCTGATTTTCTTCTAATTACTCCTGGTGAGATTCTTTTACTACAGTGGCACTTCTCAGCCTCTTCCCAGAGCATGGTCATATTTTCAAAGTGTGTCTATTATCTGTTTTCCATCTGAAATATTTCAACAGGTATACACACTTGGGGATTTAGAAGAAGTCTCTAAATGAGTCTGTAGGGTTGAGTGAAAGGATAATTATCGTCAGCTTCATATCCCCATGGCATTTGCCTGCTATGGTAACAACTACTGGAAGAGTCGTGCTCCGTACTAGCGTGCCTGGGAAGCTGGAGAAGGACGGCCCTTCTGTAGGGCCTGTGCTCTAAAGCACTGGGCACCAAGAAACCGTGGTGGAAAGCATCTGTCTTGAAAGCTTTTCTTTCTAAGTGAAACACAATGGAAAGATGTGCGTGAATTCTCTAAAGGCTCTTAATTAATATTTATCTTGTTAATTATCTAGTGTAAACAATAACTGTGAGTAAAAACGTGTGCTTTTTTTTGTTTCGGTTTGGTTTTTTGCTGGGATTTTGGTCGGGGTTCCTGATTTTTTTACATTCTGACAGAGATGCTGTGTGGGGGTATAATGGTTTTATGCAACCTTTGTCTTCCCCTGTTACCTGCTCCTCCGTGGAACAGTTCTGACTTCAATATGAGGTTTGAGGCTGTTCTCAGTGATGTTTGGATTTATTGGATCCTTAAAGATAGCTTTGAGAGAAGAGAAAAAGCAGACTGCAGCAGATCTGTAAGGGAACCTGTTACACAGGCAGCAGATTTCTGGGCTGCTGGATTTCTGAGCTCCGCTAAGCTCTTTGTTGAAATGCTCTGGGAAAACAATTTCTCTAATTATGCTTTTTCTTAGGTTTTGGCCACTACTACCAGCATTCAGCATCTGAAATCTATACTGTTGTTTGTTGGTTTTTTTGTTAATTTATGACTTTAGACTTTTTCTGAGTATCATAACTTTCTAGAACAAATCTAGGCTGCAGAACTTAGGAATGATTCCAAGTACAATATCACTTATATAGCAAATAGTGTAAATATTTAGACTTCTACCCACCCAAGCATGAGAGCAGAAACAAATTATAAGCAGACATTTTAGGTACATTCTAATCTCCAGTACTCAGATTTGGGAGAGCAATGTTTCAAGAATTTGCTGATCGGTTAATGCAGAGAGACATACATTAGATTAATGTCACAGCTTGTGCTCAGAAATACACATCACAAAAAATAACAGTACAAGTGTTTCTTCAGGCTCCTGTATTCTTGTGCCAAAAAGAGAATATGTAAGCGGATCTAGATCTGGGCAAGAATAGGTATCTTATCCCATGAAAATTGTCATGATTTACAATTGTTCCCACTCTGTTTTAGTATAAAACCTTGAACTTCAGTTTCCTATGTCTCAAAAAAGAATGCAAATCACCAGCTATCACCTCTTCTTGAGGTACTGGATATTTAAGAGACAAGCCCATCCTCATGGAAAATTCTTAGTTGTGTAATGTTATAATCTGGTGACTTCCAGAGTAACACAAAATTAAAATCTATATTCAGAGGCACACATATGCTAGTTTCTCCATGGAAAAACAGGAATAATAATGCTTCTCAGACTTTGTTATATAGTATAATTATGGTTTTTTTAACTTTATGAGAAGATTATTTCATTTCTGTAAAACTTATTAATATAAAAAGCTCCTATTTTTCAACTGAAAAGTAGCAGCAACATCAGCAACACTATATAGCGGGCATATGTAGACAATACCACCAGTGTGCTTTGTTAGGAGGGAAATAGGATAGATAGCAAGTTTATATTAGGTGTTTATATCCCCCTGAGTGTGCCCCATCTCTAAGTCTGATCAGTGACACAGGGAAAAAATTAACCAGCACTTTTTGAAGCTTGGTGATAAAAACTGATGACAAGGAGGAGAATCCAGCATGGAGCTGCTAGGTCAAGACAACTGTGAGACAGCAGTGAAATCCCTGGATGCATCAGGCTATGTATTTCTAGTACATCTAGGGAATGGGTTTAGCACTAGTGCCCAAGGTACAATTGCCATCTCAGCAGGAATGCTCCCTGTGACTCTGGTCATCTGTGCCCTCAAATAAAAGACAGAAACTAGAGCAGACGCATAAGGTGTAGTTACAAAAAAAAGATGGTGGATAGCTCCTCTTTCTAAGGGAGACTAGAAAAGCTTAAGTGGTACAGGGTAACGAAATAAAGGCAATGAGGAAAATAACACTACAAATACGGTTCAGAGTCTATTCCAAGAAAGAAGAATTTGCACCAAATAATGGTGGTATGAGAATAAATAAAACTTAACTGGCTATCAGTAATTTTAGATTGGAGATTAATAGAGGGTTCCTAATCACAAGAATAATTTTGGAAGAGCTTTCAGTCAGGGATCGTGGCAGTGCGGCAAAACCCCAGCTTTTGGCAATAGAGCAGTCTTATGCATTGGCTTGGCAATTTTAAAGAGCAAGAATTTGCTTCAGCCGTGTGCAGAGGGATTTATTATTAAACGGCAGTTCAGATTTCATTATTTTTCTTGTTGCTCTGAAGAATCAATATAAGTGTTAAAGTTTAGTGAATAGCTTTACATAGAATCAAGTAGTTTTAAAATTAGATTAACTTCACTCTCTGATTTACAGCTATTATAACTTAGGTGAGGTGTTAGCAATATTGCAGGTAATACCCCTTCTAAAAGAGATTAATGAAGCTTTAATTACAAGTAAAGAATGCATACCTAAAAATACTTGCTGAATTTTATTTAACTTCTACTGTTATGTCTTCATTATTGCTGACCAAGAGGTACCCATCGAATACAAAATGCCATAATCAGCATAAAGATGAACTGAAGAGTTTCTTGCACTATATTATTAATGTAAATGAAAAGTAAGATTGCAACTAAAATAGACCCTTCCGAAAACTTCATTAGAACTTTAATGTACCTGGGAAATAAATTATCTGATTTAACATGTACAGTAAAAATAGTTCTGGAAACACCCCAAATAATTTGCAAGAATATTTGATAAAACAATATAGTGCGTTGTACCTAAGATTTCGCCTAAGACTTTCAGTGGTGGAGCAGAACTGGAAATGGTTCTACAACATATGTTTTATTAAAAATCTTGCACTTTCAAACACGAAGACAGCAATTTACCTTTATACAGGGAGATGTGCGGGAGGATATACATAGCTTTTCATGACACCTAGCCCAGTCTTGAGCACTGGTCCAGTTCACAATATATGTTAGATCTATCCTAATATAAATCATGTCTTAATATCTTCAGAGCTCTTCTGGCAACTGAAAGTCTGTTGGGCACCAGGACACATTTTCCCCTTGTCCACATTGCTGCAGTAGGTCCTTTCTGGCATGGAGCAGCTGTTGCAGTTGCAGGGGACTTTTTTCCCACCACAATATTCAAAAGGCAGGAATTGCTCATCAGAAAGTTTAGTTGCAATGACAGGTCTCTTCAACTTAAGAGATACATGCACATGCAAACCAGGCCTAGTGCCGGTTCATTGCACACCAAGACAGACAGCTGTAAAAAAAAAAAAAAATCATCCCACAGTAGTTGCTACCTGAGTAGATTAAGTATAAGAAGGGACTGCCAAATCCCCAAATGTCACTACAGTAAACGTTGAAAAAAACCCTGACATTTTAATGGCAATAACAGTCATTCAAAAGTGGTGCCACATTTTTCTTCTATATTATGAGGAAACTTATTTTGCCCCTCAGTTAAGTTCCTTTACAGGAATAAGCACAGCCTGGAGTGCCTAAGGTACCCTCAATGATAAGGCAGCCAACCTAAATGGTTAAAAGAGAAATGTAATGACAAACTTCCTAGATTTTATTCTGGACTGTGGCTGTCTCTGTAGGAAGCTCCCTAGCATGCATTAATAAGTATAATTCATGATAGCCAGAATCAGTTTTTGAGAGCTACGTGATCAGCCAGAAGTTAATACTAGTACCAGGAAATCAAGATCCCATTCCAGTTATTGGTGTCTTTTGGGGAGAGCACCACAAGAAAAGAGTCAGTTAAAAATAGACAAGTTGTACCTCAAGTTTTTAGTTGCAGATGATCTTCCACAAGGACAAATTTGAGGTTATCCTGTAAAAACCAGCCTGACTCTTCTCTAATACACAAATCTAGATGATTATTTCATCCAGAGTCCTTTTAGATAAAGGTCAATGGCACATTTTGCACTTTCTTTAGTTTGTCAGAATTCATTGCCTTTTTTTTTCCTTCCCCTCAATTTTGCCAACTATTCAAGCTCGGTCTTTTTTCACATTAAGAGAAGAAAGAGGTGAGTGACTGAAGCTATTTGACAATATTAATGTTTGTCCCATGGGATAGCTTTTATATTATAAAGTGGATATTGACTCTCATGGAGGTGAATATTAAGGTTTATCAACCCTAGAGGTATGTATTGACCAAGACAAACTAGAGGTCACTGCAACATCAAGAGTAAATAAATCTTAATGCTGCCAAAACAGGAAATCAATATGCATATTTTTCCACTTATTTTGAATGTCATTGAACTATCTGGAAATATCTTGATTGTGTACCTGAATTCCAAGATAGTGGAATTTTTTTATTACTGTGAGTAACCCTCCAAAGGCAAGTCAGAGGCTGGGCAAGGGTTCAAGAAAAACACTGGCTCCTGTTGTCCGTTTCTGAATAAGACAGGAAACAGGCTCTACTTCTTTAAAAATATGTAATTTTTTATTTAACCTATGTTGAAGGAAAGTACTGATCTGTACTGATTTTAAAGCCAAAAATAAAATCTTTTCTGGGGTAAATTCACTGGTAGTCAAATTGTCAGAAATCCAGTTCACACCAGAACTGTAGTGACAAAAAGCTACTTTGTACCATTGCGCTAGCCTGACTCTTCTTCAGATGAATAAAATCTGAAGTATGCTGCTGAGATGTAGCTACGATTTTGGAGTACTAAACAGCATTACATTGTTATAGCCTCTGACTTTCCTAGAAATAGCTTTTATATTCATGCCCTCTGAGGAAATATAAGGTCCTTTGTAATTTTTTGTATGTATGTGGCTAGACACTGTTCAAAAGCCATTGGCAACACTCCTTCAGAATCCTGAGCAAACAGGAAGAAAGATGGCTTCAGTTCTTGCTAAGCAACCAGGTACCAAGATGTGAATTAGAATCCAAAAATTAAAAGAAAATGCAGTTGGATAAGTAGACAAATGGGTACAGAAAGCAATGGTTTATCTTAAATAACAAAACATTTACTGTTTATTAAAAGACATGTGAGTCCAAGAGGGTAAGCAAAATAAATATGTTTAACATGCTTTTAAGCTCACATGTGAGTAAATGGGTGAGGGAGAAAAAGGAATAATGGAAGGGGAAGCGGAGGAAGGATGACCCTGACTAAAAAATGAGCTTTGATAGTTTAAAAGGTCAACTAGAAAAAAAGCAGCTGCTTCAGGTAACGGTGTGTAAATTCATGATTGAGGATTTCAGACTGATGGTAAACCATACTGACAGAAATTGAAGGTTAGCAGCACGAGGCTCACCGGGGATTTTGGCTTGGCCCAGGATTAAAAGAAAATGGGAGGTGGGGAAGAGAATTGAGAAAGGTTATTTGTTCAGTTATTTTGAATTAAAACATAGAGCCAAGCTCATGAAACCAGCTGGCATTATCCCATAGCACAACTCCTAATAATAAGTTTTTGGTTTCATCTGGTTTTGTTTTCAAGTGTCTACAATTATTAAGAGGCAAATTTCAGCAAAATATCCCAAGGTCAGAAGACTGGAACACTTTATCTGCCTGTGCTTTTGCAAACACCTATGCACATGCTTCACTTTCAGGCTGCAGATTGTGCCAAGCAGGACTCTTCATCCTCTACTTGAATCTCACTGATCTTGTTGCAATAGAGGCTGGTGCTTGAGAGAAGGACCTGCTGAAGTTTAGTCTAGATGCTTGAAATCTGGTGTGTTTTTTGTTTGGTACCTAAGGCAAAAAGTTCATTGAAAGTAAAAAATGAGCAAGTCTGACCTTAATTTAGAGCCCAATGAATCAAAAAGCGGTCTTCAATTAGGCCCTTGGCACTGAAGGATTATTTACACCTCTGCAGGTATGGGACTGCTCCTACAAACAACGCATGGCTGACATTACAGCTCATGCAGTTGCTTCTCTGCTCCTGCTGCTTCCTTGGTGACAGCACTGCTGCTTGTCTGACCTCGCAATAAACTGGCTCAGAGAGCTAAATAGGCAACAGAATAAACGTACTAGAAGTAGGGAATAGTTTTCTGCCGGCAGGGTCCAGTCCTCACCCAGAGAAGGAAAAGCGTGACCAGGAGAGGCCTTGAGGTTGCAATCATGCCCCTTTCAGTGGCAGCCAGCTGCAGGATCATCTTGGTTATAGTGTGAAGTGCCCCCAGAGGCACGGTTAAAGAGTCACATTAATCTGGCATGAACCTGTGCTGCTGCCATCAAAGGCTGGTCCCATCATGTCCTCATGCTTAGCCCTTCCTGCCATTCCTGGCATTCACTCAGCATCAGCCTGAATGGGAGAAGGGAGCTCATGCAGCTCCCTGTCTGCTGGCAGTAAAGAAGGGGCTGGGAACAAGCAGTGGACTGGGGGGCGGAAGAGTGGAATCATTGCTTTTGTCAACAGTTCGGATTCATGGTGGGTTTAAATGGATGTGTAATCATGTCCGTGCCATTGGCTGTGAGGCTTATCAAGGCACGTGGGGTTATGGGCCCCAGGGGATTGCCTGGATGACAAGTAATGGACATCCCATGGTGCTATTACACATATTTGACTTCACCATAACAGCAGCTCCGAAGAGCGTGCTCAAACTTGCCAGACTGGTGGCGAAGTAAGGAAAAGAACAAGGAGCTGTGGAATGCCCCCAGTCTCACACCTAGCTCGTACTGCCCTCTCTAAGCCATGCTAGATACTTTCAAGTAAGAACCATGTATCTAGTTATTTACACAGTTTAAATACAAACCAAGCCTGTTTTTCCCTCTGTGTATTTTTTTTCCAATTACAGCCTTCTGCTACAAAGAACAAGCTATGTCTCCCTGGACTTGAGAAGAATCTTTTGAATTGGGAGAACTTATTTTTAAAGTCAAGTAATAAGTTTGTCAATCACTTCTTTATTATCAGTCACTCTCTGATGAACAACATTCAGACTTTAATATCAGCAAAGAGACAATCTGAGGAATGAATGCTCAAGTAATAACCAGTAGAAGTTTTTATGGCCTGACTCTGTTTCTGAAGTGTATACACGATGGCCTAATTTAACATCAGTGAATGTAACAAATTCCCTGTGGCAAATGCAGCATATGGGAATTACTTTTTATGCTTTTCTTGAAGTGCACAAAACTCCAATTAGCACCATATGTTACATATCGGGGGGGGGGGGGGGCCACAGAGGGAGAAGCCCCTTAATTTGTGTTAGGTTTGGGGTGGGGTTTTTTGGTGGGTTTTTTTTTAGAGCAGTCCTACATGCTTCTAGATTGATTCATGTGCATGACTATATTGAAAGAAATCTCGCAACTACATTATTGCAATGTAACTGTTGTTAGAGGAAAATACTCCTTCTAAAATTTGTACTTAGTTATTTTAACAGTTCAGGCTCTCAACCACTTTTTTCAGCAGCTGATTATTAAAATATTTTTTTGTGTTAACACCTCCTTTCTGGGTTTAAAATAGGGATCTGTCCATGGCAGCATGCTGTGCAGTGCAGGTACAGAGCTACTCATAGAGCCTGAAACATCTGCATAATTAAACAGGACCTCCAGACAGCCTCAGAGGTGTCCTGGCTTTTTGTCCTAGATACAAAGCAGAGTTCTTTCTGCTGAGTTCAATAGTTGGCCTAATAAACTATAGGAAAGCAATTTCTTGCTTGTATTGAAGCTCACTGGAATTTTCCATAAATCATATTTTCATTAGTTGTTGTTTTTTAATCTGAAGATCTAACAAGTGAATGAGGGGTTACATCATGGCTCGGTACTCTTTGTACTTTTGGGGTTTTTTTAAGTGTTATCTATGGTTCTGTGAGAGACTGTAGGAGTGTTTATGAGGAACTGTGGTATCTGAAGAAAAAAACCTTTTTTTTTTTTTATGGTGAATAGGATGACATATGGTTTAAAGTATATTTTGCTGGATTTCCATGAGCTGCATCATTCAGAGGCAGGAAACCATGTCCAGTGCTTCAGTCTTTTCTCTAAGTTCTGAACTGAAATGAGTTTGACCCAGGTAGATGCAATTGCTCTCCGATATAAATACATCCCTAGCGTATATCATGTTTAAACTTGGTCTGCTCATGCTCACTTAAAAGAGTACCGGAAATTATTTCATAACTTACTTGTGACTATCTGGAAATAGGCAAAATAATTGCATAAAAAGGGTGTCATGTTGGTCATAGGTTGATGACACTGAGTTCTTATAGAGTATCTATTACATCTCGGTTTTTAGTACCTTTCAAAACTCTAATGCAAACATGTACAAGACTATCCTCATATTTTTTCCTTAGAAATGAGGACTCTGAAATAGAAATTGCAACTCCAGGGAAGGTTTAGTGAAAGAAACATCAGAGATTTGAAGACCGAGTCCAGGAACATCACAAATTTGAATTGTGAGAAGCGTCTATCTTCACTGTCATGGGTCTTTCACAGGAATCATTAAAAAAACGAGATTCTGTTCATGGGAATTAAAGATCCATAGAGTTTTTCATAGGACTGGGAGCTTAACATCACTTTCTCTGGCCGGGTTTTTCTCTTCATTAACTACTTGGCAGTGTGCTAAATATCCAGAGGTTGTATTCAGCCTTTCAGAATCTGTGCAGTAGGTATCGTCTATTTAACTGTAGTGTGATTTGAAGCTCACAAAAGTCTTGTGGGTTTTTTTTGTCCTTACTTTCTTTCATGATGTATTCAAATTAGAGGGCAATTGTTTTCTTTTAAACTGTATACAATTTAATGTTTGTGGTGTGGATTGACCTCTTGTCCAAAGAGAGCAATTCTCTTCAAATGCAATCAAATTCTGAATATGCAGAGTAAGGGCTGCTGCAGTAGTTAACGTAATTCTGGCTTTATGGACAATTTTGTAAGGCTTTTCCAGACTCTGTCTGTATTTTTAATGTGCCTTTAGCAATGCAAGTCTGATCAAAGGGAATAATTTGTGCTTGTTTCTAAATGGCTGGCAAGAATTTTAACAGATATTTTGAGAAATAATTAATTAGGGATACGATATGATAATTACTACAGAAATACAGGTCTTTTATTTAAATAGGATAATAATCATTGCTGCAGTGAAAGAGTTGTTTTGATTATTCAGAGAATCTCATTTCTCAAATAGAAATTTGTTTTATGGAATTAAAAAAGCAACAAAGGATTTTGAAACCTTCCATTGTCAGAGTGACATTTCATTTTAATGCCTATTTTTTGTAATCGTATCTTTTTATTTCTGAGTTTCTCTCATTTGTTTTCCATGCTCCCATGGGGAATAAGTACCCAGTTTTCTCCTTTTTGCCATCACAGTAACTCCAGTACAGATTTGGTGTTGTTTCAGTGACTCTGTTCAGATCCTGAGCTAAAATCAAGCTCATAAGGAAGATTCTTGTCTTTTTCCAAGAACAATAGATCATGTAACAGAAATTTTCATTTTGTTTTTCTTTTTCTTTTCTGAATTCCCAGTCTCAAGTTTAAATCTGGTTATTATTCTACATTAGTCAAAAGATTTTTAGTGAGTTATATTTGTACATTTTCCTACCTACTGCTGTGTATAAGGCAAGGGATTATGGCCTCATTATATGTTTATTGTAAGGTTCTTAAACTGCTAGCTAGGACCAAGCTGGAAAAACTTTGGTAGGGCCATTTTCTGCTGGAGTTTTCCTTTCTATCAGAAGTAAAATGGTTGTTAAGTTATCAATTGTGCTGCAATTCTGCAACTGCAGAAAACTAGGACAAGAGAAATGCTGACAGTGTTAAACCATCCTGTTTGATAGTATATAATACTTGGACCTGAATTTTGAGGTTGTAATCTCTTTAGAGCTGTGGTCTGCTTTGGAAGAAGTGGAAAAAGGCGAAAAGGAAACTGTTAAAGTTAAATGTTCCTCTGAGTACAGTTCTACCTTCTTGCTCTAATGCTTATTCTTCTTTTGCAACTGAAATTTTAATAGTGAGTTTCTTCATCGTGCTGCCATACCTAAATTCCTGGGCTGATTGGGTGTCCAGTTCCAAAGTGCTAAGGTATAGCTCGTAGTCAATACATCATAACGACAAATAGCTACATAACGTCGTTATTTGCATTGTAATTAAACAATGTGGAATATCTTCAATGGAGTTTTTCATTTGACAATTTTGGAAAAATTTCAAAAACCCAAACTATTTAAGCCAAAAGTTTTTGTAAGCCTGTAGTTCTGAAGATTAAACAGGTTTGGGTTTTGTTGGGGTTTTTTTTGTTTTGGTTTGGGTTTTTTTTGGTTTTTTTTGTTTTTTTTTTTTTTTTAAACCCAAACAGATTAAAGGCAAATGCTGTAATTTCAGAATCATTGGCAAAATTACTTCTGCACCTTTTGCATATGCCCACTGGTAGTGCCATGCTCCTCTTATTCAGAAGGAAACTACTTGCTCAGAGATCCGGGGCGCGTACAGGATGAAAAATCTTTGTTACACCATTCAGGAACAATGACTACATTGTCTTCTCCCTACAATGAGCCTGCTGCCTATTTTCTAACCATTAAACTGGCATCTTGCAGCCTTTATATACTGTATTATGAGCCCTAATTTCCATATCTCTTCCAAAAATTCTTCTGTGACTTGGTGCTTTGCCATTTTCTTTCCCTTTTTTGATCAATAAAAAAGAAAAACGTTGCTTGCAATTTTGGTAGGAAGTGAAAGGAAATAAAGCAGCATTGTTTTTGGGGAGCTACCTTTGTGACTTCTAGCCGAAGGCCAGAAGAAAAAAAGTCATTGTGGACAGAAGACCAGAATTTCTTCTAAGAGCCACTTTAAATCTGTAATTTGTATCTAAACTTAGACCTCTTGACATGCTACTTAGTCTACTTAGAGTCAAGGTCTCTTCAAGCCCTCTTCTCAATTATTTTAAGACCTCTTCCCCCAAAATCTAGCTGTGACTTGGTGTGAGTGATGAAGGAATTGAAAACCTGCATTCTCTTGCTGGTTCACTCACGCAGAGAAGGAGCACGCAGCACTTCCCTTTTGGGTGCTGGGTGGCTGCAAGTACAAGCTCTCGCAGCTGAGGGTCTGGGCAGACGAGAATAAGCTTTCTGTGTTCAAACATAAGGTGCTTTATTTTTCTCCAATCTGAAAAGACGTTTTTCAATTTTTTGCATGAGCCAGTAGACTGAGCAAAGATGAGTTTTCTTTTAGCATCTCAGCAAATTTAAGCATCACAATGCAAGAGCTGAAAAAAGACAAACTTGAGCAGAGAATAATCTGGTAACAGTAGTTTAAGGTGGCTGTTTGCGGGAATGCCCTATTCATTCAGAGCTGAATTCCTAAATCATACAGGTTTTTACAATTTGAGAGACAGCAGCTTGTGCGTATGTGTGTAGAGGAGATTCCCGGCTCTCAAAGCCTGTTATTATGAGGCCAGACTTTCTCTGAATGCTGCCTGATGCCAGTGCAGATGAAATCAGCAGATTGTAGTGTAATATGGTAACTGCTTACAGAAACTGGTGCGAACAGGGAGGTAGCAGCTAATCGGATTAAGGAAAAGTCTATCACAGCCGCAGCTGTCAGTGGATTTTAGCAGATTTTTTTATCACTGTTTGTGTGGGAAAACACACGATAGAGGGAATCTAATGAAGGAGATTGAACTAATAAACAGAAGTACTTTTTGATCTGATAGTTGCTTTTCTGAGTAAAGTACTCTGGAGAGGTTCAGGGAAAGTTTTGATATAACTCTTATGTAGAAGAAATAAACTGGAGACGTTTTAGGAAGAGGAGGTTGAAGTGATTGAAATGTTCCCTTCACATCTCAAAAAAAAAGTTAACAAAAATGTTATTTTAAAATCCAAAAGCTCTGCTTTAGAATCTTAAGAAAAGAAAATCCTTGAGAACCAAGCACACATGTTGTTACTGCCCCATCCCACCCCACAAACACACACACACACACTTACACTTTTCTAGGAGAAAGAAAATATGTATATAACAAAGTCTGTGGCTGGGAAAAAAGCATATGAAAATAACTATTCTAAGATGTATGGTTAGGATCAAGCACACTGCAAATGGAGCAGAGATGGCCACCACGTCTAAAGCCTTAAAAATTTTCATCATCTGACTTGAATGTCCCCAGTGCTTGCTGAGTCCACAGCTGAGATGGGGCTTGGATAGAAGATGAGGCAAATTGTCAACCATTAGTTTTAGCCTCATGTTTGAAAGAGGCTGACTAGAATAGGTGGCATAGACATGATGCACAGGGAATAAAGATACTTTGAAGTCAGACCAAAACTGAACTAACAACCAACTTTATGTTCCCAGTCGGAGATCTTCAGAGCCTGATTTTTCAGGGAATATGTTGCATTGTGCTTATTATATTCAGAGCACAGACCTCACTGACTTCAGTTCCTCCAAAAAAGAAATATATCATTGGTAACAACCAAGAAAAGTTGATTCCAAAGTCTCCCTTTCATCTTGCAGGAGCTCTATAACAGGGAGGAAAAAAATTACCGAATTACAAGCGAGAGCTGTGTTTTCGTGGACACCAACCCTCGGACATTTGTCCTGCTTCCTTGCAGGACTGCTTAGCTCAGGCAAAGCTCCATGCAGTGACCGATATACACTTTCCACTTTTAGGAGTGCTGTTTTGAGGGGCTTAGTATCTCTTTTAAAGCTGCAGTATAATAAAAGTTGGTGCTTTGCTCCAATTTTATGTCATAGGAAATAACCAGCACATCTTACAAAAAAAACATGCCAGGTCTTCATTTAAAACAAGTGCTGCTACTCCTGGTATGAATCAATGTAACTAAGACACGAATCAGAGCCTGTGTTTCAATAATTAGATCATGACAGAAAAAGATCAAAGTAACATTCACAGTTTTGTTGGTTTAAGTTGTAACTTCCATACTGAAGTAGGTTTTTATTTCATTCAGATTCGTGGCTGTATGCAGGTTGAGGTGAATGTACTTTAACCTTCCAGTTCTCCTCTTCATCATATATTTATATCTGAATCGAGCAGTAACTAATTGAGGTTAGTTGAGGCAGAAAAACACTTTGGATTTGCTGAGTAGTTGCTGTGAATGAGGCTTCTAAAAGTCACAGCAGAATCCTTAAATCCAACTTTTTTTTTTTTTTTTTAACGCATGTAAAACAAACTGCTGTATCAGTGCGTTCAGTCCTGGAACTAATTGAAGGGAAGAGATTTATTCTGAGCTACTACTGAATTGGAGGAGAGGAAAAAAGACCTTGTAGAACACGTGTGTTGTTTTTTAGAAAGAATAAACAAGACCAATACTGAGGAAATGCAGTTTTCTAAAGGTTGTTAAATACTTCAGGTTTTTTTCCTGGATATTTTTATAGTTATATTTAAAGAAAATAATTATAAAAATATCCTACTAAATATTAATAATTTTACTGGTATTGCAAGTTCTCCTTTTGTGTCTCTTATGCTCTTTGTCCACTGTTCTGCAGAGTCCATACACAGAGGACAGTCTCTTAGCAGATAATGAGATTACTATGTGTTATACTGTTGAAAGTACAGAAACCTCTGTGAAAGGTTGCAGACGACTTTTTTTGCAGACTTTTAGTCTCTTTGGAAAGGGAAAGGCTAGAGCTGCAGCTGGAGTGGGGCTGGAATGGGGAGGGCCTTTCTCTACACCCTAGATATCACATGAAGTTCCTGAGCAATGCTACAGTACTAGTGACAAAGAGCAACAAATGGCAAATCAAAACATTGTTCTGTGATTTAAATTTGGACATGGAAATACACACAGGCTTTTTTTCTACTTCCGATATCTCAGTGCTTGTCCCGTGTCTTTGTCCCTTCGCTGTAATGTCGCTACCAGGCTAAGAAGAAAAGCTCAGTACGTTCAGATCTCATTTTAATCCAGCTCCTGTACTGGCTGCAAAGCTGGAGGAGATTTTCAGACACTGTTGCGTCAATTACCAGCACCCTTTTTGTAGAATTTATTCTCAAGAGTCCAATTTTTTATGTTGAGAACGCTTTATGCTGCCAAAGTGACTTAAAAATATCTTGGTGTAAGACCTGCTTTTCAAAGATAATATCTCTTTGCTCAGTGGAAGAGTCCTTTGGCCCTGAGGGATCTTTCTGTCTGTCTGCTCTCTTTTTCCCCTGCATGCACACTCATCCTTTGCGATCTTTTCTTCTATTCCACTGTTCAAAACAAGAAAATTGCATATATGTCATGTTAAAAATGTATGAGAGTAAACAAAAATTCACAGCATTCAGTGTCTTTGAGATAATAAAATAACTAGAAGAGCATATCTGAAATAACTTTCCACATCTTTGATTGGAGGAGGAGAGCAGAGAAGAGGGTAAAAACGGAAAAGCAGCCAAATAGGGAATATCATCTTTTCATTTCAAATGCTTTAGTGCTCAGCTCCATCGCACTTTCATCCCAGTCCCGCCTTCACAGTGTTCAAGCTTTGGCAGGTATTTCGCAAGACTTTGGTTTCCGTGAGCAAGGCAGAAACTGTGTACAAAGATGCTTCTGTGTGTTGTCCTTTCAAAACATAGGCTTTTGCTTTCTAAATTTTCATTTCATCACAGTAGCCGTATATGTGGAGATGAGATTCACTGAGGTAAGAACAGAAAATGAAGCACTGGGTTGATTGCAGAAATGTTGCTATTATGCCCAGTAATTGTCTTGTGTTGAGCAAGTTGGTCCTGCCAATGCTGAATGATACGAGACAATAATTTATTTTTAACCTAGGAAAAGAATTTGCACAGCCAAATAGGCCTTCACGAGGGGCTGATAGCAAAGCATTATCATGCATCCTGTTCATGCAACTACTAAAATAGGCAGTAGTGGCAGATCTGTGGTTGGTGGCTTCAGCTGGAACTCAGCAATGTATGTGTTCAGAACACAAGAAAGAATTGATGTTGATAGGTAGAGACTAACAAGAATATTGTGACTGGAGAATGTTTGCAAAGTGTCATATGACTGTTAAATATTGTTGTTTATTCAATTCATTTCCAAGTATAAGCATCTTGCACTTGGCATTAATGTGTCATACAAGTAACATTTTGGTCAGTCTCGGCACTTCTTAGAGAACAAGGTCCCAGCTTCCTGTGCTTTTCTATTCTACGGCATTACCCAGAAAGCCCAAAAAACTTCTTTCTCTGGTAAACAGTCTGGGAGACTAGAAATCCTGAGGAGCACCAGCTTCAGATCTTTAAGACATTGTTTGGGTTTGAGGGCTCTGAGATGCCCTTTATATTGTTTGGCTAAGTGATTGACTATTGGATCAACTGTATCTCGAAGATAGCTAACTTCAAGAGCACCTGGCTCTCTGTAAATTAAGAAATTCAACTCTTGGGAGCCCAAAGGGTGCCCAGTTCGATTTGCTCTCCAGAGCAGATGTGCCTAGGAGAGGAGCCATGCAGTGAGAGAGTGAGCTGGTAGGAAAAAACTCTTGTGAACTTCAGTGGGACTAATGAAAATTCAGCCGCTCCCATGAATTGTCTCACTTATGGAAGATCAAAAAATCTGATTTAACATTTCTCATCTTTCAGAGGTATTTTCCCAGCCAGTTCCACTCTCCATTAACTATGTGCAAATTATTACACAGCAGTTTGAATTCCTGGCCAGATGATATTCCTTTTGCTTTACTAAAATCTACATCAGTTTTCTCAGTTAAGTCAATGGCAAAATTCCTGTTACCTGTAATGAAAACAAGCCTGAGCTTTTGGTGCTTCCAGAGGTATTTCCCTTTAGGAATATTTTAAACAATACTAACTTGCTATGTTCCACTTAATGCTCCAAATGGCTCCTGACAAACCCCCCTGTTATCTTTCTCTTCTTTCATCATGCTGACCATTGCATCCTGCGCTTCGCAGGCACATGGGAAGGTGCCCGGTGCTGTGCCTGCTCTGTGCAGCTGAGTCAGCAGCAGAACACAAGTGCCAGCGGTCAAGTACTGGTACTGCACCAGCACCGTGCGGTGGGATGCCCCGGCTGCGCTGGGTGCAAGGAAGGCAGTCGGCTCTTCTGGTGTGAACATGCACGCCTGCAGGGGCTGGGTGGGAACCACTGCAACAGGGCGATGTGTGTAGCTCTCTCCAGTGCCAGGCCAGGGGTCAGCCATGCTCACCTCGAGCAGACTGAGCCTTCGGTGTTCCCTGAGACCAGAAAAAACATCCTCTACTCTGCCTGGAGAGAAGTTGTTCCAGAATCTTTCTGTCTCAATTGTATTCTGAGCTGATAGTGCATATATTGCTGTGAAAACATGTGAAGATTATCTATACGCTCCAGTGGCCATAGGTAAACTTACACAAGATTTCAGAGAAAGCAGTAACTTCTTTAAACTTGTAAAAAGAACTTCTCCTGGATTCTTCTTCCATATTTTTGTGTAAGAAGGAGGATCCAAATAGCCCAGCATCCCTCAAACAGGCTGCATAAAGCACAAAATATCAACCCCAAAATTCGTAGTCTACACTAAGTAAGAATGTAGGATCAATTTTTCAATCTGATGGTATCACATGCAAATCCTATCCCTTAGTTCGGGAACAGATGAATTTTTAAAAATATTACAACCCCCTGCTGTTTGTTACAATCCCTATTAGCTATGCTACCATAACAGATTGTCAGACTGGATTAGGTTGAGCCACTTAAGAAAAAAGTTCAAAATAAGATGTCTGACTTTGTCCTGAAAGGCACTGGGAGTGTTCATGCAGGCAGCTGGCAACAGCTTTAGAAATGCCAGGGCTGCACAAGTATGTCTGTCTTTGCCTTATGTGACATAGATACTTAAGCCTTATTTTCGAAAGTGATTCAAGGGTTTTCAAGCCTAAGTCTCATTTTCTCCTACAGATCCAAATTGCTTTTCCCACTCCTCTCTCTAAATAAATAAATTATCAGCTCTGACTACCCACGCCAGAACAGATATCCGCATTCTACATGCATTCCTCACTAAATATTTCAGGAGATATCCTAGAAGCTCTTTGTTATTAAGCAGTTTTGTCATTCTGTGAACCATCAGTTACCAAACAGTAGCTTAAAATAAACAATACCTCTTCTATAGTAAAAAATGTAGCTGTTGTTTTAACTCACAGCTGCATTGCCACATCGTCTTTCTGGAGACTTCACTGTTTAGCCAGTTCTGCTTAACTCTGCCAGCGAAAGAAAATTGTTCTCCTTTCCTTCTTTATGCCTTTCCGTAGCGCATTTGCATCCTTAAGTGTTTGAAAAAAACAGCCTGAAGTATATCAAATTGAATAATATACCAGCCTGTCCAATTACTTGATTTCTCTCCTCAGCTAGTCTGGTCCAGACTCAGAGTTTTCATCTCCTTTCTCCACCGGACCCTTAACAGGGCTCACCTCTACCCTCTCTCCATAACTCTGTCCCCCACCTCAGACTGCATCGGCTGCTTGACAAGGAAAAGCCATTCAGCACTCTGCAATCCTTCAGGGCACAACTCATTCAATCAGGATGGGGCAGATTTATGGCTCCTACGCTTGGGTCCCAATTTCCTGCACTGACATCCTGATTTGTTTCTGTGACATTAGGGGTTTGCCAGGAACAGTGTTTGTTCACTCTCAAGGTACATGAAGGAGGTTGTTATGCTAACAGCCTGGGACTGTCCTGCAAAGGGGTGGGAAAACGCCCTGCCAAAAAAGGACCTGTTTGAGTTTAGGACTTCCCTGGGTTTTAAATGCATTTTGTTAATCTGATTTTCCAGATTCTAACAGAGCACTAACAATACAATACCAGTAAGACTGTTTTTAAGGGGGCAGCATGAAACTAATAGTAATACAAAAAGTCTTACTTGCTTTCTAGTATCCATCATGCTTGTCAGATGTGTGTAAAGTATATGCCATCTTGTGTTGACAAGCCCAAAAAGCAGTTGTGATTTTGAAAACTGAAATTATGTCTAACTGTTTGCTGTTTGAAAGGCAGGCAATACAAAAGACCATAGAAAGGTTTGATACAGCCCAATTTTCATCTGCTAGCTTTCCCTCAGGTTTCCTGAGAGAAACATGGATATGAATACATAAAGCATCTGAATAACATTTCTGCTCTCTAGGGCCATACGGATAGGAAGAGAAAGGAACCACAGTTTCCCAAGAACTTGTAAGTTAAGCAGTGACAACTGTGAGAAATCTTTCAAAAGTACAATTAGGAGGAGTTTGAAATGACCTGAGTATGAAATGACCTCTCACTTGCCTCCACAGAAGTGCTCATTTGAGAGATTTGCTCCCTGGAAGTTTATCAGACCTGGAAAAGCATGAACAATTTTGGTGCAGGTATTATCATCTACACAAATAAATGTTGAGTACTGAAACATGCTGTCAAAGTCAGTCGAAGTTACCATGTGTGCTACAGCTCTGAAATGCAGATCCTGTCGTTATCTTGATACACAAAAGCTGTGCCTCGCCTAACTTTGTTGATCATGATGGTAGAGGATTTACCCAGTCAGTTTGTTATTTGCTCTCAAGTGTTTATAAACCCTCTTTTAGGTTGATAAGAAGTTCTAAACTTAGAACGGACTGTCGTAGTGATCCTGATCTGACCTATATAGCCCTGGATATAGAACTTGGTTGAATTCATTTCTGTCTCCAGTCAAGTAGTTGTGGCTGGACCAAATCAATAAGACTAAACCAGGATTCACTCAAGGCAGTTCTCCATTTCCCAAAACAGCAATGGTCCTTGAAACCATTTGGGTTTTTTTTGCCTCTGCAGCTCACCATCAGATGTATTACTGTCCAACATGCCCCTCTTGGTTCCAGGTTCAAAAGGAAAGTGCTGTGAAGGAGTTAAGCAAAGAGGATACTGTTAGATCCTGTTACTGTGAATTAGGCTTCACTCCTTTTGTAGTATTTTTGTTTGTTTTTTCAATGGTTTCTCTTTGTTTTAAATATTTAGTGTGGGGACTCACATAGCTCACATATTGTCACATGCTTCTGAAAATAGGGAGGGCAGGTAATAACTGCAGCTGCAGTCCTGTTTCTTTGTTAGCAGAAGGAGCATGAGTGGAAGCATCAATGCTGTTCCCAGTGCAAACAACAGCTGAACCCACTCCTGGCTTTATATCACAAGGCTGGTTTTTCCTTCTGTGTGATGTACTGTCTTTCCAGAGTTGCTGCAGTGAAAACTCGTCCTGTGGGTGATAGCCCACACCCTAGTAAATCTTCACAGCAGGCAGCATTTCTCTGAGTGTTAATTTGGGGTAAAAGAACAGAAAATACCTCTCTCAGCTAGGTCAGTTAAGGGATCCTGATTTTTGGAGGGGGTTCCTTTGTCTGGATAATTTCCTGTGACATACAGGACAACTTAGGTACGATTAAAAGGAGGGTAGCTGTGATGAGAGGCCACAATGCAGCCTGCCCTGCCACTGGGCAGCAGCATGGATTTATGCTGGATTACAGTAACCATGAGTTGAGGTTTTGTTCCCTGCTGTTGGCAGGTTTCCTGCTGCTCTCCCAGTCTTTACTACTGCCCTAGCTATGCTGTTTTCTGGGTCTTTTACTACCTGCTTTCCGAACACTTTCTCTATTTAAGCATGACGGTGTGTGCTCAGGGAGAGCGGTCGCACCCTTCCTTCCAGAGCAGGTACCAAGAAAGCACCAGTCAGCATAAACATATTTCTTAGTGCCCAGCTGTGCCTTTTTCACCCTGTGTAGTTTAACACACTACACCCACACTGGGAAATGTCCTCTGCAGTATGGCTGATTCTGGTGAGGAAGTTGAAGGAAGGGGAGAGGATTAGGGGCAATGAGGTTTAGAGGAAAACGACAGGGCAATAGGGTGCAGTAGGGGCTCACAGTGCTCCTGCAATAGAAGCGGAGGCAGAAGTTTGTGGGGGGTTGAGGTCAGGCTGCAAGGACCTGCTGGGGAGGGAGGCATGAAAAAGCTGTGCTTTCGGAAGCAGGACTCTTTGCTCCCTACCCTAAAAATTTTCTGCAGACCATGGAGAGGAAGCTTTCCACTCCTCTGCCTGTGCCTGCCTCTGCCATGGGTATGCCTCCCAACCTCGCCTGGGAGCCGTTAGGGCTGGGCTGCTGGTTCACTCAAGACAAATAGGCTGGTCATGAGGGCTGAGAACGTGCTCTCTTGTAAGCGAGATGAGAGGGTAAGGTCGTCTTCAATTAACAAATAGGGTTAGTCACATTCAAATTTATCAGTTGCTCATCCTCCCATGTGTAGCCAAGGTGCATTGGTTAATTCTGCATGGGAAAATTGCCCTGGAAAACCAAATACTTACTTTAGTAGCTTTAGTTGCTTCCTTAAAGCAAACACTGCATAGCTTTAATTATAATTTAAAACCAAAGTCTGATGTCTTTTACAACAGAAGTTTCTTTTTGAGTTAAACAATGATGAAGAGATTAATGGAGCTCTGTAGGAAGATGATTTTTGATGGAGATGAAATACTGTCTGTGCAATTTCAGATGATTGATTTTCGTTGATTAGGTACCCATCAAAGTGCAGTCAGCAATGCTCAGGCTATGATCATAATACACTGAAGAAAGGGGCAGCTCATTAAATGAAGAGAATCATCCTGCCATTCCATCACCCACCCCCCCACACATATTCTCTATTACCGCTTAAGGAATTCAGGCCTCACAAGATTTCTGTGCTATTTGGAAAAGAGTACGGTATATATATCAGACTGCAATAAGAGTCCTTGATATGCAAAATGAGGCATGCAAAGATTTCTCTTCATTTATTTTATTTATTTTTAAAAGTTTTGAACAAGCATAAATTATCCTGCGAATATTCCCTCCTTTGAGTAGAAGCAGTTCAGTATAATCGGAAGAGCAGCCTTCAATTTGGCTATTCCCAGAGTAGGAGTATGCTGCTAAATCATCTCTGTTATCAGTGGAGCTCTAAAAACAAGGCTATTGACCATGAGATGAATTTTGTCACAAGCTTGATGTAGGAGTCAGTTTTGACATTGCTTTAAATGTTCTCTTCTCAAAGAAAAGCTCTATTGAGAGCAGATGTACAAAAGTTAAGCGAGAGATTTTAGATTGCATAAATGAGAATGAGACATCTGATTTACCCAGGCTTCCATTGAGAGTTGAGCGTCTCGCTGTCCTTTATGCCTTTGAAAAATCTTCCCTTTAACCGCCATCTTACGAAATGTGGTAGGAATATAGTAGCAGGATAAGTCCGATTATATCTGTACAGGTTTCTTGATTTTGATATCGCAATGCACGTTCATAACTCTTCCAAAGGACTCAAATGTTTTCATGTCACTTATCCTATGCTATGTGGACCCTTGCTTTTGCCTTTCCCATAAGATGAACGCATTTTATTTCGTTTGAGGATGTTTTGGTGACCTCGGAGAAATTTGTTGGAAGAAATCTTAGCATGTCCCTTTATGCTGGTGGAAAATTTTGTCAGTCATAGCAGTGAGGCCATTAGGCTCTGATGTTACTTCAAACCACTGGGATCTACCTTTGTGCAAGCTTTGAATTTGGTTTTGCCAACTTCATTTTGGATTCATATTTTAGAAGTGTAACTCATAACAAAAGTGAAAGCTGATGTCGATTCAGCACTACTGCTGTGTATTGGGGGATTTGAGAATTTATTACAGAAATGAATTTGTGTGAATATTTTTGCTTCATTAGTTACTCATTGGTGTGGAACATAGTATGGGAACTTTGTACTTACTGATTTTCTCAAGTTAAACTGCCAAACTGTTCGTGACTGATATTCTCATATTAAGTGTGTGCAGCTTTTAACACTTGACTTAACAAGTGCCTTTAATTTCACTGAACATAAGTTATTGATCATGGTGCTTGTTGCCTGGAAGCTCCATTCCTGATTGTTAATTGAGCCATTGATTTTTTTAACGTTATCATTAACAAAAGGGTGAATGCTGTATTGTAATGCGGTCTGCTTAGAGCGGGGAGGGGAGCAGTGTAGCTGACGAAAGAAAATACATTTTTTTTTAAACCTATCACAGCTGAAACCAGTCCAAAAACTCCTATTGCCTGTAATGAAGAGAGGATTTGACTCAATATGGATTTGATTTGGCAAAAATAAAGTTAATAGGAAAGTTCTGTAGATTTCAGGGATGCCAGATCAGACCAGATGTTTGGTACAAGTTCTGCGTGTTAGCATGCTTAGCATGACGCTAAATCCAATCCAATAGGACTTGCTGAGAAAAAGCTCATCTGTATAAGCTCCGGCTTGGCACCACATTCGTACAGCCAAATAGCTCCCTGTTTAGAGCTGGCTTACGGCCAGCCGACTTGCAGCTCAGGCACAAGGAGCTTGCCTCTGACTGCAAAAAAAAACGTTTAGGCTGTGCCAAGGTTGGTGGAGCCACACTGATTTACACCAGCTGGACCAGCCCATTGCTTTGTTTTATATTCACTGTTACCACATTAACCGTAAGGTGTACACAAGCAAATGAACACGCCCAACAGCAATACCACATCTAACTGAAATGGAAAGCAATATCCCCATGCTAGAAATATAACCTGTGGGTATGGAGACTTAGTGATAGTGAGGATAAGCTTAGGATTTAAGGTGAATAACGACGCCACTGGCAGGATGGGAACTAGTGTAATATATACACACATCACATACATATGTGTCGGATGTTATGGATATGACCTATAACTGAATTTTGTATAGTTGGTGACGTACAATGGTATGCAAGTATCTGTTTAATTACAACTGCCTCATTGTCTTGGAGCTATTATTACTGTCCATGAGGTCATGTGCAGGCTTTAGAGAAAGTATGCTAGTTCACTAAAAGCCTTTTCCTTTTATTCTGTCATGCACAGCTTTTATGATTTTTACAATAGAACAGAAACAATGTTTCTGTCTCAAAGGCATATGATGGAATTAATTTTCCCCTTATCCTATGGACATTGTTTTTAAGAGCACATACCACGGTGTTGAGAGAGCAAACTGTTTCTTCTGAGCTGTCTTGCAGACTTACATGGTGATTTTTAATTGGCATGACTAGTAGATGGAGTCTAGATAGTTTGAAAGGATTCGCTATTGCTATCCTTGTAGAATTATATCTGAAAAATAAAAATACCTATTAGAGGCTACTGCAGAGGTGCTCATATTTATGAGCCCCCTGCAAAACACTATTGCGGATTGACAAATATGGTAAGAAAATATTCATGAGTTTATGATTTTGAAGGGTTTGAGTTCTTTGTAGTTCTCCAAACAGTTTCCAGAAACTATTTTATGACAGTTTTACACGACTTCAAAGACTTTTACTCTTGGGTATACCAGCTTTCTCTGGAAGACAGGAGCGTGGCAAGAGGTCTAAGCAGAGGTAGTAATGATTCAGGTGACATCAGCTCTCCTCATTTCCTGACCTTGTGTGGCTGACAGTTTTAGTGAGGATGGAAACAATGCTGATTTCTGAAGACTGTCAAGTGCGAGCAGTTTTCTGCTGAGTTGTAGGAGGCTGGAGATCTATAAACCTTTTTAAGTGCTAGGAGGAACGAGAGGGCATTGTTTTCATTGCAGCTGGTCTTTGAGTCAGAAAGAGAATAGTGTAACTATTGAGGGACGGACTTCTGGAACAAGGCTAAGCTTTATTTATTAACTAGTAAAATTTCTTAAAAGGAGAGTGAGCAAGCAAAAATTTCTTAGCTCTGCTGCTGTGTACAAATAAATAAGAATGCAGAAACTGTTATAATAACACAGCATGAAAATATATTGCTAAGGCAACACAAGTTCTTCTGTTTTGAAAAATAAGCATAAATGTGACAGCATTTCAAGACTATCCAAAACTAAAATACTTGCTACTGGAAAGCAACACCCCAAAAATTTTGGGGAAAGCAACATACCAATGATTATTGGTTGCAGCTTTTCAAAGGATTTGTCTGACTTTGGCTAAGATGTTTCTGTACTAAATCCTTGGTTCTACTCCCAGCCCAACCAGCCAGATTTTTGAAAGAGTTCAGGATGTATTTATTGAAATAAAAAGTCAAAGATTAAACTCGTGGGGTACCCAATAGGCCCTGGATGATCTGAAATGTCACCCTAATGTTCTTTAGCTCATATTTATTGACAGTGTTTCAGGACGGTCTGTCAAACTAAACATACTGAGCTCTGCTGAAGGTCTGGTTACTTTCTTTGTGCCTGAAAGGAAGATGAGGATGTGAAATTACTCGTGAACATTTTGTGGTCTTCCTCTATGCGGGATTCAGCTGTTGACTTTTAGCATGTTTGGTAGCTACCTTTAGAAGCACAAACTGGGAGAAAAGCATATAATACAATTCCATGGTATTTTGTCCATAATCTAAATACTTTCTGAGATACCATTTGGCTACTCACCTCCATGAAAAAATGTATGTGTGTCTGTCTGGGGTTTTTTTGCAGTTGAGCAGAGACGCACAAAGGAGAATTTTTAGGGTAGCACATTACAAAACAACACATTTTGTTCCCAAAATACTCTTCGCTTCTGGGAGGGCTGTACAGAGATCCACCATTTTCTGAATGCTTTGGATCTGTGATCAGACCTGACAATGGAAATAGTCATAATGAATCCTTGCCTTCTACATGAAGAGAACATGAAAATATGCAGAACCAGGTGGAGGTCCCATTTTTTTTCTCGAGGGAAGGCTTTGGTACCAACTGTGTGATAACGATACAGCCAAATCCCTGCCTCTTTGAAACAAAGGCGAAGAGAAGAAAGCCACTGCCTTTGGGCTGGTTCTCCTCCCATCTCTTCCTGCTCCTGGCATAGAGGATGTTAGGACTGTACCTCCCAGGCTTAGAGAGCAGGAGGGAAAGTCTTCTTTGGGTGTCATTTGCGGCTTAATGACAATGTTGTAAGCTATCATGTCCCAGCTAAGAGTAATGCCACACTGTGCACACAACTGCATAAGGTACATCAGTTCTTTCAGGGAACAAGTCCTTCATTAAGATACAATGTAAGCTTAACTTATGGTAATCCCATGGGACACCTTGATTTTATCTCGTACAGTAACTTCCCATAAATCCAGATCCCAGGACCCCTCTGAATATTTAAAGTCTCCCCAAATTAGGTAGCAAGGGCTCTTTTAATACCATGTTGTTTTCCCTACATTTTTCCTGTACTGAATATGTGTATGTTTTTAGATCCTGGCTGGACAAATCACCCAGTCTACGGCATTCACAGCTACTTTGTTCCCTCCATCCTGTTGTGTTAAAAGTGATAAAAAATTTAAAAAAAAACAGCTAGTCATTCAATCATTTTGATTTCTGTCCATCTAACATTATTAATTGAACCTGAGGTCCAATTTTGAGCAAACCAGTGAAAGACACTGGCACTTTGATTCTCACATTTGACCTGTCCAGCTAGACAAATAAGTTCCAAATACTGTCGGTGAAGTTAATATGAACAGCATATAGAATTTCAACCCACCAGAGGGATTTGTTTTTAAGCTTCTCTGAACTCCAGTATCTGGACGAAAGCTCTGGTGTTTAGAATTAATGATGTCTTGGGTTAGCTCACACAGCTTGCAGCGCTCTAGGTACTGCGGTTTGATGACTGTCACTGTTGGTTGGGTCAAGAATAGCTGCCACAGACATAATCAGTGCATTTCCTCGTTTTATCAGACTGGTGCAAGAGGTAGTCATTTTTTCCAGTGGACAGAATTAATGGGTGAATGTGCTGTGGGGCTGGCACATGCTGCCTCCAGTTTAATAGCTGAATTAGAATCTTTTTAAACCCTTGGCACCAAGAAATGTGATTTCCTGATGCTTAAGGCTAATGCTGTGTAAGTGCTGGGAAATCTTGACTGATAGTACTAAGAGTTAACAGAGACAAAAAATAATGCACAATAAAGACTACCTGAAGTGTTTGGCTATGTAGGAATTACATGTGTGCATATATGTATTGGTCTGAAACTTATGAGTACACACAGAGAGATCAATTGTAGTTTAACCTGCACTTAAAAGGATCATCAAATTTAATATTTTTTCACTCAATATTTCAGCATTGCTCCGGGTGGCCATGCTTGGGGGAAAAAAGATTTATAGCCACTAAGTGAGAAACTCTATCAAATAAATAATGGGGCCAAATTAAACACATTGATTAACTATCATTCACTATCCTGTAATCTCTTAATGACTAAGGTCTAATTTAAGACAGACTAGAATCAGGATTAAATTCTGAATTGCTGTTATTATTACATGCATTCATTAGGTTCTAGAGGAATTCAGGAGAGATTAAAAAGGCACCTGTGAATTAAGACCAGCTATTAATGGGGAAAGTTGAAGGACTTATCCATATTAATGGCATTTTTCTTATTCAGATAGCCTAACAAATGGAAGCATTAAACTTTACAAATTGTTTGTGTATTCATGGTTTTCATCAGTCTAGTTTATTGTCAGAAAATCTGTAGAGCACCTGGAAATATAATAGTGGCTGTTGTGTTGCATTTACTAATCGGAGTAGCAGAAAGCTAATTAGAGAGCTTTTCAGGGCAGTTGAAAGGGATGAGATTCAGTCAGTTCTGTAGCCAGTCCAAAGAAATAAAATGGAGGGAGAATAGGAGAGGAGGGGAGAAAAGCACTGTTTGTTTTAATTGACCTGTGCATGAATCTATTTATAATTAACAATGTAGTTTCAGACTGGTCAAAAAGTGCAAACCCTAGCCAGTTACTAACCCATTTGAACTTGAGGGACCTCATCAAAGAGGTGAATGAGAGCCTTTCTTCTAGATTACTCATGCATTTGAGTCAGAACAGAAGTAGACACCACCGCAATCTTAATATTTTTTGCAATTTCTTGTGGTGTCCTGTCAGTGATATGTATGTAGCCCTGTGAGTCAGGTGCATTAGTAGTCTATGTTTTGCAGCTCCAGCCACATGTTTGGCTCCAAGACATCACAGCCCAACCATTTGGTAGCTTAGATAGTCAGAATTGTAAAATAACCGTGGTATCTTCTGGGAAAAGCCGGCATATGAAAGTGCCACTAGAGCACCTCAGTCGGTGTGATGGTGTCATTGATAGGGCTCCTCACTGCCAGTTGCTGTGAGCTTAGTGGTCATTACCCCTCTGGTTGGAAGAACTTGTTTCCATCGACAAGCCTCAGCTCTACAAAGTAGAGAGACAAGTGGTTGCTCAAGTCCAGGTCATGCTCAAGAAATCACTTCAGTACCTGTACAATTTTCTCTGGCCTCCAGAATGCCTGGCATTAAGTTATTAACCTTATGTGTTTGTGTTTTGCAGTAGCAATGAAACAAAAATACCAGCTATTTTTCTGGTCTGAGGAAAAACTCTGAGAGTTCGCTTTTAGGATCATATATGTCCATCTCTTCCTTGATAATCTTATCTTACACTTGACTTTCCCAGGTATCTGATGTTTTATGCCTACATGGGCATCGTCTATCTTTAATACACACGGAGCCTTGCAAAAGTGAATATAAAATGATGCTGCCCCCTTGGGTAGTTGATTCCGTACTTGCTAATAAAGCACTTGCTATCTTCAGACCCTCCTCTTCTGCCATTTTTAAGCCAGTTTTCTGATGTTTTGCTTTCAGTAAAGAGGCCATTATTCCTGCAATCTATCATTATAAGGAGTGCTGCCTACTTCAGAGATCCTCTTGCAGCCTAACTGGAATCACTCAATGATTTGGATCATTAATATATTGCAAAATGACAATAAGAACTGAAGTGAGGGCGCAGGCAGACACAAAGTGCTGATGAAGATATATCTGCTCTGCTGTCAAAATTCCACTTACAAATATAGGAGCCACCATTGGATTTCTTTTAGCTAGAAGGTGAAGCTTTAACACGCCTAAAGAGTATTGATTGTTAACCCTGTTGGTCTCAGTTTGGGAGTAGACTCAGAACCCTTAAGTCTTCTGCTTTTCCTCTAGTTTTTTGTTTCTGGATTTTAGTGTGAGATCTTTTAAATCATTCTGCTACTGATACGTTTTCCTTTCTTGAAGCTTTGTTTATTGTTATGATGATACTCAAAAGGACTTCTTTTTCTGGGTGTTTTCTCCTTTGGCACATGATTTTCCTAGTTCTGCTTCTCTCCTTTTCCTACAAAAAAAAACCCAAATTCTTGCTCTTAATTAGATTTCATAATATCAATGATTTTTTTTTTTTTTAAAAGGATGCAAGCCTAGGAACAGCAGTAGTTCATCTCCTCGTCTGCAGCAGCAGCACTAATCTTGTACACATTGGCATGCACACAGGGCGATAAAAAGTGACATGATGTAACATTTCAGTGAAGAATTGTAGGCACTGGAGCCAAATCCTGTCATTTAAGACTTTTTGTGAGGAGTGATTTATTCTCAATTTGCCAGTGTGGGCTTTTTTGAGAGAGAGAGAGAGATTGTGTGAGTGTTGGGAATTATGCCTACACTTTTTAAGCGTTACTAGTGACTTTAGGTGTCTCTGCCTTCAGGTACCCAACCTGATATTCCAGAGAGGCTTGATTCTTGGTACATGTATGTTCAGCTTGTTTTGAAAAACTCTGCCTCAAGCAGAACACCCCAAATCATTGGATTTGACTATCTGTTACCTTCTGTTCTGAAGATGCCAAAGATGATGGCTGTAAGGGACAATGTTTCAGACATCAGGCTCTGATCTAGCAAAAGAACTTCCAGCAGTTAATATTTTCTCCATCTGTACCGATTTTTAATAGGCAGAAATCTTCTTTTGCTCCTAGAATAGGAGCTAGGACAGAGGCTGATGGGACAAATCACTCTGAAGGCATAGATCAATTGCCCAGAGCTGTTTCTTCCTTTTTAGAGGCAAATATATAATCTTATTAATGATAATGTTTTTTTGCCAACAGCTTGATATTCTGTATTGTTCAGTTTAATAACCAGCATGAAACCTATTAACTGCATGAGATATGGTGTCGGAAATCTGGGGTAAAATCTTTGGCACTTGGAAATATTAACTAACTTGTTTGCAGTACTGCAATCTCCTACAGTTAACATTCTGGCAATTAAAAAGATACAAGCTCTTAAAGATAAGCCTTGTGTTTTGTGCTGTGCCCGTGCTTTACCCGGTAGTCAAAATCCAAAGCAAGCCTTTTTGAAAGCTGTGAAACCTTGGAAGAGTTTAATCTAATTTAATTTCTTGTGATTGTGAACACTTGGGTACCTCCTGGTTCTGACTGACTCTAGCAATGACTAAATCAACAGAGCATCCCTTCTCAAGCAGTGTTGATTTTGGGGGAAGTAAATCAATTACCCAGCCAAGGATTTCACCTCAATTGTGTTTTGATGCTTTTATATTATGTGTTCCTCCATTGCCATTTCACTTTTGGCTCTCAAGAATGTGGAATTAAGCTGCTTTTATCAGTGACTGTGAATGTTTCTGCTTAGAGTCAGTTTTCCTTTCCTTGCATGTGCCTGTCTCAGTTGCTCAATTTTGCTGATGAAAGTTTGAAACTTCCCCTTCACGAGAGGTCAGCGAAGCTTGCAATTTGTTACTTCAAGACATCACTTCCTATAGCAAATCGCTCATTAAATTTTCCTTCTGCATATCAGAGGTTGAGGTCGTATGGCCCCAGGTTGTCTTGTCTCTGAGGGAAAAGCTGGCGTTGGAGTATTTGATTGCTCCACCACAGCTGTGAATTTGAAGAAGTCAATCTTTTCTGGTTTGCACTCCCTCTAGGGCATATTTCTTCCTCTACACAATTTAACAGTGATTGGCTCTTTTAATAGCTTTTGAATAAGTTTGTTCTTAAACGTGTTTCCCCCATTTCTCCTCCATGCACAATATGGAGTTTGCACTCTGAATAACTTACTGGTTTGCCTTGATGCTTTCCATGCCCTCTGCTCCCTCTAATCTTCTTTTTATGTATAGCAATAAGTAATTAGGCAATGTCATTTACACTTACCACTTCTGGTGCCGTGAAAAGAATTGATGCTTATCATGGTGCCTAGAAGTCCCCTCATGACTTTCCTGTTAAAACTGTTCTGCTATCTGCCAAGACCTGAATCTCTCTGTAATTGCTTTCCCAACATTGTTCTGGTAGGAAGACTAACTGTAATCACTCTATGACAAGCTTCCTTCCCATTCTTCCTGTAGACTTTCACTTGATGGAGCCTGTTGCTTTACATTTCTTTACTTTTCAGAAACTAGGCAGTGAAGATAAAGACTTTGCACATCCATTTAGCCATTTCCCCATTTACAGGTTTTCTATGCAAACTTCAGAAGAGCATCTTTCAATGGAAGGCTGTGGCTAGCCTGATTTTTCATGTACTTTTCATTTCTTTGGCTGAAGTAGATGAGATTTTAGCAAGTGAAATCACCCCACTCTTTTCTTTCTATTCCATGGCATTTGAATTCACTTTTTCTCCTTGAAGAAACCTGACCTTAGTGTTTAATGGAAAGCACATCTATAAACTAGATTTTCTAAATATCATTCCCACAAACAGCAGTATATTCTCAAAATATTAACTCATAATACTTCATATCTGTTTTAACAGAAAATAAGAAATACAGTTCTGACTCGTATGACAATACTGTGCTTATCTTCTTTTTTCGGCTGGCATTGCTCAGAGCCTCCACGCCCACTCTGGCAAGGGCTGGGTACAACACTGAGACTTCTGCGCTCACAGTGCGGTGGAATTTACAGTCAGAGAGACTTCCATCCCCTGGGGAAAAACAGGCCGTAGTGAAGGAGAATAGGATTACGGCTCAGCTACAAGTCACTGGTGCAAATCCACAAAGAAATTGGGGCTTCTAACTCTCACTGCTTAAGAAGGGATTTGGGCACTTAAATCCTTCTAAGAGGGCAAGTGGGAAGGGAGTTGTTACAAAATAATTAGCAAATACTTTGGTCTGGAGACCAAAGAGAGTATCCTGTGCTTTCCAGTGTACCCTGACTTGCAGCAATTTCCTTCCCTTTAAGAACAAAGCCAATGTTACAGGTTAGTGCTTCTTACTAAGCAACCTGATGTAGTCTGTTGCCTTTGCAACGTATGTCCTGCAGCTTCTTGTATGGGGTCTCTGTGTGCTTCCCTGCACATGCTCTTAACGTACGCGGTGCCTTAGAAGTGTAGCTAACAGTGCAAGTCAGCTGAAGAGAAGAAAATTTGGTGAGGGCAGGAGGCAGCCCTTAAGGGAGAGCAGCGTAACCTGTTCTTTCGCTTGGGGTGTTGAGCTCTAATGACACAACAAATGGGTGAAAACGCTCCTGTGGCCAGAGGAGCAGACAAAGGGGGCCAGGGGCTGTTAGTGCAGTGACTGCTGAATGCAGGCATCAGACCAAAGGAGCAGACACTTCAGTTAGAGAGGCATGATCCTCCCCATCACCACCACTGTAGCTTGAAACACAAAGAGGGTGGATCAAAGCCCACAGCTGGAGGTGTTCTTGCCTGGCTGTGTTGTTGTAAACAACTGCTGTGTTGTTCTCACAACAAATGTCCAGGTAATTGAAGTCATCCTTGATGACCAGGTTCTGTTGGCCTGAGACTTCCCTGAGCAGCCAAAGTAAGGTTTCATCAGCTTCGTCATCCTGATTAGGAGGTCAGTAACAGATACCAAACATAAGACCCCCCCTTGGTGACAACTCCTCTAATCTTGATCCAAAGGCATTCAATAGACCTTTTGTGGTCACAGCTCGCCTCCTTACACTCAAATTTCTCTTTTACATGAAGTGCAATCCACCTTCTCTTCTTCCCTTCCTATCTTTCTGAAGAAGTTTGTAGCCATCCATTGTGGTCTTCCAGTCATGCAAGTTTTCCCACCAAGTTTCTGTGATTCCTGTGATGACATAACTCAGAGCGGGTGTGGAGCTCCAGTTCCTCCTGTTTGTGTGTTGGTATACATGCTCTTGAGCTGGCTGGACTTAGGGTTCTTGCCTTTGGAGAGGGTACAAAAAAATCATGAACAAACTGTACGAAAAAATCATGAACAATGAAAGACTCAATGGCCTGCTGAGGCACTGGATGCTGATTTTCCTTATCCTATCAATTTCTATCCATAAATTTTTCATGATCTGGTCACAATAGAGTATGGGAGAGACAGTAAGGGTCCTCTGTCCTAATCCATAGCTGTTCTAAATCCATATACAAAGATCTATTCCTGGTGTTGTTGGCAGGCCTTATAACTGTGTAGGTGGGGTGTCAAAAAGAAGGCAACTCTCTTTGGCCCAGTAGGCAGGAGTTGAACTACTAATACCTTCGGTTTCCTTTGAAAATCCATGCAGTGCAAATGCTCCTCTGAAGTGTATTTGACTGAACAGGTTCCATAGTCTTTCCATCCTCGTATTAAAAGAAGAATAATAATTTAATAGTACTTAAAAAAAAAAAGCAAGTAACATGACATTTGTCGCTAAGCAGAGAGGCAAACTATTTGTCTTTCTAATAGGAGCCACTGGGAAAAGAGAGATTTGGGGGAAAAAAATCAGCCAGAGGGAATAGGTTGATGAAAGCTATACGTTCTAAGAGGGTTTTATTTCTTTGCTGCTTTGTAGTTCCTGTGGGTAAGCGAATAAACCTGACAGTTCAAACTACATTTTCCTCAATATCTCAAAATTCATTCAACCTCCCATGTTACTAATTATTTTTCCACCTGAGAATCAGCTATTTTGTTTCAGGCTACAGCAAGGAAAAAAGATGCAGCTTTATTACCAGGGTCAAAAAAAAAACCACAACCAACAACTCTTGGCATCCTTGATAGTATGCAGCCTTTTGTAAATAAGAATATCAGTTCCTCTGTTTTTTGGTGGTTACAGTAAGCTCTTAGCACCTACAAGGTAGAGAAAGGAGGTAAATCCTTTTCTTTTCCCTCTTGAATGAATAAGCTCTGATTATTGATTTCTATAATATATAATATATTCAGGAGATTTTAATCAGCATAGAATCAGTAGGCTGGTGTTGAGAATTCTGGAAACCATGAACATTAATTTAACTTCTTTTTTAGAAAGCATCATACAGGCATTAATTAAGTCTCTAATTAGGCATCCTATTACATTTTGCTTTAGAGAGGTTAAAGGCCTGGCACATATACTCTGTCAAATCAATGGGAGTCTTTACATTGATTTCCATGGGATTTGGACAAGTCACAAAGGAGTCGATTAAATTTTTTACAGGGTGACAAAGAATTAGATTCCAGATATCTGACCTACCCCTATCTTTTCTTTTCCTTTGAGTCTTTGACGGTCTCTGAGAAAAGAAAGGTTGTAGTAAAAATATGATGTCCAGAACAATAGCTTAATGGTTCAGTTGATCTATGCAAGTTCTGTTGTTATTAAGTGAATAAGAAATTTAAATGATTAATTCATAAAATGGATACAAACTCAAGTAGCCATTAGTAAATGTTTTGGATTTGTGGTTTAATAGCAAAGGTGAGGAACCAGAATTGAGGTGGCCTAAGGACAGGCCTTCGTAAAGATAAAAGTAACAAGCAACATGCAAACAGTAACTTGAGAAATTATTTATAGATATAATTTATAACCAACCTTCAGAAATGCAACCTTGCAATAATGAAATGGGATTATTCATAGAGCAAAAGCTATACAGTAAGGTCAAAGCTGAAATATGGAAATAATATATTCTGTGGTTTTACAAGGCCCTAGAACACCGTAAAATATAAATTCACACCACCTCTAACCTGCCTTCCGTGGAGCTGCCACTTTCACTGCCTTTTTCCTGGAAGACTATTCTAGTCCTGTGAAGAAACGGATGCTGTAAGAGCTAGGCATGGGGGTACTTGGTATCACTCGTGGGGGCTATGCCTCAGGATTTTCACAGACCCCTAGAAGGCATCCATGCTCTACAGATGTTAGTGAAGATTTGTGATTATTGTCTCATAAACCTTGAGGCCTGGGCTAGTAAAGTTTATAATGAGAATTTTCAAAAATCTGTGAGGTTGGGCCAATGTTCTGAGGGATGTTTTTTGTATCTCACAAATGTTATCAATGAGAAGATTTGATGGTTAATTTGAGGGAAAGGCAATTGTAAATCATGACAGAAATTGTTTTGTCATGTATATCAAGCATACTATTTCACCCTTCACCTATATTTTCAAAAGTCTATTCATATAATCTCAAAAAAAAGTCAGTTTAAATTTTCACCTTATAATGTATCTTAGTGATAGGTTTAATGTCCTTCTCTGCTTCATTACATCAATTAAGCAGTTTTGGAAAATAGTTAACTACATTAGGAAATGTAAACATTTTTTTTCTTTTGTGCTTTCAGAGGGCAGAATGACATTTTAAAGTCAATTATGCTGAAGGTCTAAGAACTTAGTCCACAATACGAAGCTTCTGAGATACGAAGCGTGGAAGTGACAGCAGATCATCTCTGATCCATCATTGAATTGTTTCATACACCAAGCATGCAACTTCAATCAAAAGAAGCGAGCCTTATAAAATGTTCCTTTGTAGGTAAGATAATTAATTTATCTAATTCTTTTTATCGTCTGAGAGTAAGAGAAACTGGAAAAATCAGTCATGAAAGAGTTGAACAGAGATCAGGTTCCGTCATTTCATTTGCACATAAAGGCAGATGGAGTTTTTGCTAGTTTGAATATCTGTGAACTACTATTTCTTATTACAATAAATGATTGTAATGTGATCAAGAATATCAGACAGTTGACAACTTTGTCTTGTCCCTTGTTCACTTTTGTGTCCAGAATTTCACTGTATTATTGTGGCAGAGGGCTTGCTACTGAATGTGCTCCCTAATATATGTGTAACATCAAGTCAAAATAAGCCTCATTTTCAGCTGTTATAGAAAAGAGTTGTCCGTCCATCATTAAAGGAGGCCAGTTAATATCAGGGGATGATCTGGTCGTAGACGTTTCTGTGATCAGGCCATGTTTAAATGAAATTGGCAGTTCTGATGCTGAGCTGTCTCCTTACCTTCTGTCCATATTGGCTGGCTTTGGAAAACTATTCTTCGTGATTCTGTGTAGTTAGCAAAAAGAATAATTTTTGTAGGTATTCTTCAGTTTTCTTTCAGCAGTGAAAGGCCAAGCAGGAGTAATTTTGACAAAGGAGTTGTTACTCCTTATTAGTTTCTTCTTACTTTTTCCTGAGCCTGGCCTGGCTTGAGGGATAGGCCAAGATACTTGGCGTACCCTCAAGAACTTCTTTCGCTCAAATATTTAGCGACTTACTGTAATTAAATGATGTTCTTGCTTTTTCAAGCAGCTTAAACTGCATAGATAGAGCAGCCACTGGGAATTTAAATGCCAAAGTACATTAAAGAGAAGGGTGTCTGCAGTTCATTGGACGGGTCTGCATGGTCTGTGTGCTTAGACTGTGGGGGGGAAATGACCAGTACAGTGAAAATAGATCGCTTGAACATTTCCAAATAAGGCTTTTTGACAAAATTATGTTGCAATAGATTATTAAGGGAATATCTGCAGAAATAAGATTTTCTCTCCATTTTCTGTTTCCTGGAGGAAGGTGAAAAGAGGGTAGAGCAGATCTAAAGCCAAATACTGTAACTTTATTTACTTAACTGAAATTGCTGCCAATATCAGCTGAGCGAAGGAAGACTTGAATCTGTCTCACAGTAACTTCTTTAATTCCATTGCATTAAAAATATAATATCAAGTCATGACTTGGTTTTGGTTTGTTTTGGGGTTTTTTTAGAATTTGTAAAAGAAACAGCCCTTTAGCTGCTTACACGGTGATTTAGGTAACTTAACCATTGTACTGGGTTTTCTCAGATATTTGGCATGTTTAACGAATTTCTCAGACATTTCATTTTCTTGGTAAGTGCCAATTATCAATCTAAGGTAACGGAGGATGGTTTAACATGAACTGTCAGGGAAGTTTATAAAATTATCATGTCAACACTGCACTCTTCCAGCAGAGTTAGAGAAAGATTACAAGAAAACGATATCGTCATTTAATTAAACAGTGTGCACATTAATATTTTGCTATTATTTGTTACTTATTCTTCATACTGGCAAGTACTAGCTGTCATTTTATGGTGCCATCAGTTTGTTGTGCTTGGTCATGGGCAGTTCCTTAGATGGCCTGAAAACTTCAGGTATTAAATTGGAGCAGGTCTGTGTGTAGTAGAAGTGGTGATTTTTCTCATCCTCCTAACACTACCCTAATATGATACCGAACAAGATTTCAGTCACAGTTGACTGTGCAAATATTTTAGATGTGATTTCTTGTTCTCCCTTTTTCAGCCATTAGTGGAAGGAGTACCGATACCCTAAACTAGTATCTGTTTGAGGTATAGTCTCAAGTTGTCTGTACATTCAGGGTTCACACATTCTCTCCAAATACATCTGGTTTGGGTTTTGTATTTAAACTTGGATCTGAAAGCACAAACCTCCTGCCACTCGAAAGTCTGCTAGCTAGCTAAGATACCCATGCTCATTTGGATCACACGGCACAAGCACTGCCTGTGGAAACCATGTGAGCTCTCCTGGGGTAGCACCAAGAGTAGATACAAAAGACCTTGCTGTAGACTAAGGATGCCCATCTAACTAACATCCTAGGACTAACATCCAGATGGGCAGAGAGACGAGGCCCAGATTAAGTCAGACATGCTAATCCCGATTTCCACCTCTACAGAAAAACTTCTTTGAACCTAGCAAACAATAATTCATATTTTAGGTCAGGAAAATGAATGTTTCTTTACAGTGGTGTTGATAGGTCTTTGGCAATGCTAATTAATGAGCATTCAGTTTTCCCTGTGGTAACAATAGATTTGCTCTAGATTTTTTAGGAACATTTTTGGTCTCTCTTGTGACTACCCTCAATTATTCTTTTTTATTCTGAGATTTGTGTAAAAATAAATCCTGTTCCCTTCAGGATACTAATGTGATGGTTCCATTCCCTGCCAGAATCTAACTAAATAAATAAGCACTGTCCATGATTTTGCCTTTTTAAGTAATCTCACTCCTGCAAGTGAAATTTACAGGTAAATTTACAACTTGGCAGTTTTCGTGTCTGTCAAATTCTGGTTGTTGTGAAAATGTTTTTTTGTAATGTGTCTCTCTTCTTCATTGAGGAGGTAGGCATCTTCCTAACTCTCTCACAAGGAGTTGTAAAACTTCTCTTGTGGTAAAAACAAGCAGTCTGAAATGGCCAGAGTGCTGGAAACTAGAAAGCTGTACAAAGATAGTAAATGACAGACCCTCCTTTAAGAACTTGCAAACTAAAGAACAATACAGAAGGCTACACGACTCAAAGAGGATTCGATGTGATTCAGAATAAACCAGCATGACAAAAGATTGGAAGTGGCTCGTGTTGAGCATTTCTTTATTGGAGTCTTGAAGGATTGAACACTGAGCAAGGCTTTGGATCTGGGCAAGATACTTGAGCGCACAGAGCTACAAGTACTCTTAAAAAAGTTTTCCTGAATCATGGCCTTATTCTTGGGAGATCTGGATTGCTTGATTGAAGAACTTCCCTGCTTTCTTGAAAGAAAAGAAATTTTATTGGGAACTGTAAATGCTTAACACCTCTATAAATCAGACCATGTGCATCTCCTCAAACCTAGAGAGGGGTGCACATGTCAATTCCCATTACTAGAAGGCCGTTTATATCTTGCAGAATTTGACCTTCAATTTTTAATTAATTTTGCACTGGAGATTTCGTAATGTTACTCAAGCAAGAAGAAAGTGGTCTGTTCTTGATACATAATATATCTATCATTACAGGTACCTAGCAAAAATTAGTAGAAGTGATTAGAATGGTAGGATAATTTGGGTTGGAAGGAACCTCAGGAGGTCATCTAGTCCAACCTTCTGCTTAAAGCAGGGGTCAGATATGAGATTAATATGCTTCCAAGTTTTTGGTTTTTTTACCCTTCCTAGCAGATCACAGGTTAATTCCCAGCAGATCACAAGTTAATTCCAGCAAAGTCATAATTTCACCCAGTGTCAATAATTTCTTTAGAAATTCAGCTATTATCAGTTTTATGTGCTTTTAATTCATGGGTTAACTATGGGAGCTCAGTAATGTATAGTGACAATTCTGTAGTCCTTTAAAATGTTACACTCATTATTATAGCACCTTCTAACTTTCCTCATAGTTCCAACAAGTGCTAGAAATACTATTGTTATGATAAGTTATGGATCCCCAATGGAGGCATTTAATTTCATGGTATGTTAAAGGCTATAACAGCCTATTAAAATGGGGGGGGAGGGGGATCTTAAAAAAAAAAAAAAAAAAGAAGCAGAATGAAATGCTTAATGGCATTTCTCCAAGAGAGCCATTTATCAAAAACCAAACCTTAGAGATAAGATTTTTTTGAAGTAATACATTCTTCAGGGGCTAACAATGAGAATGGTGTGGCCATCCTTTTTAGCAAACATTGACTACCATTTCTAATTCAGAAGAGATATCAGTGGCAGCTGAAGAGAGACTAAGCTAATACTGAAGTATGTATATGTTTTTCCTTCCATTATTCTTGCTAAAATAGCCAAGGAATTGGCACAATTAATGATTCTGGACACGTGTGTGATTATAATATAGGTGCACAAACCTGTGAAGGCTTGCTCAGTGCTTAACTTTTCTCACATAAATAGTCTCTTTGGCTTAAAAACATGAATAAGGCCCTAGTGTTTGTGCTGGACTTTTGGAAGCTTTCAAAATGCAGTTATCCCTGTGTGAACCTTGCACAGCACTCGTAGGTTTGACTGAGAATCTGAAAACACGTCCCCATGCCAATAGAAGTGGCAGAGCACAGCTGCTTGCTTTTCAGCTCCAAAACCTTTGGGTTTTGTTTGCAGCTGTCTGTCATAAGTACTTGCTTTGGAGAATGTAAATAACAAAAGATGAAAGGTGATTTTTGTATAAGGGAAAATAAGTAAATAGATGAAACCTTTACTAAAGTCACTACTCTCTCTAGTTTATCTAGTCACTACTCTATCTAGTACCTGTTTCAGCGCCCATTGTAGCCAACAGGAACCTTTCCATTGGCTTTAGCAGACACTGTGCTGATCCCTGGAACTGTAGCTGTAAGTGCAAATGAAGAATCCTACAGAACTAGCAGAGCTCCAGATTCAGGAATCTGGAGTAGGATTAAATATTGATTTCTGCCTGGTTGGTATCATCTGGGACTTAGTCACAGAGGGCATTAAAGAACAGGTTAAAATAAAAAAACAAACCCACAGCCTGAAAATCACTAAAGTCCTTTCCTATCCCTTCCTCCAGAGTACAATTCTATTGTCCTTTATTATTAATACATCATAATAGCACCAGATATGAGCTGAGTGTTTTACAGTCTGGAGCAACATACAATCCACGATTACAAAACATCAGATAAAATTATAAACCGATGAAGGGGGTAGCTGGAGAAAGCAGAGAAGTGAAATTCGCAGGTGGCAATCGGATAATGTTGTCACCTCAATAATTTTTTTAACACCTCCATGATGTCTTGGAGGTACTACAGTGGGAAGCAACAGTTAATAATGGTTTGGCAAGTCAAGGAGTGTTGTAGAGCAGGTTCTTTCTGAGTTAGTTGCTTGGGAGACGTTGTAAGGACATTTGAAGATGGGGATGTGGCAGCTGGCAGAAAATATTGAGCTAATGTGAAAAGAAAGACTTTGGTCATTCCGTTCCATTGTCATTCCATGGTAATAGTAAGGGCCTTGAATATGAGGGCAAACAGCCTCAATTTGGAACAACTCAGAGAGCAAATCAAAGTTTCAGTAGTTAAGGTAGGAAATAATTTGCGGCTTTATCAGTGAAGGAGCTGTATGTATAGAGGGAATGTGGGGCTATGAATTAGAGGCAGAATGATTTAGTACAGCAGGATTCTTTTGAGAATATAATGAGCTTCTGCCCCTAAATTAAAACTTTTCTTTAAAGATTTTGAATCCAAAAATAACTATCAGGGGAGTTTCACAGAAGCATTAATTACTTTCATTCCTAAATCTGACGGTGATCCAAATTCATGTTCCAACTACCATCCTTTTTCCCTTATAAATTAAGGTTGCAGAGCTAAATTATTGGCTTCAAGGACTGCAAAGGCAATTTTCTACATCATATCTCATTCCCAAGTTGAATGTTATACGTAGATTATGCACAAACAATGCTGAAAACCTTTATAGCAGTATCCCTTGAGCCAGTAAACTCTTTGTCTACTAAACAGAATTTCCTAATGACAGTGTGAAAGTATGTGACTGCCTGCAGTGGGATTACCTCTTCTCTAACCCTCCAGTGCTCTATTTTTGGCCCATATTTGATACAACTTTTTTTCTCTTTTTTATAAACCTACAAGCACTATGATTTTATGATTGGTATTTCCTCATGGTCCTTAATTATCCTCTTTCTTCTGCCTTTGCAAAGTGTTTTTGCTTAATAACATAGAGAGGTTCATACACGACAGATGTGTCTTTCAGATGTATCTTCTGTCTCAGTTATCACTAACTTGGATTGTTTTTTTGTTGGGTTGGGAAAAAATGTTGGTTGCCTGTGGGGATTTTGTTCGAATAAAACAAGGAATTGGTATTGCCATAATTGAAGACAGACTCTGCATCTGTGTCATACTCACATGCTATTTAACCTGTCCACAGGTTGAAATAGAGTATTTATTTTCAGACCAAGATTAGTGCTTACACCTGGGGACAGCTGAAGTTGCTCCCTCCTCATGTAAGGTCTAAAATATCCCATGCTTATCTCTGTCATAAGATTTGAATACAGAGGTCCATCTAGCTTCCACTTGTTTCTTTGACATGCTAAATGCTACTCTCAGTTCAAGTGTAGGGACAAGGAAGCCACGAAGAGTAACAGCTGGATGCTAAGGATGGGACCCAGAAATACATTCTTAATTTTTTTCTGTGGTTGAATAGTGAAGGAGCATCTCCCTGCTTTTGGCTGGGACTTCTGGACTAGTGCAATGGTTGCAGGTCACCTGAGCACCATGCTGATGCCTGCACCTCGGCTAGGCATGTGTGACCTCTGGCAGTGAGTCTGTTTAAACCGATATCTGAAAGAAATATGCCACATGGGCAAAAAACTTTTTTTTTCTTCTATTTAATTGCATCTACTCCTTTTCTTTCATTAGATTTTGCCGATGTACAAATGTAATTATAATATCACAGACCTAAAAGGCCTGTGAACAAACAGCAGCAGCTTCTCGGGACCGCTTAGCTTGGCACAGCCCCAGCTGGGCTGTTTTTGCAGGCCTAGGTCTGGGAAATAAATTCTCTTTCTAGAAGCTAGAGTTTGGATTTAGCTGAGCTTCAAGTGAGCGTAGACATCAAACGACAGCAGCGTTGTTGCTGTTTAGGATACGGGGGGGTTTTTAAGCCCTCACTTGGTGTCTTGTCCTACTGCTTGCACGTGTGTGTTTATAGCCCTGCAGTCACCATTTTTGCACAGAGTGATAGAGAAGGGGCTCTTTTTTTTTCTGCTTTGGTTGTATCAGCAGTTGGGAACAGATTCTGGATTTCTGTAACTGACGTATTTTGAAACTTCTGAAGATATTTTGCAATCCAGAGGTATTTAAATCCTACCTCAGTAGTTAACTTCCGTTGAAATAACTGGATCCTGGAATAACTTGCAAATGTGGGCTGTGTTTTTAAGTAGATATTATTTACATAATACAATGAAATTAAGGGTTTAACAGGAAACACAATAACTTGTATCTTTCACCTTTCTCTAACTCTTTGGTCTTGTAGCCACTTATTAAAACATTCAATATTTAAGGTTTAAGAAAATTGCACATATGTTTCTCTGTAATCTGGGCCCACTCTGGAAGGCCCCCAGTAACCGGGACACCGGAATGGTTTAACAGTTTAGCACAGTAAAGCCGAGACGTGCACATCAGAGGCACTTGACTCAAGACTATCCAGACATATGGAACCAGTAGGATGAAATCTTTCCTGTTTCTATACAAATTTTTTTTCGGTCCAATGTTCTTAGCAAGGGAAGTTGGCAGCAGCCTGTTTCCCAAATTGTGCATGAGCGCCCAAGCTCTTCTGGCCATTGAATTCTGATTTTCCTTGATTTTCACCAACTCATCACCCTCTCTGGCATTTGTTCTGCTTTGAAATGTGTAGATGTTTCAAAGAGTGGTTTACTGCAGAGCAGTTTACTGCAGTATTCGTACTTATTATTTGGGAACCAATGAGAAGAAGAAATAACCTGGGATCTTTTGCAAGGGAATAGGGAAAGGCTTATTTACCAGATCTCACATTTCTGGCAAACAGCTGGCTGTAGTTTTAATAATGAGCTGCCCATAATTGGAATGTATTTAATCCAAGTTAACACACATGCACTAAACTTGCTAATTGGGAATATCTCTTTATAATAAGCACATTACTCTTGCTTTTTCAAGTAATGTTAATGTGCTGATACAGCAGAGAGAGTGCACCTCACTACATGAATGCAGCTAGCAGGCCCCAGTGCATGGTAATTTTTGAAGAAAACATATGGTAAGAGTAATGGCTGAAGTCTGTAGACAGCTTGCCTAAATTACAGTGCATCCATTGAAACCAGGACACATGCTAAGCTGCTGAAAGCAAAGAGATGTCATTAAAAAATGATTCATATACCTTTGCCTTAATGAGTGCTCACACTTGAGGATTGCCAATTGCCTGATCAATAGCTTCGCTGCTGCACAAGGCAAAATTCTTTGTACAACTGAAACATTTCCATTACAGAAGTGTGTAACTTCAGCATATACACTTTTGCCTTAAAAGAATTGGAAAATAATTTTTTTTTTATGTTTCTGAAACTGGCCTATGTTTGAATCTAGTAAATAAACAATCGTGCACTGCCATATGGAGCAATTTCATAACAGCACATGGTGAGGTTCTAATGAGTTTTACCATACTGTGCCTGACAGGTGAATTTTCAGCTTTGATTACAGGAGGCCAAAAATAATTCATCCAGGCCAATAAAGTTTGATTTAGATAAGACTCGATTATTTTTGCTATCAGCCATTAAGAACTGTTCTATCCTCATTTTCATTTTCAGGCACATAGCCTGGCAACAAGCAATAATGGATATTTATCGGGCTATCAAATCCACAGAGACTTGTTTACTTATCCGAGTACTGCAGTTGTCAATATTCTGTAGTCCACTGACTGCTGTCTTTAAAAGGTGCCATGTTTAGGAGTTGTTTTCAAGCTCAACTCTTAAACTTTAAAAAAGTACACAGAAGTTATTATTAGTAATGCAGTGCCTAGAGACCCCATTATGCCAGCCAGGGTACAAACAGAGTAAGAGACAGACCTGACACAGGAAATGTGCAGACAGTCTTTTGTGCTTATCGACGAGCCCAAACATCTCCAAAGCAGAGACAGCCAGTCTCAGTCCTGCTGCAAGTGGTGCCTCTCCATTGAATTAATGGCAGCATGAACTCTGTTAACGAGACGTATTGTGCTATTGAAGGATTACAGCGTGAAGCAATATAAGTGCTGCCATGCTCAAATGGAGCTGAGTTCTGTCTTCTGCAACACGGCATATCTTGGAACAAACAAAAGCAGGTCTGATAGAGGAAGGCTTAGAAATTTTGTGTTAAGCCCGTGTCATAAGCTGCTACTACTTTAGATCTCACCCTCATCTCTTGTAATTGAATAATGGCCTTAAACCCTGAAGACCAAGTTATACTACTGAGGTAAAGCCACAGAGTTCATTTTAATGAAAGAAACAAATATTTTTTTTACTCCATTTTTCACCACGTGAAGACATACATGTTAGTATACTGTTTCAGATAGTCCAGTTTTTCTGGTTTTCCAGCAAACTAGGGCATTGAGTTATTCACAGAAGGCAAGTGCAAAGGGAGATGTGCGCTGCCTAGACCTCCTGCAGCTGCAAGAATAAATAACTGTACTGTAGCTCTTGCCTTAAAATTTGTAAGAGTTCCTTCCTTGGTGCTTCTCAAAATAGCTCAGTGTTCCTGGAAGGCTGGTAGGTCTCAAACTTCTAAAATTTCACCTTAGTACTAACTACTGGTTTTTAGATATCTTAGATGAAAAGGCATATTGGATGTCATCTTGATCTCTCAGAGGCCCTTTATTCCCATTGCTTTATTCTTCACTTCTTCACTTCACTTTATTCTTTTCCTTCTTCACCTTATGTTCAACAGGTGAAAAATGAGCATTTATGCCTTTTCACAAATCTGGCAAATAGGTAGGCATGCCATTCCTACAAAGTGTGTGACATTTTATGCAAAGCTTTATCTCTGACCTTTCTTTTCTTACCCTTGGTTCAATTTCTTTCCGCCCTGGGGTTTGAGACAATGAAAGTTAATTATGACTCCTGTTAGACCCTTTGGGGGGTTTGGCTCTTCATATACATCTACACAAAAAAAGTGACCTTGAAGGTCCTTTTTCAATAGATGTCCCCTATCAAACTTCATCTCCTTTTTCTTCTTTTTCTTTCAGAGAAATTTTAATTTTCTGTTAAGTGAGGGTCATGTAAGAATTCAGTATGAATAAAAATTGTATCAAATGAAATTCTATTTATTTATTTTTTTTAGGAAATAATAATCCTGGGATTCCTGTTCAAGGAATTCAGAAGTCTTTGCCTAAAATTGGGATTACCTCTGAATCCCAAAGTGGAAGTCTAATTTGAAAATCCATTCCCAAAGATGCTGAGGTTCAAGCAGGTCTTTTATGTCCCTATTTAAAAAAGAAATAAAAGGGGCTTCTGTTGATTTCCAGAATTAATACGAGAATTACTTGGGTACTCATTTGAAAGTATCATCAGTGGCTTGCAAATACTTTTTCTTTGCATTCATGAGCTGTGTTGCAGTCTGATGTCCTACTTAAGGATTAAAAACTTAGGATAAGCAAGGAGCTATGAAATTAAACCAGCATATAACTGAGCCAATCTTAGGTAGTATCTCCGAGGTAATTAAGAATGGAGCAACACAGTGATCAAATCAAGGTTGCAATTAAAACTGAATCAACAGATCAATGGGTTCAAATGAGCAAATCATCATATTAATATAGCAGGTAATCAAGTAGAATTAAGAGGTTGGCACTGGAGGGAATTTCTGTTAGTTTGAGTCTTAAATTGCAGGGAGAGACAGGGAAGAACCCATTTTCTTTTAGCCTGAGATTCGATAGCAGTGATCACTGACCTAAGAAGCAGGCACATGAATGATCTTTCTGATCCTAAGTTCACACCTAGTGTTTTCATCCAGTATTTGTGACAGTTTGATTTTGCCTGATTTTTGGAAGATGCAGCTTATCAAAACTGTTTTCTTCTAGCTCATGCTTTTACAGATTTACTTGTTCTTACAGGTTATTGATCGCTAGATCACTAAGAATCCACTCGTGGTTTTAACTATCATCTCTGTGTTTAAATTAAATTAACATCTCTGTGTTAACTATCATCTCTGTGCTCCCATGTACAATGGCAGCATTTGGACTGTCTGCTGTTAACTTCTATTGCTAACGTACCTTGAAGTCCAGTTCTGAACCAGAATTCAAGGAACGAGAAAAGAAGAGGCAGTCCTTTTTCCAGGCTCTTACAACTAAAATATAATGTAACAAAAAGTAATCAGGAAATCTCAGGGAGCGAGGTAACTGGTTTTTAGGTGTGTGAATAGACAGAAGATGCTCAAAATCATAGGGTCATTTGGGTTGTCATATCGGACAACCTCCAGTTTTGTTTTCAAAAAGAATCTGTAGCAATCAAGCATAGCCTATGAAAATACAGCAAGAAGTCTAAATCAAGAACATAGACGGCTTCAGGCACTAATAAGAGATATGTGGATTCTGTGGTGCAAAGACTAAGCTTGATCATTCCGTTAAGAAAACAGGATTAATCCATTAATGTGGATGTGCTCAAAAACACAGTTTCCTGAAGAGCCTCACTTATGAAATGTACAGTTTCTGTGGTGCTCTTCTAGATGGCTCCTTCAGCATCTTGTACTGTGCTGGAGTTCAGAGGCAAACTTGCCCTGCAAAGAGAGCTTTTCTGCGGGTCAGTTTAGTCCCTCCTTTGGGAATGCCCATCTCTGAGGTCTCCATTTATCCTATAAATTTAGTTGAAATACATTGTTAGTCTCAAAAGTTATTAGAGGTATACAGACAGTGCAATAACACAAGGCTTGTCTCCTTCGCAAAGAATAACAAGATCTTTTTACATTTTATTTTAATAAATTGTCTTCCTGATTGAAGTATGAATCTTCCCAGACTCAACTAGAATGCGGGCCTTCTCTACAATGCTTTAAAAATATCTTGCCAAATAGGTTAATTTCAGGATTAAATCATGTTTTTTCACTGATATAAAATAACTATAAACACAGGTTATAAACACAGAGGTAACTCATATGTGCCTGTTTAGTATGATAAACTTGTTTTGCCTTTCCTGTGTTAATGGGGATGGCCTTTTGGAAAGACTGTAAAATTATTATGTGAAAAAGAGATTGTTTAAAATTCAGCATGATCTGGGGAGTTGGGCTATGCTTTTCCAGTCAAAACGGATGCCTACAAATCTTGCCATCTTAATTCAGAGACCAGATGCAACACAGGTCAATTTAATTTCATTACTGTCAGAAGGTCTTCTGAAAAGATTATAATGTTTGCAAGCCACTGCCCACTGCAAGGTGATGCCACATGAGGAGAGTTCACTGGGGACCATGTGCTGGAGTGAAATTAATTAACCCATGTCAGCAATGGAGAGTTAAAAGCTGGCCCATAACTTCTTCAATTGCTCACCAAAGGCAAAGTAATAATCAGTTTAAATTTCTTATACTGTTAAGAATCAACATGTAAAAAGTTAAATGAGTAGGTTTTTTCAAAATTGACGGACATTGTAACAAAAAGGAAAGGCTGAAAAAGTAAGAGTAGGCATATTTTTATTTTCTCTGTTTATGGTAGGTGCTTACTAAGCTTAAGCTAACAGAAATGCAACTGCAGGACTGGATTGGCCATGATATCTAATTTTCAAACAGACATAAATACTACAGAACAACTTGTCATTTTAAAAGAGTAAACAGAAAAATCATATAAATTAAGTGACATTTAAGAAGTTCAGGGTTTATATCACAGCCACCAGGGAAATCAGAGACCTAAGGAAGAAATGTTTCTTTAGAGCATTGATGTAATCAGGCTTGAGAGAGAATTTTTTTTTTTCTCCTAAATGATTGTCCGAATAATTTAGAAGCAAAATTTTGGACTCAGATTGTCACAAAGGATTAACTCTGTTTCTTTTTAATTATGGGCCCTGCATTTGGAATTCATTTTTGAGTTGATTGAAAATTAGTTCACTAAAGCAGTAAAAGGCTAAATGCAATCAGGTGACTGTAAGAAATAAAAAGCCCCACCGAGGCTCTGTTTTTTTGAAAACAGAAGAAAAAATGGCACAGCAGCAAAGTTTATTTTGTTTGGGTCCTTACCTAAGTGTTTATAAGGCCAGCAGAGCCTGCACTGGGATGGAGGAATACTCTGATCACCTCCTGAGGTCCATCCAGAACATTTGCTATAAGGCTAAGTCTGTCAAATGTTAATGAGTATCTTTGCAAAAAGACTGCTTCACTCTGGAAAAGTACCTTGAGGTGATGAGTTAAGCACCATGGTGTTGTCTGTGACTAACTGGAAAATATATTGACAGCAGAGTCGTATTTGAACTGTTCAAGGATGCTCAAGGCCAAGCTCTGCTTAGGCTGGGTGGGTTGGGACTGGAAGGCAGAAAAAAGAGTCTCCCACTAAAACTTTGAAAGGATGAGTATAGCCTGAGAGAGGTTCCCCTGAAGTCATTTGGGTGTTAACTGCACCCGTGGTGAAATGCAGCCTGAGAGGGGCACGCCCCCCGCGGCAGCCGGCGGTACCTCCTGCTGCACAGTCAGGCTTTTGCTCTCGCTGAGACTGGGTCAGGCCTGAAGACCCCTACGAAAGCCACACACCTGTTCTGGGGCATGGCGACAAAAATGAGCTCTTGCTGTAGCTGATCAAAGGCATCCCTCTGGTGTGTTAGTGATCGAGAAGCAAGGCATCCAGAGCGGGTGCTTCTTGCATGGCTTGCTCTGAGTGCAGGCTGTAGCAGCTGCTGTTACGTGGTATAAATGCTGTTTCCTTCTCAGTCTGCAGTCTGATGCTGCTGTATCAACGAGCAGATGATGAGAAGAGCAAGCAAGGGGAAAGGTCACCTCCCATACTGTCAGAGCACATCAAACAGCTCGCTGATATTTCTAACCCACAAGTGCAGGAATTCATCGTGCTTATCTCAGAACAGTGTTCAGCGCACCAGACAGCAGTTAGGGCCTGTCCTCGCTACTGGCATTTATCATGTTAGAAGATGACCTTTGAAGGATAAAGTTACCAAACACCATGCTGGCCGCAACTTTTCAATATGTATAGCCAAGAGCTAGCTGTAATGCAGTGTTATGCCAACTTGCTCAGCCCAAACAGGACCAGAGCTTGACCTCAATACAGAACATGACCCATTCTTTGCTGTATTATCCAATTAGTCAGAGTCATTAATTCGTCTCTTTAAGGTCTTGTTCTAACAGGAGACAGTCTTATTGCCAAGATAATCCCTAACATTTTACAAACATCGCATTATAGACAGTTCTGATGAAAGGCAACCTCAAGGGGGCTGACTAATCCTCCCCCTATCCTAAGGCAGGATCAGCAAGACATTTAAGCTTTTCATGAAAGATATTTATCTAACCCATCTTTAAAGAGAACCTATAATTCTGGGGAGAGGGCTGGGTTATAAACCCTGTCCCTTATTCTGTCTTTCTCTACAGCTTCTTTTTTGTTTTGGTTTGGTTTTTTGACTCATTTAATACACCAAATGTTTGGTTAGAGTTAGTAGAAAGAATACATTTATACATTGCCTATAAATAAGTTATTCCTGTATGTCTTAACAAAAGATTAGTCAGTGGCTTAGAGTCCATTAATTAATAAGCTGAGGTAATCTATAGTAACTTCCACTGATGTATTAAGAGCTATCTGTATATGTATCATTCTGATGCATCTTATACATATAACATCTCTTCACTCAGAAATCAAGTCACATCCACATTTAATAGAATAAGTGCTCAAATAAAAAATCTTTAACTTAAAGTCTTTCCATTCAAACTTGGTTTTCATCAATTTTTTTATAAAAGCAAAAAAAAAGTGCCTCTGTATTTTGTAGACTGCTGTCTGAAAAATAGACTACATTTCCACTTTTCTCAGAGGCATTTTACGCAGAGGTTTTGTGTAGCAACTATATTATGATGTTTGGGAAGTAGAGCTGTGATCTTTTCTGGTCCTTGCTTGCTTTTTATCAGTGACGTCTCTGACTTAGAAGATTTGTAGTGCTCTCATATACAAAATTATTAGTATGTCAGCAGAGAAAGTGCAAGCTTTTTCTGTCCTAAAGGGTTTCATAAATGTTATGCAAGTGTCTGTTACAGATGGAGTTGGTAACACTGCTTACTCTTAAGGTAGCCCAGCATTTGGCATTTTCACTTGCCAGGTTTTAATTATTCAAACAAACTTTCTATGCAAATATTTGCTTCAGGCTAAATGTTTTAGAGAACTTTCAGGAAAAATAGTTCAGCTGCATCCAAGAGTACAGAACTCTGAGAAAAGGAGGAGATTAGTTTTCCTCAAGATAAACAAAATATTTAAATTATTTAATTAGAAAACTTTGTTTGCTCTTTGTTTAAAAATTGGCAGAGAGATTTGCTGTAACATCAGAGATCTGTCATCTTCAGCTCCTTGAAAATCCAGGACGAGTTTCTGAAAAGCCTCAACCCGACCACGCTCAGTGGCTGTGTGTTGCAATAGAGTCACCGAGTTCTCCAGGTAGCTTCTGCTATTGGCCTTTGAGGGACTGTGCAAGGTCGTGGCCATCTAACAAAGCCAAAGGAAATCATAGTTATCCACATATGCTTTCTGTCGGTCTAGTAGATATCCATAGGGCCAGAATTGTTCTTTCTTTATTCCAGCCTACAGATAATCTGGTGGGAGTGGGCGCTGTGGTTTATTCAGCATTTCCCAGGGGGGTGAGATGTGCTACTGCCAGGCATCCAGGTGGCCCCTAGCTGCATGTGATTGCTAGGGTTTGCTCTGTGTCTTAAACTGAGGCGTGAGTCATACGTTTTAAATCAGCAGCTGATTTTTTATATATATATATACATATATAAAAAAATTAAAGTTGCTTCAGAGATGTCCAACCTGGTTATGTTTGGCTGTTACATCTTTGACCCACCTGACCAACACTCTGCATGCGATTGGCAATGGCAGCTTTAGTTAGGATGAAGTCTGTTGGCAATAACTTGTGGAGGGGTCTGGTAAGGACAGAGCAGGGATACGAGCAAGTACTTGCAATGGTGTTAAGCCTAACCGTGCTCGTCTGGTTATTCTAATGTTCGCTTGAAAATAAAATAAAAGCTGTCTGGATTCAGTCCAGAAATTGTCTGTGTTGAGCATGCTGCATCACCAGACTGCAGGGACTGCACAGGACTTACCCTGGCAGCTGGAAGAAGCAAACGCAGAGACAATTATGGTGTTAAGCACTGAACCAGAGAACGGGGAGACAGTGAAACCCTCCCTGCTTTAAGCACTTGATCCCTTGTGATGATAACAGTCTGCTTATTATTGCTAGACATCTCATCACAGCCAGTGGTAGAAGTCTGTGCTTTGTACCCAAGCCTCTGAGACTCCAGCTTGAGGAGTCTTTCTCGCTTGATAGAATTTCATGATAAGTTGTTTCATGAAATTTAAGACCGTTTTCTCATTATGCATATATACACAAACAGCCTCACTCAGGTTTGAAAAGGAACCAGCTACCTAGTATCTCCAAACATTTGCGTGCTGGACTGTACAACCTTAATAACCTTCTGAATTATTTATTTTTCAGAATCCTATGTAGCTCTCAACATTTGTATCAAATTGGAACCATAGGGGAAACGTGGGCAGTAGGACATAGTAGCAATTATCTCCAGTGCTGCTCAACTATATGACAGCTTAGCTACCCAGTTTTTGCTTTAATGGAGATTGTACTGACTAGTGTTGCTTCAGAAGCTTGTTTTTTCAACTTTTGGTTGCGCTAGTACGCAAAAACACCACCTCCAAATCAAACTGCTTGCTGCTGACACATAGCGAACTCCAGACGCATTTGTAGTTCTGTAGCATGGAACTGCATGGCCTTAGGCATCTGGGTCCAGTGGAGACATTAATTACTTGGGTCCAAATTCATTGTCATTAGATGAAGGGCTATTAATTAGCAGTAATTCTGACAGAATAGTAATGTATAGGTTTTTCTACTTAAAGTATGATACCAATGTATTTGGAGTGGAACACACCATATCCATTTTCTTCTTAAACTTGAAAACCAAAAGCAATTACTTTGTAAATCACTGGACATCACTGTACAAATGCTTCTTTTTTAAAAGGAAATCATGATGAGAATGCTGTTAAAAAGGTGAGCTGGCTGGTGCTGGTTTTACATGCAGGAATTTGAGACTCTCTGGGAGTCTGCTGGTGCTAAAGCATACATCTGTATAGCTAAAGGATGTGGTTTTTTAGAGGTTTACTGCTGCTGTAGCTAGAAATTCCTGAGATGAGCAATTTTTTTGTTAGTCTTCTGTTGCACCCAAAGTGGCTCTGTTCAAAGGCAAGACAGGAGGTTTCTTCAGAATCAGGAGCTTATGCGGAAGGGTTTTCAGGAACAGAGTTCTGAATCAAAGCGAGTATGTCTGGTTCTCACAACGCAAAATTAAATGGATTAGTTTAAGTAAATAGGCTTTCAGTTTAACTTGGCAAGACTGTGGGATTTGGGTAAACAATTACAAAAGGTTTTTTTTTTCTTTTAAAAAAAGGTCTGTCTTGTACTATTCAAAACCAAAAAGTACTTTTCTTACTGAAGTAGTATCTTCCAGAATGTGGGACAGGCTTTGTAATGCACTGGATGATAAAACAAGGAGTTTTATTTCAATATATCTGTCTCCACAGTGTAATGTACGTTAGTATGTGTAATGACTGCAGGGACTGGTTAGATGTGTGATAGAACACACAGTACTGTGCTGTTATCTTGCTTTAATTACATGCAACATTTTTCTTCAAAATGAAGAAAACAATAGAGACAATAATCCGTGAGCAAGCAGATATGTGGATGCAAAAGAGGTGCCTACAGTATTCCTCTGTTGGTAGTACCAAGAAGAAAGGTCATGAAAAGCCCCATAAATAGCCTCTATTACCCAGAAAGAATGCCTCAGTAAGTGTCTGACAGAGAGATCCCCAGCTCCCAGCAGCCATTAAAGCAGACTTTCACTTTCAGACATTAGAACATAAAGCTCCTTAATGAAGGGAAGATGTTTTTAGTCAAATTGTTTTCTTTTAATATTTGTTTTCTCCACTTGAACAAAATGTATATGACAAATGACTGCCTAAGCTTACAAGAAAGATCATTGTTAAAACGGACACTTTGAATCAAATTTTTTAAAAAAATTCCCATTACACTATTTAAATGGAAACAATCCAGACATCATTAAAATAAAGCAGGATTCCTTCAGGGAGAAATTATTTCTGGTTTGATTTCTGTCAAAATGGCTTTGACTTTCAGAATACTTTTACAAAATGTTTTCCTGAGGCTTTGCCTTTGTGAAGGGTTTTTAAACAAAGGAACTATTTGCCACTAAACAGAAGTAATCTGATAAAAGATTGAATTCAAATTAAGTATGCTGCTTTTTTTAATGGAAGAGGTTCTTTATTATTTTATTTTGTTTTAAGACATGTCACCTAATCAGCACATAAATCTTCATAGAATTCATCTGACAACCTCATTAATTTCCTGTGAATATTGCAGTGCAAAGAAAAGACCATAATTTCATGAAGGTAATTTATTCTAAAATCAGGTGCCTCATATTTTTAGTTCTGCGAGTTTGTTTTTTAATGAAGCTAGTCTCAGTCATAAACACATCCTTGTGGACACAACATGGTTATATACTGATTCTGGAGAAGGCCTGATGCTGCTCCCACTCACGTGACTGTAGATCAGGAATAACTCCCGTGAGGACACATGAGGGTGTGAACAAATGTAACCTGCATGAAACAAACCTCAAGGGCTATAGGAGCTTCATTTATGTCACATTGTGGCAAAAGTGGTATAAAGGACCCTAATGATGAGCGTGAAACAACTTGTCTGGCAATCTTACGGTGTTAGAGCAGCAAAAACCTGAACTGATGTAACCCTGAGTCAGGTCTTGCTTTTCCCCAGCCTCTCCCTCTTAATTTCAAGTTCATTCTTTAAAAGTTCGGCCAGTAACTGAAAAAGGTGACTTTTCTGCTGAAAAGCACATCGTCTAGGCCCTGATTTTCAGTTCCTTGTGCCTCAGTCACTTATATTTGTGCAACTGAATCTGAATTTTTCTAGTCGTATGAATAGAGGAATTTTTTTTCCTATTTACTTTCTTTTTGTTGTGCTTTTGTGTTTCGGTTGGTTGTGTCCAGGCATAAACATAGCAACAACGAGCAGATATTTCTGTGGTCCTACCAGCTTCTGTGGGAGGGAACTTGACAGAGGAGGCTGCTGAAGGGGGTGATGAGGTCCTCCTACTGCCATCCTGAGACCAGGGTTACACCAGAGCTGCATCAAGTGTGGAGATACTATAGTCTCTCCTTGCCTATTTTTTTCTGCCCTACAGTGGAAGCGATCATGTTCTGAACCGTAACTGCCCAGAATTTGGGCAAATCGTCTATTTAACATCAGTGTTCTGCAACGGGCTTGATGATGAAGGTGCTTATATAACATACATAATATTGTTGTCATAAGTAGAAGCTAGGCTATTCATAAAGCATTGGAGCTGTGATAAAAATTGATATACATTACTAAGCACTGGCTATGGAAAAATCCCGGACTGTTGCTGGTAGTGAGCTAAGATTTCGATGAAGCGTGGTTCATCCCATATTTCTATAGCTTATGTGTCGTCTTCAAAATTCTGCCCGCTTTTCAATGTTGTCATTCTCTTAATGCTGTTTAAAAGCTTGGTGGTCACAAACCCTATGCAACCATTAAAAATAATGAGATGCAATTTCAGAAAAAAAGGAGCAATTTGTGTGAAAGTGGCTTGGGCTCTAAGCAAATGCAAAGAGAGCCTGTTTCATTGTCAGAAAAGTTTCAGAAACTTCACATGCAGAGTGTACAGAAAACATCTTTCAGACATGATTTTGAAAATTGCTAATATTTGAAACCAGCTGGTGTAACAAGGTTACTGAGGTGAGGAGAGAACTGCTGCCTGGAGGACAAGTATTAGAGAGATCAGAAGATGTTGCAGGCAAGTTTCAATATCAGTAGCTATTTTTTACAGTAATTTCATTGCAACATTGACCACTGAGAACAACCACCTGTCATTTAACCAGTTCTGCAACTTCTTTTTCCCCCACTTTTAATCTTCTAGTGGAGGCAGCTGAATAATACCTTTTTCAAGGTAAGTATCTGATGTGTTACATCAATCACTAGAATTTCTTCTAAGATCCACATTATACTTTAAACCTTGACCTTAACAGCCATATCAGCATAATAATTTTTAGGTATCTGAAGGATTTAATACTTGATCAAGAGAGAAGGTGTTGGGGGCTCCTTTTACGACCCATGGCAGGAATATGATTCTGTTGCTCCCCCTTGCATTATTCTCCATCATAAGCTTTTAAAGGCAAATAGCTGTGTGGCATGGGTGCAATCTTCTCTGTATGGTAATGCTTTATTAAGAAATAATAACCAGTTTAGATGAATAGCAGGTAAGCGATTTTGGAGAAAGGTGTTTGGTTTCCAGGCCAAGCATAGCATGGAGAGCAGCAATAAAAATTTCATCTCCTTGCCCCATGGTGAGAGAGAGCTCTCTTTAGCACTCTTTAGTTATAGTATTCCAGGCTTCAATGCTGTTGGATGTTTTTCAAGACTGAGAAAGGAAAGTGGAAGAGTGATTTTTTTTTTTTTTTTTTTTTTTTTTTTTAAATGGTTGTTTCTGTAATGTGAACACATTAAGTAAATGGTGACCAGCTTATTGCATGGAGGCTACACAACATCTTTCAAATCTTAACAAGTTTTGGTCCTGGAGGTTTCTTGTACCAGATCCATTGACCAGTCACACTTGTGAAGGTCTCTCACTTTGCAGCCATTTTTGAATGTGCGGAGTCAATCAATTCACTTGCAAAGCTGTTTGGTAATGATAAGTTACTCCTGTTTCCATTAGGGATGATCAAAATTTTTTCAATATTTGTCAAGTTTTTATGATTTTATTTTGGGGGTTGGGGGACGGTCTCCAAAAGTTGATATATCTAACCAAGACATTTTCCAAAGGAAAGAATAATTTTGAAAAACTGGTTAAGTGTCATTTTTACTCTCCCATCACAGGGGAACGAGATACTAAGTTTTCTCTTATTTAGTGCCTAAGACATGCAGGCTGTAGCTACAGTAAACATGGTTCAGTAACAGGGACTGTCAGTTTGGCCTCTGTCAGTCCAGGCTAAGACTCCCTGGTTTCAAGCTGGCTCTACCTAAATGAAGCAGTCTCTGTTTGAGCAAATTGCAAAATGTGGGTCAAAGCTTGCTCCGTTAACATCAGCGAGTCATTGGCCAGGCTTCAGTGTCGTCATCATATTCTAGCTATTGTGATAAATGAATTTGTTTGCAATATTTATACTGCTCTGTGAGGGACAGCAAGTTCTCCATGAAAATAGTCCTGTTTGGCTGCAGGTTAAAATGAATATGTAACAGGTTGTTAATTCCGTCTGGAATTTGTGGGTTACTAGTTCAGAAGTTAATTCTAAGTACCACTCAGCTTGACACAGAGTCAGGCTACATTTTTTTTCTGTGAAATAGCTCTGGAGTTAGCCCACAATATTACTGTAGTGTTAAAAATGGATGTTTGAGTAGGGATTTCCACAGCAGAAAATAATTCTTTCAAAGCATGTATAGATGTGCACTGCATGCACTTTATAAAAGGAAATGCTTTTCTGTTATTATAATCCCCTCTGCTATTTCTAGCAAATATTCATTTGACTTGTAGGCTGATCCATTTCCATAAAGCTCTTCTGTCCTTAACAATCACGTCATGCAACTGTCAGAATCTCCTGTTTGTGATGAGGCATGGTTTTCCTGGGCTTTATCTTGTCACAACCATAGTAAAGCATCAGACATGCAAAAGTAGATGAGTTGTGAAAAGAAGAAAACCTTTGGTGCAGCTTTCCGTTTTTAGATTTTAGTGATTAGGAAGATTATGAAGTGTATTTATAATGGCATATTTCTGCACTAGTTAAATGCTTTTTTGTGCTCTAAGACCTGTGGGTGTTTTTTCAGCAACATAAGCTATTTCAGCAAAGGTAAATTTGAGGGAGGGATTGATATGTTTTTACATACATTTTATAATTAGACTGAATCCTAATTATTCTTTCTGTTGATTGCTGCATGGATGTCTTGAGTTGTATGTAGTACAACACACTTAGTTCATGCAACTTCTTTATGATCATTTCTACAAAGTAATTTTCTTTGTGGCCAAGCTGAGAGCGGTAAGACATGTGGTATGAGCTTTATCTCAGCATGCTTACAGACTATGTTGGAAACCACAGGATTCCTCAATGCATTTAATAAATAACACATGTCATCCATCTATCAGCTGAATTATAGTGCACTGCATAAGCTGAAGCAGTCAGCTGACCTGTTTATCTTCACCCCACCAGCTCTATTCAGTGCAAGCAGAGTTATAGAAGTTAAAAAAAAAAAAAGCCATTAATAGAAGAGAGGCAGAAGATGATGAATTAAGGGAGCCTCCATTAATTTTTCATTTTGACAGATTATCGTCTGTCAAAAGGCAGAGGAGATGTTTCTCGTACAGAGAGCCAGGGAGCTCGCTCTTTGTAACACAGACTTATGTTTTTCGCATGAATTAGGTAGTGGGCACCAAAAGGATGAAAAATTCATGACAATCTATAATTTACATGCTAGAAGATAAATAATGAACTAAATCCTGTCATTAAATTGGTCTTTCATTTTTTCTTAATCCCTAGGGTGATGAATCTGATTCTGCAACAACATTTAGTATAAATTGATTTTTTTTTTGGTGGGGGGCAAAGCTGTTTAAAATACTTTTTGTTATAAATAGCTTGAGCAGCACAGTACATTGCCTTAGGCTGAATGATATGCCAGCCTATTAATGTAATAGTACATTAAGACTGACGTTAATTAATGTCAATATTAACATCACCTTTTCTAAACCACATTGAGCTACAAAAAAAAAGTCATAAATATTGTAGGGTTTGGTTTAATTAACTTTGAGTTTTGTTCAAAAAAAAAGAAAAATCTGACGTATTGTGAAACCTCCTTTATTCAAATGGTATTAACATGGATAAATGGGCGTTAGAATAAATGGGGGCTTTTCACATCACTTAATGTATGTCAAGGGACATGACCTCATTTCAGACAAGTGTGGTTTTTTTAGATAAGACATTACGGTAAGTGTAGTTTCACTGTGTATAATAAATAATAAAAATACAAGCCTTAAAAAAAATCCTAACGATTTTAGTTGTGTTGTAGGCTGCTTGCTAAGGGCTGGTGGAACTGTTTAACTTTCTTTGTGTGCTCCTTAGAGAAGGCAGAGGAAAAAAACATAACTCCTACTATATGGATGTTACAAATTAGTTTCCTCTTAATTTTTTTAACTCCTCCTTCTTTTTTTTAGGATGTTGTGCAAATACATGTGTGGAAAAAAAAAATTGTTTATGTATATGTACACATGTGTACACACACACACATATATGTATAGGACGTAAGCTTGATCAAACTCGATTGCTTTCTATATTATTGTCTGATCTGATATTCGCAAAACACTGCAGAGTTCTCCACAGGAACTGGACTGTTTCTCTAGGCCAGTTTTCCTTACAGACAATAAGGACCCTGATCTTTAGTACCCAAATGCTCAGGGTGGCTTAACTACCAGTGCGGGCCAAATCTCTGTTGAAGTCAATGGGACTTCCAGCAGATGCTTGGGGTTCACTTGGGTGGATGTCCCTTTCTCTACAGTATTGAGAAATATTTGGACTCACATCCTGCATTTTGAGAGAGGACATCCTTACTGGATGACTCCTATTTCAGATGGTTTCCTTGTCCCTGTGATAACTGAGGCACAGATCAGCAAGAGCAGCAGACACAAGGCCACATTATCCCGTTCAAAAGCACCAAGTGAATTAATCAAAGCAGAGCCAGTCCTGGTTATGACTGGGTCCAGAGCCATGGCGGTTCCCGTTCTGTCACTCTCTGTTCGTACCTTGTGGCTGTCGCATGCTGTGAGGTACAGGCAAGCTCTGCAGGTGAGCTAGTGTACCATAACGCATTTTAACTTGCGTCTGTAGATTTTTGGCTTCTAGCTTGCAGGAAATACCTCCTAATGAATTGCCATAAAGAAAGCCAAGCTAATGACAGACTGATTTAATACGAGTTCATGCCATTAATTTCTAGGGATTGGTAGATTGAATGAGGTTCCTGAAGAGTATTACAAAAATGTTTCAGTTAATTCTAGCCATTATCTGGAGTAATGAGCAGTAGCTGCTGTGCATGGCCTCCTTCCCATCATGTGGGTTTGGGGATGCTGTACCTGAGGCTGGGAGGCTTTCTACGAGCAGCCCAGCACCACATCACCTTCTAAGACCTGCCTAGTGTCTCCAGGATGAGTATGTCAGGTGAATTGCCATGCCAGCCATTTTTCCCCCTGTGGAGGTGGTAGCAGTGGTAGATGTCCCAGGTGTCGAGCAGAGGCTCTGCAGGGAGCGTCTGGCTGCCAGGGAGCTGCGAGCTGCCGAAACAGTTGTTCCCTTTTTCTCCCAAGGGCATTGGAGACGTACTGGTCCAAAGCATCCTATGCACCAGATTTCACTTCTGGGTGTGTTTCACATAGTCCTAGGACTTAAAATTTCTGATTCTTTTGCCTACTTAGCCTTACAGACAACTGGAGGAAGAAATAAAATTATTAAAAGCACTTAATTTTCAAAAGGGTCTAAAACTGGCAGTGAATCTTAGGCTTCTAAATCATTCTCGTGACACTGTCCTTAACTGCTTAGAAAGCCACTCAGAACACTAGATTTTGGGTTTGTTCATAACATTTTTTCCATTTTCATTTAATGATCAATCAAGATACTTTGTCCCTCAGCCTGGTGCTTACTGATCAGGTATCTGCCAATTTTTTCTGGATTTATTGAGGGAAAAGTGTTTCCCTTTTATGTTCCTGTAGTTACTGAAGAGACTGGGGATTAAACACTGCATTCCCCCTGCTTCCAGCACCAAGCCTTTTTCCAAGCACCACATTGCTCCCCAAATATTTGGGGTTTTGGGAGACCGTGCTGCTGGGTCTTGCCTTGCTGTCTGCTGCCAGCAGCTGGTCTCATTGCCAGAAGCCCACGGGACTGCCAGACAGCACCCAACCTCGCTCTGCAGAAGGTGCCCCTCCACCCCAGCTTGGCTGCCCACAGGCATTTCCTGGGTTTTTGGCATAAATGACGTTGTTTGCATTATTTTACTGCAGAACAGAGCTTGACTGACTCTCTCATCTAGAATGAGGGGCCATTATCAGCCCACCGCGTTCAGGAAGGTTTCACTTGGCCGGTGTTGGAGCAGTATCTTTTGGATGGAAACCAACCACATTTTTGCTACGTTGAGCCCATCTCAACACGATGGCTTATCATGTTCCAAAATCCTCTGGAAAGTTGAGCCAGAGGGAACATTATGCTAGTTTACACCAGCTAAGGATCTAACCTAACCCTATATGTACAGCAGTACATTTATTGCTCTGATTAGCAATGCCAGTCATGGCATCATGATGAAACAAGACAGATAGAATCTCTCCTTGCTGAACAAGATGTTCTTTACCTTGTGCTGTCTATAACATTGGGACGAATAGCGTTTGAATTTCACCCTGAGTAAGTCCGTAGGATTTTTTTCTGCCATTGATGTCCTCCTGGCCAGCATTTCACTCTCAGAATATGTGATATATTTTTAACGCATCTGGGCTTTATAGCTTGTTTCCTGTAACAAATGTGTGGGAAATATTGGTGGGCTTTCAGTGCAGATTATGCTTTTGTAGCTGTCCAAATTATCCTGGCCTATTTAAACACATTTAATGCTATTTTAGGCTTGTTGGTATTCACATTGCTCACTGCTTTAAATGTAGCCTCGGGGGCCCTGCGGGCTGGAGCTAGAAATGAGGTTCTCCCTGTGGAAGCCCTGTGGAGTCATATGGTAGATAATGGGATTGATCCAATTTCCACTGAAGTCTGTGGTGGCGGGATTGAGTCCAGTATGTTGATTAAAATTTTGTGCTTGCTCATGAGACTAGGTATGCGATCAATAAGTAGAATGACATGAAATATCAGAGGAAAATTTATGCAACACTCCTTCTGCAAAAAAATGTATACGTTGTTTCAGAACTGCCTCGGTGTCCTGCATATATACATTGCTTTTGAACCTGTATAAGCACCACATTTAAAACTTAATGATTAATACATATTTTCTCCTGACTCTCTTTAGAGTCAAATTTATTTGTCACGTAGGATCTGTATTTAGACCTTACAGGGTAATGGGCGGTTGACATGGGAGAAAAAGTCTAGATTCTTCGCCTTGAATCCCAAAGCAGTGTTACAGTTCAGACCTTTAAAGCCTTTGTGATGTGTCAAACTGTAAGATCTCTTTTCTTCTGGCCCCTCTTGTTGCCTATTCTCCCTGTGTTGAACACAGCTAGTCTAAGATATAATCCTACTACAAATGTACTTCGGGGTTTGTTTATCTTCTTTTCTATAAATACACACTAAATATTAATGTCTGTGGAAATTAATCATTTTTCCATTTGATCTTCCTTTTACTGCATTGATCTTTCCTTAATAATTTTATTAAGGGCCTTGAAAAATCAAGTACTTCAGATACTGGCTTCTTTAGTATTTTTTTTAATCCTGAGTAGGAAATCCTTATGATCTTAGCAAAAGAATTCTTATTAAATACTTCAGGGTTTTGGTAATCTTCATTTCTTTTCAAGATTAGTGAAAACCAAAGTCAGCTTAGGTAAGGCAACTCCAGCTCTAACCATTTCTTGGCTAACTATAAGGAAAAAAGAACTTGTTACAATGCCCACTGAACTTAATTTCCTGTAGAGGAGGTAAATTTGAAGTACCTGATAAGGTTTATGGACTTCCTGAGGAAACTTCATTGCTTCCTTCAAAAGTTTTTCCTGAATCCAGACAAAGTTAAAAAAGAATACTCTAGTGGGTGTTTCCAATTTCTTTCTTTTTTTTTCTTTTTTTTTTTTAATTTTTTATTTTTAAAATTTTAAAATTCACTCAAATGTTCACAGAGAGCCTGCAGCAGGAAAGGGTACTCAGGAAGTTTTCATTTTCGTTTTCCTAATGGCAAATTTCCACGTGTACATGAGGCAAAATCAGAACTTCGCAATTAAAAAGAGCACTGTCCTTCTGAAAAGTGTTAACTGTTACTAAAAACTGACTAACCTTGGGAAGCAGCTAGAGACAGTCAGTGGATAAAGTCTTTGCAAGGCTAAATTTAATGATGAAACACCCACTGAGTTCCACAAATCTGCATTTTCACCCCTTGGCCCGATAAACATCTTTAGCTTATACTTTAAAGCAATAAATAGTCTAATTTAAATAAGTCATTCATAAATCAGCCAATCATAAATCAATCAAGTCTTCAACTTGTGATGAAGGGCTCTACTTTTTTGGTGCCTAATATTATAAGTGTATAGGGAAGGAATAAACATGCTTAATATGTATAGATACATTTTATATATGTATCTTACCGAAATTGAACATACAGAATAGGACTATAAGGGTTTTTTTGACAACGCACTGTTTAGCATGCCAGAATTTATAAAATGAACTGGCAAGGCATTCAGTATCTTTTCTAAATGATAGTGTATGACCAAATACACTGTGTAGTGTTTTGACATACATTTTTAGCATAGTTCTGTGTGATATATAATTTCCCTTTTATTGTTGCTTAAATTAAACCATGCAATGTCTATTATATACATTCCTAGAAAGAACAAATTGCAAGATTTAGTAAGAATGAAAAAGTAGAGCATCCATTTCTACAGTGTTACTCAATGAATTGGGAGACCTGGCTATAAAAAACAGGATTAAGATATATGGTGGTAAGGCTGGGGGTTTTTTTCCATACGACATGGATAGATCATCATATTCTCACCTCGAGAAGAATGAAATTGTGATCATTTTGAGTACTGGGGAAATTCACTCCTCTATAACTTCAGTGAATAATGTTTTCAGCAGTTAATTCTGGTCTTACATCTGATATAACCACTGTTAAATTTGATGGGGATGCTTGATGGGAATGCAGTTAAGCCAAACTGATTGCTTCTGAAAATTCCAACCTTATAGTCTTAGAAAATATTTAAATAAATCAGACCAAAGTAATACACTGTGCCTCTCAAAAATGAAACCTCTATGTATAGGGAGCAGATTTCAGCTGTCCGTACAGTTATTGTCATTGTTTGTCTGTAATATGATAGCATCTTGGAACCAAGCCATAGATCAGTTTTCCACTGTGCTACCACAGTACAAACACAGAAAAAAAGAAGTAAAGAAAGAAAACTGTTTGCAGAAAGTGGCTGCTATTTGTAACTAGACTTGATATAAAGGAAAATAGCGCATAGAGAAAATTTCAAGACAAAAACAAGACCTGATGTTAATTAAATTAGTGACAACAAACATAATCAACTTCTTGTTACCTCGCTGACAGGACAGGGATTGTGTACTGTAGAAGCAGTAATAACAGATAATGTTGAGTACAATGGAGAGACGCACGTCCAGACTGACTCTTACAAAGAAAAGAACAAAGTTGGCAAAGATCAAACCGATCATGTTTCCAGTTTAATGTTCTAATAACTGTCACTGTCAGTCAGAAAGGACTGCTTCTTCAAAGCTATCAAACCTTTCTGTGAGTAGCAAGATGAATATTCATCTTGCTTAACACAGAAGGGAAAAATAATGACTGAAGAACTTTGGAAAGACAATGTGAAGCTGATGAAAAACGCACCTGCAACCAGCACAAGTTTTAGAACTAAAGCAGAACGGTGAGAGGCAAGGGAGTTGTTTATCATGTTGGAAGTAAAACTGCACAAAACCTTTGGGGTTTGCTTGATAGATACTATACAGGACACTTGGAAGCTTTTGGGATACTGCGTTAACTTTGCATTCTAAAATTTCCTTGGAGCATATTTTCTCCTAATCGCAAACTAATTTTAATCTAGCGAAGGACAACAAATGTGACCTGCATGGCCATTTTAGAAAAAAAACTCCTGGAAAAACCCATAAAAATGAAATGCGGTCATGACAGATGACTAAGTATTTCACTTGCTGAAAACCAGAAAAATTTAAGCTCCTGCAAAACAGAACAATGAAATCTCGATCTCATAGCAAATGAGAACTTTGTGAAGCTTAATGGGAATAGGACCTCTTTTGCTGATTTTGTTGGAATGTAGTGAAGATAGCTTGAGATTTTTTGAGGTCTACATAGTGTGCATCTGTTAACACTGATGAAATCTGAACCCAATTAAAAAGACCATGTCCATGTCATAACAAGCTCAGAACCACTGTCAACAAAGGGCATCTGGCTAAAACCAGAAGTCAGAATTATTTTTTGTTTTCTTTTATGAATTATAATTCCTCATGACCCCAAATGTTGTTGTGTTCAGAGTACATATTATAGTGACGAGCATTTGGGGGAACAAAGTATTTCTTAGCTTAGCTGTTACATTACTTTTTTTTTCTTCCCCGACCTAAATACGTAAGCTAAGGGTCTAATTCTGGTCCCATGCCATAAACCCCTGCATGCTGCAAGCTCTGACTATGACTAAAATGTAGCAACAAGGCCCACTTTCTGTTCTTTATAAAGTCTCTTAGTCTTGGGACTCATCTTTGCTTGACAGATCCTCCTCTGCATGTTAGAGCATCTACAGACTTCACCAAATGCTTGTGTCTTCCATGGGATTATTTGTAGTATAGGGACTAGAAACTACAAAGAAATATCTTAAAAAAGAACCCACTGTTGTTGAGCTGATTTGCTCTTTGAGGATTCCTTTTTACTGGAGAAATCCAGCTGTAAGGTGGTTTATGCTGCTTGGGCATGACATTTTCACCTTCTTGATTTTAAAGAACTCTATTTGGTTTAGAAAAAGACCAAGACAACCCAAAAGATAAAATCCTGCCCCACAGAAGTTTACTAGCTCTAGAATTGCATTTATTTGGAACGGAATGTGTTAAACTATGTTTATCTTGTGCTAAAAGCCCCACATCTTTATCCATGCAAGAGCTGTCAAAATATGCTATTCTAAGAAAATTTTGAGGGTGGCTAGGAATTCTACGTGAAAGTCTGTTTTAAAATATTTTTAAACACACTGAAATAATTATCTTGCAGGGGAGAAAGAGGCTCAAAATTATTCTACAATTAGCATATTCAGCCTTGCATATAAATGATTTACTTAAGTGTCAACCTGCAGACTAATATAGATATATTTCAGTCAAGAAGAAGGGCAAGGAGTCTTTATCACAGTGCTATGAATCCGGACCCTAAAAGAGTTTGGAAAAACAGACAGCAATTAATTTTGGCCTTCAAGGATTATCAGAAGGCTTCACATAAATTAAGAAGAATGCTGTGGAAGTTAAGAAGGTAGGCAACTGTGCAGTGCTAGAATACCAATGACTGTCTTCGTTTATTATAAAATAAAAGGCTCACTTATAAGAGGAGAACAATGAATTTCTATAAGCATGTGAAGCTAAGCATTTGCCATTACTCTTAATTTGCTCCTAACAGAAGCAGAGAAGATCTTCCTTTGTCTTTTGAAAAGAAATACTTTAACATGGAAAATAACTTGTTTGTTGGTCAATAGGAAAAATGCAGTGCTCTGGTATAAAAAACACTAGCACAGCACTGCATTTTCAGGCATCTGATAATTCAAGAGGAAAAAAGGAAGAAATATATAGCTTTAAATAACACCAACTCCATTTTTTCAGGTATATTACAGAAAAATACCAATGTAATATTTTTCATTACAATTGAACAGAGAAATCCGGACCTGAGCATACTAATATCAAGATCAAACTCTGATTTTGAGTACATGCACAATTTGTATTGACTCTGTTAGTGTCCCTGACTTCATATAAGAGAGAGACTTGACTCTAAGATGAACCTTAGGATAATGCTGATACTATTACTTGCCCAATTAATGTGTTGGGAAATCTATGACAAGAAATCACAGTTGGGACAAGTATGTATTTGATCTTCTAGATTCTGTATTCCAGTTTTGTCTTGATCAGACTTACTTCAAATAGTGAAAACAGGCATTACTGCACAGAAAGAAAAATTAAAGAACAGGGTAAAGACCAATTAGATACCCTCTGGATGTCAATTATCTGGTTTTATGTGATCTCTTAAAAGCCACTAAATTATCATCCAGATTTTGGCTTAAAATTAATATTAACAATAACATCTTTCCATTGTGGAGTTGAACTATCAGTCTGAAGAACTATTTTTGGTTTGGATTATTTATTTAAGTCTGAAGCTTGTATTCTCACAACACTACGTTCCCCTTGGGGTATTGTTATTTTTGCTAAATGAAGAAGAAACAACATTTCCGATAAGAACATTTCATGACAATAAAGTTGTTTCTTTATGGTGAATTAAACTGCTAAGTGTTCATTTTATGTTCTGATCTCAACATTACAGAGCAGCACAATTCCAAAAGTTAAGGAGTCGAGCTGTGTAGTTTTTGTACATCACGCTGCTACTAAAACTAATAAATTGTCTAAATCATTTTTCAGTGGAGGAATGACCACGCAATTCAGCCTCCCGTTACAAATACAGAACCCCATTGATTTCAGTGGCATAAGCAAGGAGAGAACTCAGTGCTCCATTCCAGCCCTGAATGCTGTAACCAGCACATTGAACAGATGCACAGGTGGAGGGGTAAGGGCGAAGGAGGAGTCAGATCTTGCTGTCGTCACTCTTGGAGTCAGATTCATTCCTGCTACAATTGAAAATGCTGCCAGAAAACTTTGTATTCTTCTCTAGTGTCTAAGTTCTCAGTAAAACGTACACCACTGAATCCTTATAGAATTGGCTGTAGAGGACAGGCTGGAAGTCGGACAGCTTGTAGCAACCAAAGCTCAATCCCAGAGGAAGAGTCAGAAATAAGGCAAACACTTCCTGGAACATTCTCCCAGTTACTTCTGGCTCAATGTTTTCCTCTGTGTTTATAATTTGTTGTGGCTTTTCCTTCCATGAATTTCTCTAGCTGATTTTTGAACCCATATAAAGAATCACCATCCCAGAATATATACGTATTCTGTGGAGAAGTACCTCCTTTTGCTTCTCTTAAACTTGCCTTATCTTTTTGTTATTGTTGCCCCCTCCCTCTTGCAGTGGAAGAGAGACAGAGCAGCTGTTGGCTTCCTTCGTTAGCACTTTCTCTGTGCTAGTTATGAGTTTATAGACTTCTATCATATCCCGTCATTGACCTCTTTTGCAGGCTCATCTGAGTCTTAGTCTGTGTAACAGTTCTTTGTGTGGAAGCTGTACTTTTGAAAATGTTTGGCACATTCTCTGTTAATTTTCTGTTTTTACTATATTCTTTTTGGGATGCAACTGAGAACTGGGCTGCCACTTTCATAAAACCAGTTTCTTATAAATATCTCTTTCTCAGTGATAAGCAGTTCAACACCTATTTCTGTATATGTAAAACTTAGCAGTTTTTCCTATATGCGTTGCTTTATGTTTATCAGTATTGAAGTTCATTTGCCTTTCAGTATCACGAGAGCCTGCTGCATCTCTTCACAGCTGGCTTTCAATTTTACTGGGAAAAAAGTTTTAGCTTGAAGAACTTGGTATCCTGAGAAAACTTTGTCAGCTCACTGTTCGTGCCCTTCACTAGATCAGTTTTGGACATGCTTAGTTTGGCTACCTGGGGGAATCCTCTGGTGACATACCGCTGCTGTGAAAACTGCCCCGCTCTTGTCCCCTATCTTTCAACCACCTCTTTATCTGTGAGAGAACATTCCCTTGTGTCCCATGACAGCACAGTTTCTTTAAAAGTCTTTGATGAGGGACCTTGTCAGATATCTTTTGGAAATACAAATAGACTATATTAGCTCAAACTGCCTTACCCCTGTGCTTGTTGTTTTCTTCAAAGAACTCTTAGCAAGGAGCTTTGAGTAGCAGTAGCATTGAGAGTCATGGCAAAAGCTGTGTTGACTTTTCCACAAAATATCATATTCAATCATGTATCCAGTAATTCTGTTCTTTATTATAATTTATGCCCATTTGTCCAAGAAGATGGCTATTTTCTCTTTTTTCTTTTTCTTTTTTTTTTAATTTTACTTTTTACTTTAATTTTAGTTACTCAATTTGGCATCTGTCTCAGATTACCACGGGTAACTTTCAGATGAAACGGTGCAGGCAGTGAAGATAAATCCTTGGTAATTTGCACCGAATTAGAGAGACAAAAAGGAGTCGTACCTGGAGACACATAGTGGTGTATGTGTAATCAGAGGGGGCTCAAAGTTAGGAGCAAACTTTGAAAATTTGACTAATGGCAAGGCAAGGCTTTGGCATAAACTATTTGTGTTGCCTTTGCATACGCATGAGTCACATGTATAAGCCATCCTCCTCCCTCTGCGCTTCTCCTCTGTATGGCTGGGAAAGAAGTGACATAAACGATAACCTGCAAGACGTAAGTAGGATAAACAGTAATCCTTTTAAATAATGACAAAATAGAATAATTGCAGACCTGGGAGTAGACATTCACACCCGTGCAAGTGTAGCTACACTGGCTACGCAGTAGTGCCACAGGGGTTACCTTTCTGCTGTTCTACCACAGGGATCCGTAGTTGTGTAATTGCACATGTGGGTCAATGACTTTTTTAAAGAGCTTGATCTTTTCCTGCTTTATAGTAAGTGCATAAGTAAAAACCATGTGGGTCTAAATCCTGTCATGCTTACTAGATATCAAGAATGCATAGGAATAGGTGATACTGTAAGATAAGGTGGGTAAAGAATCAATCCCAGCGATTGCACTGTGGACAGTAAGATGGTGGAAACCAGAATGGTTCTTTCTTTGGAAAGAAGATCTCAGATGCAGTAATTCTGCAACTGCAGAGTTGTGAAATATTCAGGTTTGCTAAGAACAATTTCATCTTTGTAGAAAATGCAGCATATTTTTGTCTTCATAAAAGACAGTTTTTAAAGTAATGTAATTTGTCCAATTAAAATTTAAATGTGGAAATTAGCTTATCAGCATTTAAAAAGTAGAGAGAACTACATAAGAAGTGGGGTGATACAGAGTCTGTCTCTGAGGCTGTCTTACCTGCCTCTTAAACCATTGAAATGGTGAAATTACACCTGAAGCTTCTGAAAGAGTATTTGAAACTTATGATTACAATGATCAATAAGTATCCCCTGAACACACCATTTCCAGTGGCAGCTCTCTGCTCCCTGCTGAAGTCCCCACTCCTGTTCCATCCGCCTGCAGGGAACTTTGGGCTTTCAAATCAGCTTCAGCTGATGTCGTGGTTCAACCCCAGCCAGCAACTCAGCCCCACACAGCTGCTCGCTCACTCCCGCCTGGAGGGATGGGGGAGAGAATCGGAAGAGTAAAAGTGAGAAAACTCGTGGGTTGAGATAAAGACAGTTTAATAGGTAAAGCAAAAGCCGCGCACACAAGCAAAGCAAAACAAGGAATTCATTCACTCCTTCCCATCGGCAGGCAGGTGTTCAGCCATCTCCAGGAAAGCAGGGCTCCATCACACATTACTTGGGAAGACAAACGCCATCACTCTGAACGTCCCCCCCTTCTTTCTTCCCCCAGCTCTATATGCTGAGCACGACGTCATATGGTATGGGATATCCCTTTGGTCAGTTGGGGTCAGCTGTCCCAGCTGCGTCCCCTCCCAACTCCTTGTGCCCCCCCAGCCTCCTCGCTGGTGGGGTGGGGTGAGGAGCAACAAAGGCCTTGACTCTGTGCAAGCACTGCTCAGCAGGAACAAAAACATCCCTGTGTTATCAACACTTTTTCAGCACAAATCCAAAACACAGCCCCACACTAGCTACTGTGAAGAAAACTAACTCTATCCCAGCCAAAACCAGCACAGCTGATTTAGCTCCTCCAAATGCAAGGTTGTTTCCCTAAATTCATTTCCTCCATCCCAAGCTTCCTGACGTGCATTTCTGCAGGTGGTTCTCTAGACCCTTCAATCTAAGCCACTGCAGTCCTAGAGCAGCCATTTGGCAGTGAGCAGATTTCGCTCCCCTTTTGTGTTTTCCAGCTAAGAAATACCTTTTCCTTTTCATTTTTTGAGCTGGCAAATCCTCTTGTGCTACATAAACATCAAAGAATAAAACCTACCCTTTATTTTTGTTCTAGAAGTACAAAATACAATGATGGTTTCCATGTTTAAAATGAAATCCAAGTGTTTGCATCACAGCTCCAACTCTGTGTATGTGTGTTAGCAAGCATGTTGCTGTTTTTTCCATGGTCTTTGATAAGACTGTGGGGGTTTGTTTGTTTTCTTTTAAGCCTTAAAAACTATTTCCTAGCAAGAGATGTAACTTGAATTGATACTCTGTCCTTCACCCGTGCCTTTTGTGAGCGTGTGTGTTTTGGATCAATATGTTTGTAAGCTCACACTTACACTCTTGCTCCGACTCAGAAAGAAACAGAACTCCCCCACTCACATCAAAGCCGAGCGACTGTAAATCAGTACAGAGGTGCCTGGCAGCAACAATAAGTGCTACGTACTGGAATGAACAGGTTACTCATCTTGACTACTAATGCATCAAGTTATATCTGCCACAGCTATTCTCTGTATGATACATGCATCAGTTAAATGAATTTGAACCTGCCGTTTGCATCCTGACGACAAGGCAGAGTGTTTCCCAAAGTCCATCCGCAGCATTCAAATTCTCCCAGAGCAGAAGGGGAACGCAGGCAGATGCTAAAGCATGAATTTACAATACAGGGAAACTAAAATTGGTGGGAAATCTTGCATCCACACATGCAAGGGTTGTCGTTAGGACATTGAAAACAGGAAACACATGAAGATTGCTAGATAATATCTCTGCTATTTCTTTGACCTTAGGAGAATTTTAAAGCAGATACACTTGTCATATATAACTTTGAGGGTTATCTGGCTGTTTATTGGTTACAGTAAGCTGGTTTTATTTCTTATATATTCTGAAGTGACATGGGATAACAGCAATGAATAACATCCATTAGATCTGATACAGAAGGGGAATTTTCCAAGAACCCTATCTAGAGGTTTAAGGAAAGAAAGTACTGTTTTAGAAACCATAGTGCGTATATAAAAGTTTTCTGTGGTTGAAATCAGCTTCGAGTGAATTAGTTAATCATAATAGTCTGTGCACCTCTGAGAGTTACTACAACCTCTACCCATAGGGTAAGATGTATGATTACTTCTAGTTATTTGGTTGCAAGATTTAAGCTTATTATATGAACGAGTCTGGTTCTCTGTTCGTTGGGCCAGTCCTCCCACGTGCCACGGTCTCCAAGGGACACGTAGGCGCGTGCTTCTGCTTCAACACTTGAGCAGATCTACTGAGCTCTCCAGGTTTATGCGTTACCTTTGGCTCCAGGCAGCGTGGCTCAACATCTGGGGATCCCAGCAGGGATGAGTTCACTGTGAATAGCTATGTGTGTAAATGGTTTGCTGAAGTGGGACCTACAGAACCACTGAGTCCCTTGAAGCCCATGGAATTGCCCTGGTATTGAAATGGAGCAAGTAAGAGACCACCATCTTTGGACACCTCTAGAGGAAAAGTTTATTATGTATGATGTAGTTTTCACATCCCTAATCCAAAGATCGTAATTGTCGTGGTGGGGTTTTTTCCCCCACAAAGGATGGAATAGGGTGATCATTTATAGTCAGAACAAATGATCTGAGCACATCTAGAAATTCAAAAGGTGCTTTCAGTCTTCTGCTCTCTCTTCCTTTCATCATACTCCCATGACTACACTATAAGGCCTAATAGTTATTTTTATACAACATTTGGTCCTAATTTTGAAGTCCTTGGTGAGCTTTAATGAACTTAGCTGTGTGATCCCTCCAAGGGACAAGTATAAATATATGCAATTTCCTCTTTGCACGTGGAATAGAAGTCAGGTATTGAAAGGTGTAAGAAGTGCTGGTATCACTGGCTCTCAGGCTGTATTGTTGTGAGCCTCAGCTCTGGTATCATTCCTCAACCTGCTTTGGGAGTAGGATCTGCAGCAAATCTCTAGTGAAAGCCTTATACCATGGGTTTGGGAGCTGGGATATCATCTTAATGCTGGTCACCTTTGCATGTTTACTCCTCCGGTTTCATTTAACATCACCCAGATCATTAGTCTGACCAGGCTGGATTTAGGTTTGGTTTGTTTTCCTTTTCCTTTCCATTAATTTTTATGACAGTAGCATTCATGCATTCTCCCTCTAGGGGAAAAAGGAAAATAAAAATTTGATGGAACTAAGGAGAGCCCATGTATGCTTTAAAAAAAAAAAGGCTATATTTATATCTCAGAAAGAAAATACCTTCAGTTAAAGGAATGTCATTGCCTAAGAGCAATTAAATTACGTTGGTGTTCTAAGAGCCCTGTGTGGGTAACAGGCCTCTGTGTGTATATTTATATGCATATGCAGATTTTCTCTATATAAAAAATAGGAAGCCAAACTCTAGTATTTGTATGTGTGCATCTATTGCATGTATTTTATGCATGGCATAGATAATATAACACATTTATTTACACATGCACACACAGACATTTGGGCTGTAATCCTTCTTTATCTATAGAATCATGTAATAGAAATTAACAGATTTATAAAATAAAATATAACGAGATTGTTCTTGCAGGAAATTCCTCCAGGAAATTCCCACAGGCATGAACGAGAAGCCTAGCCTGCAGGACTTACCCAGCTCTTGGGAGGAACTGCAGCTCACGTTGACTTTGTTGTGGCACAACTATATTCCTAGCTAACTAATTTAAACACAATCACAGGTAGATAGTTCAGATTTAGCATCAACAAACATGGATCAGGACACTTACGAATGTGAGCTCTTCCAGGAGAATTTATACTCCTGGTCTTTCCAGGAGCTGAAGCTTGTGCAGGGTGCTATCATCCTATTGCATTTATTTTTTGCGCTGGTTACACATCTTCAAAGAACAAGTTGTGCTGTGTGACAAAGGTAAATTTGTGTCATGAGCTGAAGAGTCTGATGAAGCTGAAGTGATCCTCTACACAAGCAGGGAAAATTGAAGGAGCTTCTCGTGGTTTTCTGAGTTATATTTGGTTCTTTCTAATAAAAACCAAAGTTAGATGCTTGCTTCTAAAGTTAACATTTCTGTCTCTGCTTAATCTGCTTTCTCATCTTCCCTTCTTTAACATGATTGATTGCTGTGTTCTGAAAACAGCAACAGAGCTCTTTGGCAGCTTGAGATTTTGAATTGTGCTGTAGTGGCAGGAACAGTTGGCAAGGGTTTCTGAAAGGTTAATCCACTGAGGATTTATGGGTTTGTGTTAGAGAGAGAGCAAACATTATTTGTGTTGTCATGCTATAAAACTATAATCTGACATTGATGGTTATTTTGATTTTGCTTATATTTCAATGAATGGGAATTACATAATAGCATCTTTCCTATGCAGATCTTGAAGTGGCTTAGAAAATACAGTGAAACCCTTTCTGCCAGGGGTAAGGAGGCAGAGAGGCTCTCAAGGTCAAACAGCGAGCAGAGGGTGGAAACTGTGTGCCAGGTTTCGGCGTCCATTGCGCTGCTCTCTGATGCACACTTCCAGCTTTCTCTGCCCCCTCTCCCAAGCCATTAATATTCTTTCACCTGGCCAGAACCAGGGAAACCCATTTCAAATACGTTTTCTTCCTTTGACCTCTATATGCTTATTAACATGCCTTCATTCAGCCATCCCATTCTTGGAAGGCCTGGCATGTTTTGCAGGGTACATATTAGTTCCTTTATTTAAATCCCACATCTTCTTTTGCAGACCTCAAGCTTCAGGGAAATGAGGGTCAAAGTCAGGAGGTTTTTCAGCAGGTAATGTGATACTAAAAAACAAACAAACAAACAAACACCTTAATACAAGGAAATTGTTTTCCGCATTGTTATCACTTAATGGAATCCTTTGCAATAGGGTATCACCAATGCCAGGAGCATGAGTCAGCACAAAATTGGACATTTAGATAAATATCAAGAATGTATGGAGTAAACATAACTTCAAAGAAATTTAAATGTCCAGGATGCTGTAGACAATGACTGCCAACCAGTGAACCAGGAAGCTCTACCCATATATCACAATTATTATATTTTTAACACATTACTGAACAAAGTAGATGGGTGTTCTGTCCACAGTGTGTCAGACAAAAAAGGGTTCAAAGAAATAAGTGAGACGTCAGAAAAAGAGAAAGGTTGGGTAGAAATTAATTTTCTTTGATAATAAAGAAGTTCCCTTCAAAGTTTGGTCTGAAGTCTGGGCTGGTTCTCATTTAGTTTGAACCAGTTTGCTTATCTCTAATTAAGAACATTACTTGGCTGTAAGGCCAGTGGGGATGTTTTTGCAATCTGTGCTTGAAATTTAAGTTGAATAGCTTACCTCTGGGAAGAAGGAGGGCAAATACAAAACTCAATGAACCTAATGTGACAGATAATAAAGGCAACATGCAAGATAACAGTATTAAAATTTAATAGTTTAATATCAGTAAGAAGGTTCTGGTCATTTGGTAGGAAAGCAGAAGTTAAAAGTTCAGCTTCTGATCATAGCTTCCCATGTTCTGCCTGTAAGGGACAAATTCAGATCTGTGCAGCTTAACGGTGGGGGACTTGTCAGAGGACTCGTACTGATTCAGATTTCAGTGCAGTTCCCACCTCTTGAAAAGCAAATATCTATGAACATACACACACCTTTGAGAGACTGGCTTCCTTCAGTCTTCCCTGCAAGGCCACGAAGTAATATTGCATTCAGCTACATATTTTTATTGCTGGTCACGTTTCTTTCTAACTCAAATTCTCAGAACAGGGATCTTCAAATTAGCTGTGATACTGGAATGCTAATTTTAGTGTGTTAAAGCCTAATACACATGATCTGGAGCTACGAATTGGATCTCTATTCCAGATGTTTCATCTCTAAAAGGCTAAACACTATAAACTTCTACATTCAGCTGGGAAATATTGGACACTTGCTTTACTTTTGACATAATGCACTGTCTTTGATGGCAAAGCAAGTTTTTCTAGGTCTCGTCTGTTCATCATATACTATCACTTGAATATCAGGCAGAGTACATGTTGATTTCTTTCCCCATACTTCAGAAGCAAAGTGTTTATTGTCTTGTTAAAAGTGGATGTGAAAAAGAACTGCTACAACCATGAAAGATGATAAAGATTGTTGTACCATTGACCCTGTAAAGAAAACAGAAGATAATTTTGCTGAAAACTAGTGGGGGGCTGAGGAGGACATGGGCGATGAGTCCATTTCCTTCTTGGCTCTGAGAAAGGAGTTAAAATAACAATATTTGGAAAACAGGCACTATTAGCATTTGGATATTTGACCGTTACCACAGAAATGCCATATTCTAAGCATATGGAACAATTGCAGCCTACTGGGTTGATATGTTGGCAAACATTGACTTCTTAAAGGCAACTGCTGTGCAAGTGACAAAAATGCTTCTGTGCCTTCTGGTGTGAGAAAACTGTTTAAGCAACAGCCTCTTGGCATGGCTCAGTCTGTCTGTAGGAGTCACTCCTGTGCTTGACAGCAATGAAGGTGGCTGGGGAGCAAAAAACATCTGCCACCTGGGGTGAAACTCATGGTTTCCTTTGCAGGGAACAATATGACCTCAGCCTGTTGCAGAGGTATGCATCCCAGGTCCATAGCTCTGACTGTAATCCACAGAAAGCAAACACAGTAAGCGTAACCCCACACCTACCTGTTTCACTGTGCTGAGTGTGGCATCTAGTGTGTCATTGATTTGCAAGTGCCAAAGTGGTGTCAATTAGCATTGAAACCATCAACCAGTAGTTTATTTCTGAGACATGTCTGTTCTTCAAGCTCTTTTGAGCTTTGCCTTATCTTTCTGTCCAACCTGATTCTCTCAGGAACATTAGATTTCATAGGACTTCTACTAACATAGCGTTTTCCGTGATTTCTGTAGGTTTATCTTCACCCTGTTCTCTAAGGCGAGAAATGAGAAGTGATAGTCTCATTTTTTAGATGGAGAACAGAAGCATAGAAAGACCTAATAGTCTCGTCAGAGCTCAGGGAAGAAACCCATGGCAAAGTAGGTCCAAGTTTCACAAGCTTTTAGCTATTCCAGGATTCTAGTTTGCCTTCAGTGTTTGTCAGAAGTGCTTCCTTCACCTTTGTCCCTTCTCACTTTCTTTATACTCAGCTGATGCTCCAGATGATATTTGCTCTGGTCCATCCAGCTATATCAAACCAAAGGATATTGTGGCTTGCAAAACGTGACTTTCCTTTTTCCAGCTAACCTCATAAAACTGTCCTAGAACCTAGATATGGCTTTAAATTTTTCACACCTGAAAATCACATGACCTGCATAACTCTGTCAAATAAGTAAGCTGCTTGCACCCTTAATTCTTAATTTATTTATATAAAAAAATTGAAAGAATCTAAATGTGTAAAAGGAAAAGATGTGTATATTTTGTAAAGTGATGGTACTCTCAGGTTGAGATAATTAGCCCTAAAGGAGTCATTTTAAATCTGTAAACAGAAAGGGCCATTCTAGTTGTCTTAAAATAGGTTTGAATGTTCATAAAGAGTAGCTTGAACTTTCTAGTTTGATTATAAGATACACAATGCCCTCTAGTTCTTATTCATGGTAGTATCATCACTTTAAAAGTGAAATTCTAACAAGTACAGCTACGGTAAAATCTGTAGAGTCCAATACTGTTATTGGATAGCAGTTATTTAGAGGTCATTTATTTTGATTTAGTTGAAATTATTTTGAGAGGCTGGATGCATCAATTAAAAATTGGAAGCTACAATAATCCTCCTCTAGATTTAAAACTCAGGTAGACTGAACTCTTGACCTCATTGTTTCCTGCCTCCATACAGCTCAGAGATGCTTGCAACTTAAATTGAAATTGCCCTTCTATATAATTAACTTCTGCCTGCAAAAATTTTGCACCTTTGCAGGGAAGTTCAGTAGCATTGCTTTAATGTCATGTTGTGGTTTAATCTCGGAGAAGCAATTACCGTTGCTTGGTTACTAGTGCCATTGCTAGCTCATTTTTAAACCAAAACCCAAGCTAATAGCACATAGTTTTAGGTTTGAGCCTTAACAGAAGGTGCAGGTGAGGGTTAAGTCTGATTTATGTCTTTGAACTGTTTTATCTGAGTCTTGGGTGTTTTTCTGTTTCTGTACAGGTACAGGAAATATTTTTCAGGGGGCTGCAGTTTGGTATTTTTTTCTGATATGTTGTTGTAATTTCCAGGGGATTTTTGTCAGTAGGATGAAGTGCTGATAACGACGAGGGTTCCAGAGCTGACCAGAAGCCTGATAGCTCTGAGTTCAAACAAAAATGAAACTTAAAGGTTATGAAAACATAAGAAACAAAGTTCATGGAAAAGACAGCTGATAACCTTGTGAGCAGACACTGGGGGTTTCAACGTCCGGTCCTGCCAGTGGTAACTGACTCCTTTTTGGCAGACAATTGTAATAGATTTCAAAATCTTTGTGATGTGGATTTTAGCAACAGGGACAGACGATCCGCTGGTCTTGGATTGGAACAAAGAAAGCATCCCATTGATTTCATTGGAAATGTTGGCTAAGGATTATATGCCAAATGCTGTAACACTTAGTCTCAATGAAGGTAATGGTAATTTCTTGGCCACCTTAAAAGCTTCAGATTTGTTCTTGCATTAATTAGAAGGACATCGAGATAGGCAGTGTATATTTGTCTCAAACATTATTTTGTGTAGACACCCTTCCTTTCAAATAGAACTACTGAATATTTCTGAATAGAACTGAAACTTGATCAGCAAATAGACATACTGGGAAACGTACATTGCTGGTTTTGAGTGGAGCATGAAATTGAGGTAGACAACCACAGTCATTCTAAGCCACACTCATTAATTCATCTTCAACACATTTCATGTGCAGTAGTGCTCTCCCTGTTGTATACTTGTCAGTCTTCCCTTATGTAAGTGAATATGTTAACTGGGCCTTTGCTGTTTTACTGGTTGTAAGTCTCCCTGTCTTTAGGTAGGAAACTCATGAATGCTGCAGATTTATAACCGAAGTTGTTCCAGTATTCTGAAACTGTAAATTATGCCTCACTTCACAACCTCTCCCCTTTCACAGAAGACAATTTTAATACTAGGGGAATAAAGTGTTTCTCTCATGAATAAGGATATAATAAGACCATCAGTAAACTAAGGAAAAACACAAGCTCTGAGCATGGTGCATATGATGAACAAGGCTTAAAAAAGAGAGCAAATTCAGGCTTATTGCTGAAACTGAAGATGAATGACATCCTTACCCCTGCCATTGTAGAAAGAACTTTAAACTTCCCTTAAAGCTGAAATGCTAACCATTATATTTTTCCCCTGCTATAGATTTTCTTTTTTTTTTTTTCCCAGCTGCAGGATATTTAAATGCTGGCATGGATTTGCAGATCCTTGTAAACAGGATATATTTGTGCACTTTCATTTTGCTCAATGTTTTAAGGTTCTACTTTTTAATTGTTTCCTGATTCCTTCAAGGGCTGGATTTGAGAGTTTAAAGCTGGGACCCCAGTATTGTACCAGAGATATACATGCATTGCTGATATCCATGTGATGATCAGAAGTTTCTTGCATACTGTATTATACATTCAAGTGCTGAAAATTTATATTGTAGGTGAAAAAGATGGGCTTATAAGACAATTTCACTGGAAACTTCTCTGCAGAATGTTTGTACATGCAGTTGACTATCTTAATTGTCCAGAAATATTCTGTCCTTAAAAAGCACTGCATTGAAAATACACTAAAATGCAGAATAGTTTGGAAAATGGGAGGACATAGGGTTGAGTAACTGGCCTGGAGCTCTTCTTTAGGAGGCTTGCCTATCTCAGGATATGGTTTGTATTTATCCAGAGCAATGATCAGTTTCGTTACTGTTTTCCTGTTATCCATACACATGAGCTTTAGCTCAGGTCTGTGCAATGTAAAAAAAAAAAAAAGAAAACAAACCACCAAAAAAACCACCTGCTCTCATGCTGACTAAACACTGAAGAGTTACAGCTTTAAAACGAAACTTAGATCTGCAAAAGGCAGCTGGAAAGCCTTTTAGAGCAAGTTAACTGCAAGGGTGGTGTTCTGGCCCCATCCCCTCACCACTGAGCAGACATTTAGAGAGCAGCAGCATGCAATTACAGCACGAGGTTGATACTGCAGATGCCCACCCATCCCAGTGCTGGCAATGTAAAATTTACTCCTGTTTTGCACACACACCCCCCCCTCCTCCGCTGACTGATGATTTAAAGTTGGCATGTGAAGCACCCAGATGTCCAGCTCCAAGAGGAGTCTCTTCAGTAGAATCATCTCCTTGACAACTCATTTTTCTTTGTCTTTTTCTTGGCTTTGTAGCAGGGACCTGCCTGTATGTCTGGTGCAGGGTTTGACTGCTGCAATTCTGCTTAATCCTCCTTGATGTATTTTATTTTCCCTTAAGCTTATTAGAAGTGCTATTGCCTACAGTATATGTCTTGGGGAGAAAGGAGTGTGTTATGTATCACGTACCTCGAGTGAGGAGAAAGACTTTCTTCTTTCCAGAATGAATTTGGTTTTTTTTTAATGTGAATATCTATAGAAACACCTATACTGCCATGCATGGAGTAGGTGAAATGTGGTAAAGTAACCTTGTTATCCCTCTGTATATAAAACACAGGAGTTTTATAGCACTGCAACAACAGGTACCTGACAGCAACAGGTTCACCCAGGTGAGCAAAGAGTCCAGTTATAATGTCCTGCACAGGAGGACCCAGGGGCAGTGATGTGGAGTCAGGCAAGTCGAAGTGGAGGTACCTCCAGATGCCTTTACTCTCTAAGGTGGGTGCTTGGTACTTTCCAAAGCAATATAGTGGTTGCATTTTGTCTCAAACCTGAGCTTCAGGTTCACCTGAAGCTACCAATTGCATTTAGAAATTGTGTCATCCCATCTGCCATTTTGTAGTGACTGCTGACAACTTACCTCTCTCTCTAAAATTATAGCAATCATTGTACTTTCCTCAGTCAGTAGCTGTGCTTTTAATCTTCATTCTTTATTTTGGATGGCCAGAACGTGATCTGCACAGCTATCCCTCCCATGTACTCAACTTTGTGTGACAGTCCTGCCTTACTCTACTTACCTCTGGGTGAAAGTACTTTGGGTTCAATGGCATTGGTGGGATATTGCATTCATTTATGTGTTGCAGTGATAATTCGCATTTTGGTGATAATAGGAATTTATCTAGACGTGCTTAAAAGGATAGATTCCAATGGCAGTGGCAATCTTTTTAATGATAGAAAATATATTCCTCCAGAGGCACATTGTATTTAGGAAAATAGGACAGTGCACTGAAAGCCTAGTTGTATACTTTCTATCCTAAGCTTAACCCTGTTATCTGTACCCAAGAAAGGCAGTTCTTTTGGGTGGGAAGGTCAGGCTGCCCTTCAGGTCATGGCATGCTTCTGCCTTACTGCCTTCTTCGATCTCTCATCTTTCTCTGATGCTCTTAGGCATCTCCTAAAGATGCACTTGGTACACTTAAGTGTCAGCATGGCCTGTTTAGACAGAAGGCAACCTAACAAGGGAGCGCTCTCATATATTATTGCTTGTCAACATAGACACTAAGAAAGAGATTATTTACAAATTTGTGGTGTACAATTATGATACATCCAACTGTGATGGATTGTGCCAGTCAGACAAGTATGCTGTGTCCTTGAGACTGAACCATCTCCTTGCCTTGCTAATCATTTTGACTGCTTGTCTCTAAGCTGAACTGATTCTGATTCAGGTATTTTTTGAATCAGACAGCTAAATCCCCAGAAACAGTGGAGAGCATAAAAGTCTTTCTAATAGTCCTGTAATATCAAAGTGATCTCGTTTCCACACTTCTAAATTTCACTGGAAATATATGTCCCATTGGTAAAACTGCACACTAAGTCTTCTCTCTAGGCAGTCTTTCAAGCCTTCACCTTCTCTTCTTACACTGAATGTCTCATGCGTTCAGCAGGACTTCAGGAGTGTGGGGTTCCTACTTAATACCTAGACGACTTATAATGCTCTTGCATCGCCTACAACAGACTTACCGCTTTTCGTTGCTATGCCGCGATGTGTAATTGTGTAAGTAAGCTGGTAACCCATTATATGCTCCCGAAGCCCCTGCTGTGCCTCCTCGGGGGGGTACCCATGCTGAGGCACAGCGCACCCGGGCACATGGCGTGTTTTCTGCTGTGCCTTGTGCAGCTACAGGGGGCACAAGGCAACTCTCTTTTCGGAAGTGCAATTCTTTGGGGCCCGAGGAATTACAGAGTCCTGTAGAAACAAACATATTTCTCCTGGCACCAGCAGAAAGCAGATGTTAACCTGATCAATTCTCAATGAGGCAGAAGGACAATATGCAAATTGTAATAGACTACAAGCAGCATCTTGTATGTGGTGAAAAACAGAAAAGGAGAGGGAGCTTTGGTATACGAAAAAGAAATAAAAAGTGTCCAGGCATATGAAGCTCTCTGTATTTCAGGATATATTTCTGCAAAACAGCCAATGAGCCACAATTCACTATTAAAACTGAAATGCATTTTGCTGGCTTTACTCAGCCCACTAATTGCCCATGAAAATTCAGGTCTGGTATTTGACACATTAATTACTCAAAAAACATTTACACTAGGGTTTGCAGAAAGGAACAAAGGGAAAATGTAACTGAGAGAATAAAAAGCTGGAAAGAGAGGGGAGGAGGATTTTAAGACAAGTCTTTTGATGTATTAATCACACAATATTCTCTGGGGCCAAATGCTGACCACTGTAACACATTGTGGAAGTGAGCAAATGCTCATTATCTAGACCAAAACATAGTGAGGAATGGCAGCTACCAGTGACGGCACGGTAGCTACCCCGGCACGGTCACGGGTACACCACCCACACCACAGGTGCTCAAGTTTTTGTTAGATGTAGAGGTGAAAACACCTTGGGGTAGGGGGAGACCTTCAGGAAGTTTCCACTCACACACTGCATTTATCTAGGGATGCAAGGAATAACCGATGTCACGGCATGTTCCCACCTCTGCGTGATCAATCGGTGTCCCTGACTGTCCTCTGCAGAGTTGTGTCTTGGTAATACTGACTTTTTTAATGTGATCACTGGTATCAATGCATTGCCTACAACAGACTTATCATCACATCCTAACTCTTCTGAGATCACAGACACCGGTGGAAAAACTGGGTGGTAAATCTAGAAGAGAACATGAATGATGTGTTGGTGATTACACCTCATTACAGAACCAATGCCATTTACATAGGAGTAAATAAGAGCTTTGGGGAAATTTGGTCTTTATGAAGCCTCTGAGGAATACGGTTTTTTTCCTCCCAGATTCCATTGATTGTGGTGTATAGAGTATTTTTATTGTGTGCCAGAAAGGAGGGAGGAAGGTTGTTTGCTGTGAGGAGAATTAAGGCATGAGTTACTATTGAAATTAGTACTCTCTATTGACTCAATCCAGTCATCTCCAATCATTACAGTTTTACAGAAATGTTAAAGTACTTTAAAACTTTCATTTCCCCTTTAAAACTAAATTACTTTTGTGTTTTCTCTAGCAGTAGTGCCACCCTAAGGCAAGCAAGTTACAGTAGAGCAAACATATAAACAACAATCAAGGCATAATTACTAAATGGGAAAAACACTTTCTAATGCTGCTTCTCCCAACCCAGCTCTGTGTGTACTGTAATGGAAACTCTCTCTATTTGCAGTCGAGTTCTTCAAGCAGATGTCGGATATGCTTGAGCAGTTTTGGATTGTCTGGTTCACTGATTATGCAGTTCAATCCAAAGCTCTTTTATTCTTTTTCTTAAATTAAGAGAAGTCCTTTTTAGGGATAGATAGGAAACCCTGAATAAAATAATAAGACACGTGAATATTCCTTCTATTATGTGTAGCTTTTACTGGAAATTGAAATCTTATTTTGGATTCCAAGATTCACTTCCCTCATTTTCCTACTATTACCTAATGTGTCTGTCTCAGTCGTAAGCATTAATCTAAATTATATGTGCTTTCTGTGGAGTGACACAACCAAATTCATCTTGGAAAGAAAGACTATGGTCCCCTAAACTCTGCTTTACAAAATATGAATTTTGCTTCAGTTTCAGATAGCTTTTCAAAATCTGTGGTGCATATCCCATTAGAGCGTAGGTTCTGAACTTTCTGAGATTTATTCATCACAAATCACCCTGTTCCTGTTCATCCTTTGATATTTGTCCTTAGAAAGAATTCACACTGTGCAAGTTTGAAAAACTCAGAAAGTTACAGTAAAGGACTGCAAATCACGTGAGCTTTCAGGGATCTCTAGATACCATAGGCTCACAGAGGTTCTCTCTAGACGTATATTGGGATAAACTTTTACTGAAGAATTCAGAAACTGATTGCTGTAAAATATTGAACTGCATACTTTTAGTCCCATTTATTTCTACTGTTATAGTAGCTTAAAGCCCTAATCAAACACCAGCATAATATTTGGCAAGACGTTGTACACTAGCAGGGGAAAAAAATGTCCCTGTTCTCAAAGAACTTCAAATTTGCATCTTAAGGGAGAAATAGAGGAGAGCAAGAAAAAAATCTAAGCAGTAAGAGACATGCAGTGGTATCAGGGCACCAGCAGACTATAGTGGGATTTGTTTTGTTTGTGTGTTTGTTTTTAGTTCTAAGGGATATTTGGAAATACTTTCAAGAGGTAACTTTGTGAATGTTTGGAAAGCAACAGAACTGGTAATAAACTTTCTTGGGTAGGAGCTGACATGTTAAGATATAACAGATTAGATATTGGAGACAGCACTAGCATTGCCAATGACACCTTTCCAGACTTTGTTAGATGAATAATGTTAATCCAGAGGTGACGTAGTTTAGCCAAATTTCCAATACCTGTACAGAGTTGTAGAGGATTACATGGTTTAATAAGAGGTTAGTTTCCAGAGACTGAGTTTCCTAAGCCTACCTAAGCAGTCTGCATGACTGGCTCTTGGTTTGTGTGTCTTATACCAGGAACGGACTAAGGATGGAGCTGGGATGGAGAGCAGGGTTTGCTGCTCCTGCTGCCACTGCAGATTGAGAAAGACAGGGTCAGCAACTGCTCTGCTGCAAGCCAGCGGTCCTAGTCCCTGTCACAGCACGTACCATACACTGGACTTCTCTGCTGCGGGCTCAGACTTTCCAGGGCTCTTACCTAGGCAAAACAAGCAATTTAACCATGGCTATTTTGCCACCTCATCATTCCGCTGCCCTCCACAACCGCCTGCTCTGCCTACAACCAGCACTGACCTGCCAGCTGGAAGCTGCCGTGGTCAGGAGTCATAGCGCAGGTCTGGCATCTTCAGTGCCTGGGTGGTGTGAGCTCGGTGGGTGGAGGAAAGTGTTCAAAACACTGGGAAAAGCAGTATTTTGTTGACTGCCTTTCCAGATGGGTCAAAAACTTTGCTGTTCTCAGCTGCCATTGCCTGTCATTCTGGATCTGGTATGCAGATATGGGACTGGGGAAGGGGGGGTGTTTCTTTCCTGATCAATATTTTTCAGCGGATGAAAAATAACTTCAGTTTTCTAGGATCACAATCACAGACTAGAAATTCATTTTAAAAAAAATCAGCTAAACATTGTGATCAGTTGAGCCCAGAGTTTTTAAATGCTGGGTTTCACCTCGTAAAGACAGATGAAAGGAGCTGAGTATCTTAGTTCTTCAGTCTGTTCTTAAATTTCCATCCCAAGTGCAGTCAGATATAATCACGATGCCAATATTGGTAATTTATCATTAAAGTAACAAATAACTATTTGACATTGATAGAGGAAAAAAAGTGTCAGAGCCCATCAGCATGCCATGCAAGAGTCCTTATGCAAAGAGTTGGCGCGGAGGCATTCCTCGATTAGGCATTGTGGTGGAGTAACTCTGACTTGACTTTCTTGCGCTTCTAGTCAGAAGCACTTTCTGTGAGTGAGAGTGGAAATGTACACCTGATGCGCGCCCTATCTGTGACAGGAATGCTTCAAGCAGTAACGCAGAGGGTTTCAAAATAAATTAACACTCATGGAAATCAAGAACTGCAGAAAGGCATCAAATCTGCCCAGAAAAGTGCAGATATGCTCTGTTCAGAGACCAGCCTCCAGCCTCTGTCCTCTGCAAAAAGTTATTTTAAAACCCTAACAAGACCTTTGGAAATACTTGGTCATAACCCATGACAAAATAACTTTATCTTTTTTTACTTTCTCAACTTCCAGAAGATATTCTTGTTAAAAGTGAGCTTTATTTCACTGCTGGGAGTGAAGTGGTTGTTTCATAAGCCCTCATCTGAGTATTTTGTGCAACAAATGAAACCAAGGCATGTTCAAGGGCAGTAGAGGAACCCAAGCAAATGTGCAGCTGGACATAGTGAGATGTAGAGGGAGTCTGCCTATAATTTATTTTGCAGTGTAATTGCTGTCTGATAGTCTCTAAGGATCTATGTGTACTTTGATCTCTACAGAGTTATTTGAGAACCAAACCTAATGTTGCACATATATATGCAAATAGATACAAACTTTAATATTCAGGGGCATTGTGTCATTCACAAAATATAATGAGCCAAATTATCCTTTTCTTACAGCGTGAGGCCAAAATTCAGCAAAGCATAGCAGCACACACTTAACTTTCATTCTGAAGGCAATGACACTTAGATACATGCTTAACAGCTTTGCTGAATCAGACTGGACTTAAGCATTTGCTTACACTGAGATGTGCACTGAAGAGAGTTGTTTATTTGGAACTTAAAATAATGTTCTGTTCAGACAAATGGAAACCACGGTATTTCTTTCCTTTCTGTCTGAAAAAGAAGTATTGGGGAAGGGGGAAAATCTAGTTTGTTCCTCAGACAAACCCATTTTACAAAACATCAAAATGGACCTTGCAACCCTATAAAGTAAGTGCCACTCTTTAGAGGTCTCAGACGCAGGGAATGGCGAGCCAATCTTGGATGTAGGGAGCGGTGAGCCAGTCGTTTGAGCTGGAATGATCATGAACTTCCTTTCCTTTTTGACAACAGCAGTTCTTTTTAATTAAGCTACAATATTGTCAAAGGACCTAAGGGACAAGCAGGACACATGGCAGCGGTGTGCTCTTGCGGCAGAGAAGGCCAACAGCGTCATGGGCTGTGTTAGCAGGAGTGTAGCCAGCAGGTCGAGGGAAGTGATCCTTCCCCTCTGTTCGGCACTAGTGAGAGTACAGCTGGAGCTGCATGTGCTGCTGTGGGTACAAAAAAGACACTGACAAAATGGAACAAGCCCAGTGGAGGGTTTCCGAGGTGGCCAGGGGCTGCAGCACATGAGGTACGAGGAGAGGCTGAGATATTTGTTCAGCCCAGAGAAGAGGAGGATCAGGGAGGGTTTCACTGCAGTCTAGAGTTGCCTAATGGGAGGATACGGAGAAGATGGGACCAGGCTCCCAGGCTCCTCTCAGAGGTGCACATTGGAAGGTCAAGAGGCAACAAGCAGCCATGTAGGTGATCAACGAGGGGTCCAGGGAGGCCGTGGCCTCTCCATCCTTGGAGATATCCCAAACTGGACTGAACACAGCCCTGAGCAACCTGCTCTACCTGCACCTGCTTTGAGCAGGGGGTTGGCCTGGAGACCTCCAGCAGTCCCTTTTGACCGAAATCATTCGGTGGAGAAATATTTTTTTCTAAAAAGCACCCCTACAGTCTCACATTTCTTTTATCTTCTTTAGTGGTGTTAAATCTGCTTGAGTTGCACACATTTACCACAAGTCAGCATTTTCATTACTGTCTATCTGCTTAAATGAAGTCTTCCGACCTGAAGCCATTTGGTGAGAGAGGAAAAGTAATTATGCACCAAGCTCTTGTTGACTGCAGATTTCCCACTCATTTTTATGTACCTAGTCATAATCTAACTCTCATAAAATTTAAGCACTGCTGCATTGCTAGTATTTCCATTTTGCTTGGTGAATTTTTTTTGTTAATACTGTGCTACCAATTTGCTTGAAAGAGAAGCCAGAGTCTCTTTTTACGGATAATATGTCTAAATTTTTTTTTATGATAACATGTCTAAATTTTGTTTTGATACACCCAGAAATAGTAAATTGGGTGAAAAAGTCACTGGATTTTCTTTTCTTTTATTCCTCCCAAAGCAATCAGTTGGATTATTATTCATCTGCTGACTTAAAAGTAATGTCACCCCCTGAAACTCCTTGTTCAGGCAAACTGAATTATTTCTGACAAGGATTCATCTGTGCTAGTACTGTGCATTGAGCAGTCATTGAAAGAATATGTAGATTTAGCTACTTCTTTTAACATAGGCAGGGTAATGAAAGCCCATCTCACCTGTGCACCTCAGAAATCCATGAGTAATTAAGGTAACCAGCCTTGATTTGTAGTTGGAAAAGCTGAGCGCTTGTGTGTGGTACTCAGAGAAATGATCTGTAAATGAATGAATACAGCTACATCGGTATTCAGCATTATTTGCTGCCATGGAGCGAAGCGAAGGAGAAAACAAAAATATGGAAATGAGAAGAGGAGGTAATGTGAGAGACGTGAGAAGGACAAAATCCTTCTGAGCAGCATAAGAGCAAGGACATTTTGTTGCTATTGTTTTCTTCCTCCTGCAATAGAACAGTCGCTATTCTTTGTTGGGCTACGCTCATTAAAATAACCTCAGTGAAAATCAATTCGCTTTTTAATTAAAACTCATGTCTATCCAAAAATTTGGAAATTTTATCAAACACTATCTGGAAGGCTTTCTTTCAGGAGATTTCCAAATCAAATCTGTAAGCTAAAGAAATGGGGGTGGTTATACAAAGTTGTCCACCCACTTTGAACTCACACTCGTCCTTCTTCTCTTTGTCTAATATAAGGCTGAGGCATGCTTAACAATAAACTTTTCCTCTATATCAGATTGCCACTTTATTAATTCAGGTTTAGGACTGTACCTTTTTATGTGTTTGTGCAGTACTTACCACATTTAGATACCATTAAAAAGAAATCTGTAGTCATGATATAAGCAATTTCTTTAGAACTACGATGAAAATTGCCAGTTCTCATATAATGCCTGGCAGAAGAGGTCAATGTTGTTACTGCCAGTTTACAGAGCAAAGGAGAAAACTAAGTCAGACAGAGAAATGACAAGGCTGCCCACCAGACAAGTCAAGAACAAAACCTAAGGCTGCACCTAGGCAGGCATGTCCAAGACTTTTCAAGTTCACTTCTAATTTTAACCACATTTGTACCTATACAGTTTGTTGAGCTGTATGTCTTCTGACTCACAGCTTCTTACTGCTAACATCAACTTTGTTAATATACCCACTGCTAAACTCAGTCCAACTGATGACTAATGGGGTAATAAAGAAGCCTCCACCACTTTTAAACTCTGCATTCCTAGACTGTTAAAGCACGTTAAAGACCATAGCACGTAGGGGACTTCATAACTAAGTTTGTATAAGATACCTAAGCTTCCTTCTATTTCTATATTGATAAATACATTAAATTATTTTTTATGTTGTATCCTCAGAAACTGCTGGTACTCACCAGTACTCCTGTGCATCTGAGAGCAGCAAGGCTGGGGACTCTGCAGTCCCCCAGCAGCTGTAGCTGTGCCAGGGTTGCACTTAATGAGCTGCATTTGTCCACCCCAACACTGAGGGCAACCTCGGAGGGAGGTTCTGAAAACCCAATAGCTTTTATATTTTGTTTAGATGGATGAGAAAAATATGGTGCTTGTAAAGATAAAGAGTGGAACAGCAGAAAGAATCTGCAGGGTTTAGGAAAAATCTCCGGAAATTAAGTTGGAGAATCGAATTAATTTGTAAGGTTGGATGCAGTGTGAAAGAGGATCGGCTGACATCGGTTTTGACACCGTGAGTTTGTGTCACGAGAGGAGAAGAGGGCGCCTGCTTGAGTGAGCGGCTCGGGCTGTGTTCTATAAATGGAAAGCACCAGGGTCTGGTCTCTTTTGCAGGCATGCTATTTTGAGTTTTTTAGAAGACCAGTTATGTTAACGTGTGGGTGATGGGTATGATGAGACAGTCTGGGATCCTGGAGATCCAGCTCTCCAACTGCTCATAGCCTCAGGTTTAGTCCCAAGCTCTGTCCATGACAAACCTCTGCCCTCCCATATGCATTCAGAAATTTTCTTTCAAAGCTGTTAGCTCCAAAACCGGTCAGGGAATAGGAAACTTATGTGCCATTTTCTTAAAAGTAAGAAAATTTCTCACTAAGGGCATAGAAAATCTATGTATTTGCCATCCTTTTAGTTCTTCTGGGGCAGTTTCAAACTGTCCCCTTGGGACACAATTTAATAACCTAAAAATCTGGGTAAAACATTCACTTATTCTTCCAGGAAAGCATGTAACTTTTGGTGTCCTTTTCATTACATTATTTAAGGTGTCTGATGTATGATTATTTTACACGTGTCAAATATTTACAATGGGTCAAGTATTATTTGGGCACTTAAAAATCTCTCTCCCTTCCCTTCGCACAGATGTAGCTATAACTTCCTCTGCAGAAGTAAGCTGCTGTGGTAGGAAAGAGGGCTGTTTGGACATAAAGGTCCACTGGGTAGCCAAATTGTGCCAAAACATATCTAAAATAATCACCACCACGGCATACAGTGATAAACTCTTTCCTTCATGCAAAACGAACTGACTGCCGTTTGGCAATTTCAAGCAATGTGACCCCCTACTATAGCTATCTTAGCTTGTTCTTTTCAGTTTTTAGTTATTAATACAGACACTTTAGTTATCAAAGATTTGACAGGAATGAAGGATTGACCTCCTGTGATTGAAGATGCAGACAATCTCAGCTTGTTAAAATAATAAATGGGTACCTGTCAAAGAGACACTCAGAGCAAATGTGGCCCCAGTAGATATCTCTATTGTAGATTTTTAAAAACTCCTTCTGCTTCCTTGTATGGATATTAATTAATAATAATATTTTCTTTCATTGAGATAGATGGAACTGCTAATTACTCTTTCCCCATGAATCCCTCACTAGTACCATTTATCCTGTAATAATTAAACATCTCAAGGCAAAAAATGGTTGGTTAGAAGTAGTTAGTAGTGATTTAAGTGCTGGTAAAGAATTGGCACATAAATTACTACAAAGAAGGATGCGGTTGTTTGTAAGATCTATCTCTAAAGCAGTTAGAAATAACAATGCGGGACCGGGAATTTTGTTGGGTACCACTTTTCAATTTCTTTGCTCTGAACATAGCCTGATGCCAGAAACACAGCACGCTATGAAAACCCCAAAGCTGTATAAACCCTTCCGAAGCCAGTGTACAGCCTCAGGAGGCAGGAGCAGGTCTCATGGGTGCAGCAGGGCTCCCTGATGCAACCATCGCAGCTGGATCTGTACCAGCACCCAGGCGGTCCTGAGCTCGGTAACCACGCCGAGGGGCTAAGAAAATGCAGAAGACCCCAGTCAGTCTTCGAGGACATATAATGACAGAGAGTCACATGAAACAGCAATGCAAGCTTTTGGCATGCTTTGCTTCTCTAGCCCAATTCTCATTAAATTCCTGAAATGTCTGCTGCTACTCGCTGCATCTATTTCAATGATATCGGGGATAGCACCAAACCGGCGGCAGCTTTTGGTACAAACATCTGGTAAGTTCAGTTGTGTTCTTACTACACACAAGCAATGTCTTACCCCACCAGGTTTTGTCGCTGTCGGTGTAACAGTGCCCTGGATACCTGCACTTCGGCCAGATTATTCTAGTTTTACTGTGGAGCAAGTAAGATCAGTACCAAGCCCGTAATTCCTTTGAACTGAGGCAAATCTTCCTCCCTCAAGTGTTCAGAAACATTGGTGTTATTGGAATATAAGACTGCTTAAAAAGGAAAAATAAGTCTGTGTTTCCTCAGTCTGTGGGTGGGCAGAGATACTTTTACTGAAAAACATTTCTGGTGACTACCTTGCTCTATTGTAAAGATCCTAGTACTACATGAAAGAGAGGCAATACGTTGTTTTGCAAGGAAGTAAAGAAGTTCCCAAAGTAAGGAAACCTGCACTTCTCTACAGAGAATAATTTAATATATGCGTATGTTCTTCCATAATAAATTGTTAAAGAACATTAGTTTTGGACATTCGAAGCATGCTGAGTTGGTGTGGAGAGAGATAATGAAATGAGCAGGTATTAAGAAATGGCCATCAGAATCTCCACTGGAAGCAAATCTAACACTTCCAGGTATTTTTAGGGTAATTATTTGAAGTTATGGGTAAAAGTGCTATTTGTTACACTGGGTCTATGTGGAAGGAAGAATATTTTCATTCTTTTTTTTTTTTTTTTTTTAATTAGAAAAAAGAACAATAGACAGTCTGGATAGTCTTTTGAATTTTCCTCATACTTCACTTTCTCAGTGCAAGAAATTGAGCACTAAATCTCATCTTCCAAAAGCAGGGGGGAAAAGGAAGAAAGGCTAGTTTTAGGTTGATTTTTTTTAGTATATATTTAGGCTTGTTTTTTTAATATAAACCTCTTGTGTTTGGATAGCATCACACAAGCATTATTAATTATCACTCTTATCCTTGTGTGCGGACAGCATCCTACAGGCATTGTTTGTAATCACTCCTCTATACAAGTCTCTAAAAGTTATATCCAACAGTCTCAAAACAGAACGCATGAACTTTCTAAAACTTTGCAGCTCAGATTTAAATATCTAAAACTGATGCTTGCAAATCAGTTACAATCCCATGTCATAATGGTTTTGAAGAATTATTCCTCAAATAATAAAAAATACAGAAACTAATTTGGGAAAGTTGTGATCTATTGGTAAACTAGTTGTCGCTTAATATTTGTGACTGGAGGAAGTGGTGCATATAATTCTTTGTATTTTTTTTACTCTACATTACATTCTTCAGCTACTACATTCATTATTTCAATTATTCTGTGAAGCAGTATCTTTGGTTGGAAGCCCACAGGGAGAATTAACACATCATCATTTATGCTCGTGTTCTGAAATACCCTGCAAAGGAGAAGATCTCCCCCCAGTCTGAGATATGTGACCATGAACACAGCCTTTGTGGAAAGCGCTTCATTTTGTAAATAACAAATGACTTTCAGGCAAAGGGCTTGAGTCACAGTGACTAAGAAGTTACCATTTCCTTTGCTTTAAGCTACTGCTCTTCCAATGAATTTCAGTGACTAATGATGTACCAGCACCTGCTCCTTTAATATAAAGTAAAGTAGGTTCGTGTAGATCACCTTCAGTGGCTTATGTTGTGTTTGAGGAGGCTGAGGATAGCAATTTTCCTCTCTTCAACATTATTGTTTCTTATAAGTCCCAGCCCCTATCTGAGTTCCAGAAGATAGAATCGCAAAACAGGGAAATGGTGCATACTCAGCTTTAGCAAAAACAGGCTGAATGATGCTGTGATACTGAAACTTTAGCAATTTATTCGTTTGTGTTCTATGTAAAGGAATACCTGTTAAGAAAAATAAGAAAGAAAACATGAGCGGAATTCTCTCAGGAATCAATGTGGTGGCACAAATCAGACCATTAGCTTTGAAATACTGAGAGTAGAACGTGAATAACTTTTTTAACCAACTGAGGACAAAAGAACTGACTCCAGTGTTCATTAGTCTAGCCAATAAAACGGTATCACTGTATCAGACTCTTACTAAGATTGATGGAGATTGAGGCACAAATTTGATTTTTGTCTACGGCTAATAAAAAACCATTTACCACTTTCCAGCCACTGCAATATCTTTGGAACTAAAACTAGACTTGGAACTCATGCAGTAAGTATATCATGATCTTCAAGAAATATCTAAAGTTCTTCATTTATCAAAGCATTTCTAAAAGTTTCCAAGATAGAAAGGTTTAAAACAGCCTTGTGAGCATCACATGTGTCTTGGGGAAGGACGGAAGAGAAGTTCCAATATTCTCAGTATGTATTTTTAGACTTGGGATTCTGTATTGAGACCCGTATAGGCAGATTTTGCACTAATGTACTTGCTTATAGGAGTTTTGGAAAAAATGAGTGATTTACCCTGGTTCCAAAGCAAGCTTGTAGAAGCCTTGACAGTTTTGGTTAGGAATGTGGTCCTGCGTGTTGTGCTGTGGGGAGCTTTGTGCTGGGAACAGCACTAGACTCTTCTGGAGGGTGTCCTTTACATGTTATTCACTAGACTGGAGTTGGTAACACTCAATTTTCTATTTTATGTATCTAATCATAGGCCGTAATTATTTTAATACTCAACCTAGCCGTACACGAAAAGAATAATAATATTTTTGCAACTGTATTGTGAATTAAATTTGCCATCAACTGCCTTAAATTGTTTGGAGTCTACATGTCAAATATAGGGGCCAATGTTTTGAACTAACCATCACAGTGACTTCATTTCTTGGAGCCCCGTTGCATCTATATTGAAATGCCTATCTTGCATGGGTGCTCAAGCCATGCCCTCAAAAAGGAAGTACTATCTTTTCTCCAACAGGAAGAAGTTAGGCTTCTAAATTCAGTTCCTGGCTTTTGTTAGATTTACTACAATGCTTTATTCTCTCTTGCCAGAGACTTCAGGCAGGCAATTTTGCTTTTTCAGCACCTGTTCTTAGCAAACTGTATTAGATATAAAATGTAAAGATTCATGTCATATCCATAAGGTCAAATAGCAAATAATAAATGAATGGCACATTGTATTCCACAAGTGTAATGAAGAACCTGTACTTGTACCGGAGATGCACAGTTAGTTGGTAGCAATGAGGTGCTCACTGCTCAACAAAAGGATTCGGTTTGCTTTCTGACAGGGCTGCAAGGAGAACATCTTGCAGGTTGAGTGCAGCCGCATCTTTTTCTTCTTGCTGCCTTAGGTTATTATTTTCATGGACCTTGGCACTGTTCTGAGAGCTAGAACACAATGAAAATAAATATATATATGCAGCAGCTGTATGTTTCCTGTTTCATCTTCAGAGAATGGATATTGTCACAGATAAGGAGGAGAATATAAATCATAAAATCATTCAAGTGTGTTGCCTTACCAGTACCATCTCTTTGCTACTACAGTGTCTTCTGTGACACTGATTCCCTTGGTCTGGAGGAAAGTAGCAATTTCTGCTTCTCACTTCATCAACTGTCTAACCAGGCAAGTTTTTAAATCCCAAAACACTGTACTTGAAATTCTAGATCTGCTGAACACAATGCAGAACTGCCACAGCCTTCCCTGGACCCAAAATTTCATATTTTGAACCATAAAACGGGAGCTTCTGAATTTTTTTTTCTTGTAGCATTCATTTTTAATATAACAGCTCTAAAAAGCCCCCACTGAGATCCCATTCTATACTGGCAGAAGCTGCACCATCTCTCAGCATCAAAATAGGACCTACCCAAAAGACCTCTCAGACAGGCAAGACAGACTGACGAGGAGCATTACAAAAGTAGCAGTTACTGTTTTCAAGTTCCTGCTACTGAGTGTCTTCTCAATGGCACAGAGTTCTCCAATGACTTAATCTTTAAGCCAAAACTGTCTAAGTACGGATGAAAAAGTTTCATTTGAAGTTATGAGTCAACTCCTCAGCATACAGTGCATAGTTCTTTTGATATCAGTGGGCTAACAATTAATTACTTTAGCTGAATATATAGGACCTATGTATCTTCTCATTTTATGGTGAAACTGCTCAGGTGCTGTCATTTATCCCTTCGTTAGCAGGTGTGCGGGGCATTGCAGGGGAATGCTCTCCCTCGTGGCCTTGGAGCAGATGGTGCACACCAAAAGGAAGGCTGCCTGCAAAGCAGAACTTCCTCAAATGTGCATCCAGTGTTCTCATATCAAACACTGGAAATAAAAGTAAGCACTTCTGTCCTCAAAGTAAAGCTTATGACATCCCTTAAACTACCACAGGAGGATGAGTGCACAAAAAGAAATTCTGCTCGATGGCAAGAGGATCCTGTGAAGGCTTCTGCTGTTTGATGCATCAGGTGTGGAAGTAGTCCATGTTTGCAGTGATCTACTAATCTCTCTCTGTGACTCAGAGAAGAAACATTCAGAGATGGTTCCTAAAGTAGGACTCGACACCCAGGAGATTCCCCCATATGTTAAAAATGTTATTTAAAGTATCACATTGCAGCACTATGATGTCCGAGTATCTTTTTCTTTTCTTTCTTCTCTAACAAGTACTGATGGCCCAAGTCCTTTCTTTGTCATTAGGACCAGATGGAGTTTCTCTGCTCTTACCTTGTCTGCTTAGCTGGGATCTGGCAAGGCTCATCTAAAATGCTGAGAAAACAATCAAAACCTGCAGGGTCTGTTTAGCTCTTGGTTTCTTTTACATACTGGAGCCGCTGATGTCGTTTTGCTCTGAGGCCATAACCTCTCAGAAGCTATAACTTTGGTCACTAAACCTTTTCAAAAAGTGCCACCAAATAAAACCCCATTCACTTATCGGATGAACTTGTGAATTGAGCTATTTCATATTGTTCTGAGGGCAGAAATAGCAGGGCTGCTGTTTCTTTACTAGTTACATTTGCCTAGTGAGCTGTTAGTGAAAGGCAGGCCACGTAGTCATGCGCCTTGTTTTATGGGTGGAAATTTTGCATTGAGCTATGGAGGGTTCTGAACGCTTTCGTCTTTATGTGGGTTTTAATCTAAGAGCAGAGGTTGCATATACTTACTTTTAGCATTGATGAAAAGAATTGACTAAAAACCAGTTGTTCTGAAGTGTTTTTAAGTGTCACCCATTTTTCATTCCACTTCTTTTTGCTGTAGAAATTCTGAAATCTATTCAGATTGCATAAAGTACAAACAAAGAGAAGCCAAGAGTTTTAGTGCAGGGACCAGCATGCCTTGCAGATGGGTTATAATAAGATGAGAGCTGGCTTTGTCAGAACTGAATCCATACTTTTCATGTACAACCTTTACAAATTGTGCCCATGTGGCAGAGTTTGAATTACTTTTTTTACAGCTTTAGAAAACAAATGCAAAAATCTTTCAAGTGCATTCAAAGTCATTACAGTACTTTGCTGAACTGAATCAATTGTCGTAACCTCTGTGGGTGTGTAAAATATGAAATTACTATCACTCTCATGGTCTTTCCGAGTTTGTAAATTAGAAGGAATTGATTATAGGTGCTTTTGGAAAGGACTCTGGTGTATTAAAAGTGTCTTGATGACAAACAACAATATATTATTTGTAAGATCTTGCTTGATGAAACTGTCTTGTCCACTAATGGCTGTTTGTCTTTGTTATTGTTCTGACTTGCCTTCTAACAAATTGATGTGTGGGCTGAGATTTATCATGTGATGACTTGAGGAAACAAGAGACTTTGCCTATTAAAGTGGTTGTAACACTTGTTTTATCTGATAATTTAAGATATTTTAAAGTTAGTTAATGTCAATATTTTCCAGTTTAGTCACTCTTTCCCCAAGAGCCAATTTTTATAAATAGTTGCTGTAAATTTATTTTAAAATGAAGAAAATTGTCTGGTTTTCTGACTACCTGTTTCACTGTTCACATATTTTATTCACTTCAGAGGTTCTATAAATTACGTTGTAGCCTTTTTCTTTACGTATTAGAACTATTTCATAGCTTGCTATTTTCTTATCTCTTTTTTGTTCTTGTTCTCTGGACTTTGGTTAACAGCAATACGTGAACCTCAAGAAATTTAGAGCTTCATCTTTACTCAGATTAGTAACCAAATTCAGCTAGAAGTCTGTGACAGTTTAATCATTAGTATCAAACTAGCCTCTTCCAAAGTATCTGTGTCTGGTTTCAGAAAACAATAGATCAAAAGAACAAAAATTATGTCATATTTTGAAAAATCTTAATGAATATATATAGTAGAATACTGTTCTTCGATTTCTACTTAGTAATGTTTTAATTCTTAACCTTCAGCTTCTTATTAAGCAGAACCTGTTCTGCTCAATTTTGTTAGAACTGAATTGCTGTTTGTTCATTTTCCAATGCAGAAATGGCATCTCATGTTCTCATTTAGGCATGACGTACATGAAAAAGAGGAAGATGATACAGGAGGGAGTTGAAATAATGCATGTTGACATAATCTATAAATCATTACGATTTTGTTTAAAGGTTGCGTTGGTCTGGATTTTGAATGGTTGGATACTGATGATACTTTACTATGGTGAGAAAGGGAATACACATAGGTGCTTTGTTGTCTTTCTCTGAACACCCACTACAGGCCACCAACAAAGGCACAAAGTCAGCTTTGGCAGACTGACCCGTTATGGCAATCCTTTATGGGCTGTTATCCCAAATAAGTGCAAAGAAATGCCTTAAGCCATAGGTACACTGATACAACAGAAGCATATTTTTGAAATAATTAGTTAAATACGTATTTTCCATGTTCTTCATTGTGATGCAGTAGGACCTTATATGTAGCTGTGGGATTATCATTTACATCACGTAAAAGAAAATCTTGGAAACTTTGGAGCTACACATTATATTGTTGTAGTTTAATATGTCCTGCAAATCACCACAGCAGAAGATACAATACTGTCAACAGGGAAATGTTAAGTTGGACATCATGGGATTTTTCAGGGTTAGAATCAAGTTTCATGCATCACATCGTTGGGAATCGGCCCTGTTGAAAATTCCCAGTGGGAATAACACTGATGGGTTATGATGTGAAAGGTTGAACAGCGATACTTGGAAGGGACAGAGAAATCTGCT